>NC_091175.1:17152974-17297974 GCF_040958095.1 Procambarus clarkii
AAACAAAATATCCTATAATGTATTAAATGTATTACATTAAAGATCAGATAATGCATTAAATGTATTAAATATACTATAATGAATTAAATGTATTAAATATACTATAATGAATTAAATGTATTAAATTAAAGATCATATAATGTATTAAATGTATTAAATTAAATATCCTATAATGTATTAAATGCATTAAATTAAATATCCTATAATGTATTAAATGTATTAAATTAAATATCCTATGTATTAAATTAAATATACTATAATGTATTAAATATCCTATAATATATTAAATATCCTATAATGTATTAAATGTATTAAATTAAATGTTGTATAATGTGTTTATATACCATCAAATTCGAAGCATATTTGCACGTAAATAAATTATCTTTATATATACGCATACAATATTAATTTGAAATTAATATTGCAAATTAATGCAAATTAATTTGCCTTAATTTGAACGATTGATTTGTTTCAAGCGTAGGTTAGACCTGTGAAAGAGCTTGAGGTGGTGGATATAAATAGACGTCTGCCATCATACGGGTCAAATACAACAAAGTCTGCAGTTTCCTTCAACCATATGTTCTAATGTTCTAATTCTAAATTCAACCATATGTTCTAATGTTCTAATTCTAAATTCAACCATATGTTCTAATGTTCTAATTCTAAATTCAACCATATGTTCTAATGTTCTAATTCTAAATTTGCAAACGCGACGAACAAAACAGCATTTAATTGTTGAGGTTAATTGATTAGATTAGATCTTTCTCTTGGTCAGTGAGGCTGTGAGTCGAGCTGCATTGGCGGGTAATCCTTTAAATCACAACATATCGTCAGCCAGATGCCTTAAGCTGTTAGGTGTATTTATACACCGGGGTTGCCTTGAGTATTTTTAGGGTGGAGTTGTGTGTATTGGTGTATTGCTCCCCTTCACAGATATACACTGTTGTGTATATCTGTGTCTGACTCACTCACTCACTCTCTCTCTCTCTCTCTCTCTCTCTCTCTCTCCCTCTCTCTTAACTATGGCTTGGATTCACCAGGATTCTCTTTGAAATTCCTGGTGAAACTGCAAGCAAGAGCTGTTATCATTCAAAAGCTCATCTCAAGCCTGCCCCTTTAGACTCATTCATATATAGAGATTATTATTGTATAACTAGACATAAACTAATGCTATGGTGCCAAGCAACTATCATGTAAGGAACAGGGGTGAGTCATGAGTCAACTGTGTGCCAGAGCCTGCATATGGTCAGTTGACCTGATTTCATGTGTGAAATCAGGCATCTCTCTATGCCTGATGCCCATGCCACTATGCACTATACTCTGATATGTATATATACACTGATCAGTACACTGATGTGTATACACACGTGGAAAATTTCCACCATAGCAATATTATAATCTAAGAAATGTATTATTTCTATATCACACAATCAGAATCCTACATCTGTATCGAATCATACAGCTACTGAATCATACATCAGAATCATTAGAATCATACATCTAGATCCTACATCCATGACAACACCACAATGGTCATGCCTGCTATTAGGCCAAGGGATGGCCTACGTGACTTTGTTCATGGACCTTCAAGGATCAAGAAGCTTCGACAAGAAGTTGGCTTAATTGAAATACAATTGGAACATGATTTGAATTCCGGGTCATGTAATTACAAATCTGTAATATAGAATCAATCAGTACCATAAGTACTACCAATAATCACAAAATCCAATACGTACTTATCTTACAATCACACTATCACAAATTAATCGTCTAGACGAGAAATAATTAATCAATTTTTATTGTAGGCTACCCTCACTGAGAGAGAGGTAGCCGCCGAGCAACTGCTTTAAGCCTCAGATTTTTTTGTTTACGTACACAGTGAACACGTGCGACGGCCCTGTATCAAGACTAGTACCGCACAAACTAATTATAAATCACTAAAATAGCTCCCATGAGATACTCAGGATAAACCAGAACAAAATACAGATACATTTATCACAATACGAGTGTAGAGATAGCTCACCACGTGTGGTCGCTTACCATCTCTACAGAATCTCAATCCTGGCAAACGCTACTGTGTGAACTGATCCTACAGCAAAGCTGCAATCTTATCATCAAAATACTGTGCCTTTCCCGCCAAACACACGACAGAACTACAACATTGCTACAATGTTTGAACAAGGTTTAACACCATCTAACAATTGTAACCACCAATATAGCCTGTTGTAACAACGTTCTAAAACGTTATAAAAAATGTTCTAAAACGTTATAAAAAAACGTTCTAAAACGTTATAAAAAACGTTCTAAAACGTTATAAAAAAAACGTTCTAAAACGTTATAAAAACGTTCTAAAACGTTATTTAGACGTTTTAGAAGTCTAAATAAGTTATTTAGACGTATTAGATATATCTATCTAATACGTTATAAAAACGTTTTAACAAGATATAACAACTTTATTTCAACATTATCACATCTTTATTACAAGTTGTAACAAGGGAATTATAAGGACCGATACATTGTGTGTTTGCAGGGAATTATCTCATCAAGAGAGATATAGTGTGGCAACTGTCAGATGGGCATTGGTTCTCAATTTTGGATTAGTTATTATGTGTTTGTGGAGTGTAAATTGGCCCATTGCATGATTATGAAATAAATATGTCCATCTAAAATTATTAATCGTTATATCATGGGGAAAATCCTCCGCGATAAAGTAAGCATCTATTTTAATCTTTACAATCTAATATGAATATATGTACTGTATATAAATTAATCGGTATAAATTATCAATTGTTATCATCAAGTAATCATGTTTGCTTGCATATAAATCATATAAATCTTGCTTGAATCATATAACTAGTTGTTATATTTACAAAGTATAATCTCAGTTATTGCCTATGCAGTTTGAGAGCTAGGCTAGGCTGATCAATTGATGTTAGAACAGAATCAGTATTTACAGCCATTGTCCTGTGTTTTATCATATAATAATTGTATGAAATGCAATGCTATATGTGTATAAATACCAACATGTTCGTTGTGTTTCTTCAATCAATAATCTTGTTTACCCTTAAGAAATGTACTTGAGATATACAGCCCATAGTCCTTCCTAAACCAAGAGGGTTGGCTGGACTATTTGTACAGCTAAGGATTTTTATCATTTTAATTAACAACCTTATTTTAAAGTAGCAGTTTAATTTAATTTCCTCATATATCTATCCCTGGTATTTATCCCACATTTATGGTCCTTTCTTTACCGAATATTTCAATGCTAAAATACATAAGAAACTTCTTTATTTTTCATTGGAATAATTTATACACATATATAGCCTAACCCAGCCTAACCAGCCAATAACATATCTAAGTGAACAAATTGTCCACAGTGACTTAAGACCACCACAATCCCTTATCTTGTGAGGCATTCATAGCATACTAGTGAGTGTTCTACGTTAAAAACCACGGTAATTAATTTTATCAATATCATTCGACACAACTGCATCTTATTCATTTACAGTATACCATTATTTCTCATAGTGGGGTAGCATTATAATTTAATATTAATAATTCTCTGTGTCGGGGGACAGGAAGCCTGAGTGTATTCATACACATTTGGCTTTTATCGAGATATGGGCCGAATTACTGACCATACCCAGGATGCAACCTCACAACAAGCTGACTAACTCCTGAGTACCTACTCACTGCTAGGTGAACAGTGGCATTAGGTGAAAGGAAATGTGCCCAACTATTTCTGTCCTATATTATATAAACACATTCAAGTGTACAATCCTGCATTACCGCTATTCAACTATTTTCAGAGCTGCTCAATACTAATAAACCCTTTAAAACGGCATTTTAGTGGCTTTGCAAGAATGTAAAAATATCACTAATGTAATCCCATTGTACCTTCTTGTAAATAAAATATTATTACTATTATAAAAAAGTGCTTCATGCAGTATCATACAGTAAGAGCATTTTATTACCTTATATCTATAATCTAGTGAAGCAAACCTTATTTTCAGGTGGAAACCAGTAGGGCAATTTACAGGATCTGACCAAACCCTAACTAGGGGCAATATTTCAATCAATAATAGTGCCAAAAAGTGTCATTTACTATTTTTAAACAATTATTACCTTTTACGGCTCGATCGATGTGCATACGGGGTCGAATTATAAACAAATTGTTACAATTTTGATAATTGTAAAGCCTGCTACACCAGATTCCAAGATGGAAAGGAAGGACGATCTTTGGAATCATTACCTAAGTAGACAGGATAAATCAATTATCAAAATAAACATACATTTAAACTTAATTATCTAAAAAAAATTATCTAGAAAATGTCAAAATAACTAACAGTCCTCCAATTGTTGCAGAAACAGGAAACAAAAGGACACTTACAAGTTCACTACAAACAGTGGATACTAATCAACAAACTTGAGGGCTTACAGGCCACTTAAATCAGTTGATTGACAAATGTTATCACTTGGCTAAACAGCACATCACCCATCTTAATCCATAATCTTAATGGCATTGACAATCTCAGTAAAAATATTTATTATTCATCTAAGACAACAATCTTAATCCTTGAATATAAACTAGAATATAATCTTGATAAACTAATCTATTGCATTCACTGGTGTGAAAGCTGACACAGATAAATTTTGAAGGTAAATCATGTGTCTCACAGAGACTTAATAGAAAAAGGCTAGAGCCGATAAATCAAAGCAAAATGCTTAATCCCAAGATAAATAATGTAAATACTCATGATTACAATAACAATTCATTCTTAAAGAAAGTCCTTAAAGGACTACAAGAATTACATACTTGTAACAAAATCAAATAACAAGATAAATCTACTAAGTATGAATCCTCAAGAACAAGATTGTCCAAACAAATTTTCAGAAATCAAGACAACAAAACTCGTCTTCTGCAAAGTGGAAACAGAGTAATGTTGGCTCATATACTGTATTACCCACATGTAAGAAAAACTGTAGGTAGGAAACTATATATATATTTAATACACACAGAAATCACAATAGCGTGATACATCAAATGAAAAAAAACAGTTTGTGTCTCGGAGAGGCTACAGGATCCGTATGAGGCATTAACAATCCCGGTTGCAATTCTTTTACCATATCATAGCGCAATCGACTAAAGTGCGTCTAGGATCATCCCGGACATAAGTTCGAACCCTCATCACGCCCCATGTGGATTTGTTCATATATTATATATATATATATATATATATATATATATATATATATATATATATATATATATATATATATATATATATATATATATATATATTTATCCCACAACACTGACCAGTACACTGATGTGTATATACACTATACACTAATTTATATATACACTGACCAGTACACCAGACGTTATACGATCATGAATTCAGAAGATGGTATATATGGCACATACAGGCCTATTAGGAACGCTTAGAATTACAATTTTGGTTCTCGAGAGATTAGTTGTGTTGCTTGATAAGGCAAAAGAGTTGTATTTCTTACGGAGTAGCAAATCATGCGAACACGAGTTGTACCATAAGCTACGGGAAGACAAAGCTCTCAGCTTGCTGAACGAGTCAGAAGTTGTCTAGTCCTGTTCCCTCCTGTGTGTATAACCAGTAGGGTAAGGCTCTACTAGATGTACACACTAGAAGAGCTTTGCTAGTGTGTATATCTTTCCCTTCCTATGTGCTATGGGAAGGGAGGTTAGCTCTCAACCTGCTAACAGCATTCAAAAGTGTCTACTCCTGTACCCACCTGCGTACAAAGCAAGTAGGGTAAGACTTACCATGAGCTATGGGAAGGGAAAGCTCTCAGCCTTAAACAGGAGTCTGCAGTTGTCTGCTCCCGTACCCCACCTGAGTAAACAGAAAAATAATGGGATGGTCACCTACCTATTACATACTGATGACCAACTTCAGTAATTGGCAGTGTCTCCTCTCAGTTCGTCAAGCCTCAAAAACCTGTAATCAGATATTTTTGTTAAAGAGTTATCTGCTATTATCATACACACGCCACGATAAAGTTTCTGATACTAAGCTTCACATTGTATAAAAAACATACGAATTAAGTTCCTCAATCTAGATCTAAGTAGCACTCCAGGTTGCAATTCTTTTTACCATGTCATGGCACAGTCGACTAAGGCGCGTCTGGGATCATCCCCGACGTAGGTTCGAACCTTCATCACGGCCTTTATGGATTTGTTCATTTGATATATCACGCTATTATGATTTTTTGTGTATTATATATATATATATATATATATATATATATATATATATATATATATATATATATATATATATATATATATATATATATATATATATAATTCAGGTTTGTATCAATGTAACCTGCCCCAAAAGGTCGAACTACTGAACCCTCCCCCCTCCCAGAATTCAAGGCGACAACAGAGCTGCCAAACTCCTGGACACTAATTTACTGCTGGTGAACAAATGCATTGGGTGAAAGTAGACGTTTCCGACCATTTCTGTCTCGCCGGGGAATCGAACCCAGGATTGCCGACTGCGTTTTTGAAGGATATATACCTTCAAAATATATGCCGATCAAAACAATATCCCTCCCCTAAAACAATATCTCTCCTTCGCTGATGACTAGACAACAAATCGCCCCACTTACTTTCTTAAGGTCCTCTTGGTAGGTCCACACACTATACAGCGATCACTCTTGTTCGTAGACTACCAGCTAGGAGACAACTAACACTCGAAACTACTTGCTGGGAGACTACTAACGCTTGGGACTACTAGCAGGAGACTACTAGTGCTGGAGGGACAGCCCTCCGCGTCATGTGGGCGAGTTTGTTGTGGGTTTGTAACAGTAACCGCCCCGCCGCACACCCGTCTGGACCCGGACGTTTTTAAGGAGGAAACTATTTCCAAGCTGCAATTTTATACACTGTAAATTGTTTTTACTATATTAAATGAAAATAAATGGTTAATTATATATATATTATATATATATATATATATATATATAAATATAGATATAGAAATATATTGTTTCGTAACGTCTACTAAAAGACCTGTTCCCTTCATATTTATCTTTGCTGGGTATCGCCTGCTTCGGCATCACTATTTAACTTACCTGTCGTTGTGTTCCACATGGTGCCAGTGTGCCAACAAGGCGGCAGTGCCTCTGGGCAACCTCCCAAGGTGCCAATACTGCTCTCGGTCAGCCTCCCTCTGCCGCCCTTCTAGCACGGAGGTCATTTCACGCGCCAATGGAAATTAGGAACTAGAAACCCGGTCATATTTATTCTAATTTAATGATGGACATACGTTGATGACATACATATGTTGATTATATATGCATTTATGACGTATATATACATATATATTGAACATATATAACATGTATAGTGATGAACGTCAGAAAATAATGCAGTATGCTGCCCAAAGCCTATTGAGCTATACGCAAAATAAATATTTTTATCCTCGCAATTTTTATTGTATATTTCATTTAGAATAAGTACATCTAAAATAATAAATATTTTATTTGAACTATAAAATAAACAATTGGCTGGGAAAATTTCTTTAGATTCATAGATTTAATATTTTTGTTTTGTTTTATTATTAATAAGCTTAGATAGACAGCAGTGTGGTGCTGTCACCATGTTATAAAAGAGGGATTATGGAGTATAAATCTTTTGTTATATGATTATCTAATATTCCCCATCTCTCTGCATGCTTATTCATTCAGGCTACGTGAATGAATTCACGTAGTGACCAATACAAGATGTGAATCTAATTTGCTAGCACATGTAGGTAGTTCACGAGAAAATCTTCCCAAATTCGTGAGTAGATGAAATGAAACGAACAATCTAGACATTGTAGAGCCAACTCATAATTGTTATGCGTTTATCTATTTACACAACTCACCCGAACACACACACACAGAAAACATGGTTGGCACAGAAAAACCCATGGTTCAACCAGGAATGCAAGGTAGCGAAGGAAATGAGTAAAAGAACATGGAGAAACTACAGAAATAACAGAACACCAGAGAGCAGGGAGAGATACTAGAGGGCCAGAAATGAGTACCTCAGAGTGAGGAGGGAAGCAGAGAGACAGTTTGAAAATGACAATCGCGAGTAAAGCCAAGATCCAACCAAAGCTGCTCCACAGCCACATCAGGAGGAAAACAGCAGTGAAGGAACAAGTGATGAAACTGAGAAAAGGGGAGAACAGATACACAGAGAATGACAAGGAGGTGTGTGAAGAACTCAACAAGAGATTCCAGGAGGTCTTCACAAAAGAACAAGGAGAAGCCCCTGCACTAAATGACGAGGAGGCAAACCAAGCAACCTTGGAGGAATTTGACCTTACCAGTGATGAGGTCAAAAGGTGTCTGCTGGAGCTGGATGTGACAAAGGCTGTTGAGCCTGACAGAATCTCACCATGGATACTAAAGGAAGGTACAGAAGCACTAAGTGTGCCACTCTCTATGGTGTATAACAGGTCACTGGAAACAGGAGACTTACCAGAAAGTTGGAAGACAGCTAACGTAGCCTCAATATACAAGAAGGGTGACAGGCAAAAGGCACTGAACTACAGGCCAGTCTCCCTAACTTGTATACCATGCAAGGTGATGGAGAAGATCGTGAGGAAAAGGCTCGTAGAACATCTGGAGGGAAATAACTTTGTAACGCACCACCAACATGGGTTCAGAAATGGTAAATCGTGCCTCACAGGTTTAATAGAATTCTATTACCAGGCAACAAAAATTAGGCAGGAAAGAGAAGGGTGGGCCGATTGCATTTTCCTGGACAGCCAAAAAGCCTTTGACACAGTACCCCATAAAAGGCTGTTAAAAAAGTTGGAGCATCAGGCAAGAGTAAAAGGGAAGGTGCTCCAGTGGATAAGGGAGTACTTATGCAACAGGAAACAGCGAGTAACGGTGAGGGGGGGAGACATCAGAGTGGCGAGATGTCACCAGCGGAGTCCCACAGGGCTCAGTACTTGGACCCATCCTGTTTCTAATATATGTAAACGATCTTCCGGAGGGTATAGACTCGTTCCTCTCAATGTTTGCTGATGATGCAAAAATTATGAGAAGAATCAAGACGGATGAAGATAGACAGAGACTACAGGATGACCTGGACAAACTGGAGGAATGGTCTAGAAAATGGCTGCTAAAGTTCATCTCAGGAAAAGTGTAAGGTATTGAAATTAGGCGAAGGGAGCAGGAGGCTGAACACAAGGTATCATCTGGGAGGGGAAATCCTGCAAGAGTCAAATAGAGAGAAGGATCTGGGGGTTGATATCACACCGAACCTGTCCCCAGAGGCCCACATCAAAAGAATATCATCAGCGGCATATGCTAGACTGGCCAACATAAGAACTGCCTTTAGAAACTTGTGTAAGGAATCGTTCAGAGCCCTGTATACCACTTATGTAAGACCAATCCTGGAGTATGCAGCTCCAGCCTGGAGTCCATACCTAATTAAACACAAGACGAAGTTAGAGAAGATTCAGAGGTATGCCACCAGACTGGTCCCGGAACTGAGAGGAATGAGTTACGAGGAAAGACTAAAGGAGCTGAACCTCACATCCCTGGAAAACTAGAAGGGTAAGGGGAGACATGATAACCACCTACAAAATTCTCAGAGGAATTGACAGGGTGGACAAAGACAAACTCTTCAGCACGGGTGGGACACGAACAAGGGGACACAGGTGGAAACTTAGTACCCAGATGAGCCACAGAGACGTTAGAAAGAATTTTTTCAGTGTCAGAGTAGTTAACATATAGAATGCATTAAGTAGTGTTGTGGTGGAGGCTGACTCCATACAGAGTTTCAAATGTAGATATGATAGAGCCCAGTAGGCTCAGGAACCTGTACACCAGTTGATTGACAGTTGAGAGGCGGGACCAAATAGCCAAAGCTCAACCCCCGCAAGCACAATTAGGTGAATTAGGTGAGTACACACACACATACACACAACTAGGCGAATACACACACACACACACACACACACACACACACACACACACACACACACACACACACACACACACACACACACACACACACACACACACACACAAAGCATTCCTTCAAAGCATCTCCGAATTTTCGCAGCACAGATCCAATACATAGAAGAGGTAATTAAAAAGCTTATTTCTGAGTCCTGACACAGCGGGCGTTGTCGTAAACTGGGGGTCGGACAGCCTAGTGTCGAGAAACGGTCGCTGGGAATTTCGTGCGCTACTCTCGTATTTTGTTTTTTGTATACTTGGGTTGCTGTCGCCGTTCGCTGCTAGCTCTACTCATCTACTTGTGTGTACAGGGTTGAACAACAGCTCGTAGCCCCTTTGTGTTCCATCTGTTGTTCTGTTAATACAATGACTGTTATTTGCCTGCTAATTATACGACGGAGATCTTCCTGACTTCTCTAGGTTCATCTGTGTCTCCAGCTTCCACCTGTGTCCTCTGGTACCCCCTCATCTGTGTCTCCAGCTTCCACCTGTGTCCTCTGGTACCCCCTCATCTGTGTCTCCAGCTTCCACCTGTGTCCTCTGGTACCCCCTCATCTGTGTCTCCAGCTTCCACCTGTGTCCTCTGGTACCCCCTCATCTGTGTCTCCAGCTTCCACCTGTGTCCTCTGGTACCCCCTCATCTGTGTCTCCAGCTTCCACCTGTGTCCTCTGGTACCCCCTCATCTGTGTCTCCAGCTTCCACCTGTGTCCTCTGGTACCCCCTCATCTGTGTCTCCAGCTTCCACCTGTGTCCTCTGGTACCCCCTCATCTGTGTCTCCAGCTTCCACCTGTGTCCTCTGGTACCCCCTCATCTGTGTCTCCAGCTTCCACCTGTGTCCTCTGGTACCCCCTCATCTGTGTCTCCAGCTTCCACCTGTGTCCTCTGGTACCCCCTCATCTGTGTCTCCAGCTTCCACCTGTGTCCTCTGGTACCCCCTCATCTGTGTCTCCAGCTTCCACCTGTGTCCTCTGGTACCCCCTCATCTGTGTCTCCAGCTTCCACCTGTGTCCTCTGGTACCCCCTCATCTGTGTCTCCAGCTTCCACCTGTGTCATCTGATACTGACTCATCTGTGTCTCCAGCTTCCACCTGTGTCCTCTGGTACCCCCTCATCTGTGTCTCCAGCTTCCACCTGTGTCCTCTGGTACCCCCTCATCTGTGTCTCCAGCTTCCACCTGTGTCCTCTGGTACCCCCTCATCTGTGTCTCCAGCTTCCACCTGTGTCATCTGATACTGCCTCATCTGTGTCTCCAGCTTCCACCTGTGTCCTCTGGTACCCCCTCATCTGTGTCTCCAGCTTCCACCTGTGTCCTCTGGTACCCCCTCATCTGTGTCTCCAGCTTCCACCTGTGTCCTCTGGTACCCCCTCATCTGTGTCTCCAGCTTCCACCTGTGTCATCTGATACTGCCTCATCTGTGTCTCCAGCTTCCACCTGTGTCTCCAGCTTCCACCTGTGTCCTCTGGTACCCCCTCATCTGTGTCTCCAGCTTCCATCCTCCTGGAGGTCCAGGGACTATTGTACCTTGAGGGACAGTTTGATATCGAGGGACGTTAGGACCTCAGTGCACCGCTGGACTTCATTGGACCGCTGGACCTCAAGGTACCGCTGGACCTCAAGGTACCGCTGGACCTCAAGGTACCGCTTGGACCTCAAGGTACCGTTTGGACCTCAAAGCACCGACACTTTTCCCGCCACATATTTTTTCCCGCCTCAAAACTTCCCGCCGTTTTCTAAAGTGTGTTTATTGGGGGGGACTTAAGTAAATACACAAACAAGTAAGGTGAACAGGGGGGCGTAAAGGTAGCCAGGGAATGGGTGGTGACATGAGTCTATTATTTTTGTGGTTTTTGGTGGATTGTGCGTGATACCTCACTGTTGTGGCTGGCATTTTCATCTGGTTTACGGAGTACCTGAAGTTGTTGGGGGGCTGGTTTACAGCCTATTGGTTTGCACTTCCTTCCAGCTAGTTCTGAACTGCTGTGATAAGGAAAGATCACCTGAGTTTCTATCCCGTATCCGTAAATTTCCTGTAATCAGTTCCAAAATTTCGTCAAAAACCTCCCCCGCCCCGTAGAAGCCTAGTCGAATCTTCGTCAGATCTGCATTTATTGAACAGTAACTTCAAAACTATTGCTTCAGGAGTACTATACAGCCTTTAGAGATTAGCCCCTGAACCCTGCTACTGCCTCACCACCAATCATAGACTGTCATACCAGCATTAAACTACCCATTTCATGGAGTGGCTCAGGAGCGCTAGTGAGTGTGTGACTGCTCCTTACCGAGGTTGGATGTCAAGTGAGCTCTCAGGCATCGACTAGGCTTGAGGGTTCACTCTGCATCACCGCGCTTATTGGTTGATTTTTGTTTAGCCTGTCAACCAATCACAGCTCGTCTCAGTGTCACCTCAAAACATTGGTTCGATCACCTGAATGGATGCAATGACGGAAACAAAACTGTCTGTCCCACTCACTCATATCTTTCCTACACGGTTGTGACGGTAGAGCGACGGTCTCGCGTCATGCAGGTCGGCGTTCAATCCCCGACCGTCCACCATGTGGTTGGGCACCATTCCTTCCCCCCGTCCCATCCCAAATCCTTATCCTGATTCCTTTCCCAGTGCTATATAGTCGTAATGTCTTGACGCTTTCTCCAGAAAATTCCCTTCCCTTCTCATAACTAGTTACGATCAGAATTAAACCAATTAAACCCTAACAACTTCTGATTGTTTGAAACAGTTAATATATACCTCACACAAGAGCAGTATATATATATATATATATATATATATATATATATATATATATATATATATATATATATATATATATATATATATATATATATATATATATATCAAACAGGCAAATGTCTGCTTGATATTATATAGATACGCACTCACACGCACTCACGTGCACTCACACGCACTCACGTGCACTCACACGCACTCACGTGCACTCACACGCACTCACATGCACTCACACGCACTCACGTGCACTCAGACGCACTCACGTGCACTCACATGCACTCACATGCACTCACACGCACTCACATGCACTCACACGCACTCACGTGCACTCACACGCACTCACACGCACTCACACGCACTCACGCGCACTCACACGCACTCACGCGCACTCACATGCACTCACGCGCACTCACACGATGATCCAGGAGCTTATTCACCTGGACAAGTGCCCATATCTTAGCAAAACACTAACATGACTCACACGTACTCACACACCTGGCAAGTACACACCTGACAAGTCCACACCTGGCAAGTACACACCTGACAAGTCCACACCTGGCAAGTACACACCTGACAAGTCCACACCTGGCAAGTACACACCTGACAAGTCCACACCTGGCAAGTACACACCTGACAAGTACACACCTGGCCAACAGTACGTCAAACACCCACCTATCTCACACACCTGTCCCTGGCCAGTACCTTGTACCTTCAAATGATCTGAGAATCAGGGACAGGATTCGACCAGTATTTACCCACCCACCCACTTACGAAAGCTATACATCTTTCCTCGATGACAGCGACTATGTATACACTCATCAAACACACATTTAATAAGAGCTACAAACTTTCCAAGGTTATTATTGTTATAAACAACTTTGTAGTGAACAAATTCACAAGGCTCGTTGATGAGGGTTCGAGTCTAAGCACGGGATTTCATTTATCACGTTACTGGGATTTCTGTGTCTTCGTAGTGCCTCGGTGCTCATTATTTAACGTAAACAAAGCCGCCATGATTGAGGAAAGATCTATAGGTTTCGTTAATGGTGGATTAATACTCTCCTCAGGTGATATACTCAGGTGATACACTTCCTCACTGGTATACTGTTCCTTGAGGTGTCTTTTTTTTTTTAGGAGTGAAGGTGTGAGATATTCCTACGTGAACCTTAGGCTTTTGGCGGGTCTAGGCTCTCTTGCTGTTGTAGGGCCGGGGAGGGTGTGGTTGTGTCATGGTCTTGGTGGAGTGAGGGACGGTGGCTGGGGACACTCAGAGGCGCCGGTGTGTCCAGGGAGTGACGACAAGCAGTGAGGTGTGTGTGTGTACTCACCTAGTTGTACTCACCTAGTTGTGTTTGCGGGGGTTGAGCTCTGGCTCTTTGGTCCCGCCTCTCAACCGTCAATCAACAGGTGTACAGGTTCCTGAGCCTATTGGGCTCTATCATATCTACACTTGAAACTGTGTATGGAGTCAGCCTCCACCACATCACTTCCTAATGCATTCCATTTGTCCACCACTCTGACACTAACAAATTTCTTTCTAATATCTCTGTGGCTCATTTGGGCACTCAGTTTCCACCTGTGTCCCCTAGTGCGTGTGCCCCTTGTGTTATATAGACTGTCTTTATCTACCCTATCAATTCCCTTCAGAATCTTGAATGTGGTGATCATGTCCCCCTAACTCTTCTGTCTTCCAGTAAAGTGAGGTTTAATTCCCGTAGTTTCTCCTCGTAGCTCATACCTCTCAGCTCGGGTACTAGTCTGGTGGCAAACCTTTGAACCTTTTCCAGTTTAGTCTTATCCTTGACTAGATATGGACTCCATGCTGGGGCTGCATACTCCAGGATTGGCCTGACATATGTGGTATACAAAATTCTGAATGATTCTGTACACAAGTTTCTGAATGCCGTTCGTATGTTGGCCAGACTGGCATATGCCGCTGATGTTATCCGCTTGACATGTGCTGCAGGAGACAGGTCTGGCGTGATATCAACCCCCAAGTCTTTTTCCTTCTCTGACTCCTGAAGAATTTCCTCTAACAGATGATACCTTGTATCTGGCCTCCTGCTCCCTACACCTATCTTCATTACATTACATTTGGTTGGGTTAAACTCTAACAACCATTTGTTCGACCATTCCTTCAGCTTGTCTAGGTGTGTGTGTGTGTGTACTCACCTATTTGTGCTTGCGGGGGTTGAGCTTTGGCTCTTTGGTCCCGCCTCTCAACTGTCAATCAACTGGTGTACAGATTCCTGAGCCTACTGGGCTCTATCATATCTACAATTAAAACTGTGTATGGAGTCAGCCTCCACCACATCACTGCCTAATGCAGTCCATTTACTAACTACTCTGACACTGAAAAAGTTCCCTCTAACGTCTCTGTGGCTCATGTGGGTACTCAGTTTCCACCTGTGTCCCCTTGTTCGCGTACCACCAGTGTTGAATAGTTTATCCTTGTTTACCCGGTCGATTCTCCTGAGGATTTTGTAGGTTGTGATCATGTCTCCCCTTACTCTCCTGTCTTCCAATGTCGTAAGGTGCATTTCCCGCATCCTTTCCTCGTAACTCATGCCTCTTAGTTCTGGGACTAGTCTAGTGGCATATCTTTGAACTTTTTCCAGCTTCGACTTGTGCTTGACAAGGTACGGGCTCCATGCTGGGGCCGCATACTCCAGGATTGGTCTTACATGTGTGGTATACAAGATTCTGAATGATTCCTTACACAGGTTCCTGAACGCTGTTCTGATGTTAGCCAGCCTCGCATATGCCGCAGACGTAATTCTTTTTATGTGGGCTTCAGGAGACAGGTTTGGTGTGATATCAACTCCTAGATCTTTCTCTCTGTCCGTTTCATTAAGTACTTCATCTCCTATTCTGTATCCTGTGTCTGGCCTCATGTTTCCACTGCCTAGTTTCATTACTTTGCATTTACTCGGGTTGAACTTCAACAGCCATTTGTTGGACCATTCATACAGTCTGTCTAGGTCATTTTGTAGCCTCCTACTATCATCCTCTGTTTCAATCCTCCTCATATTTTTTGCATCATCAGCAAACATTGAGAGAAACGAGTCTATACCCTCTGGGAGATCATTTACATATATCAGAAGTAGTATAGGTCCAAGGACTGACCCCTGCGGGACTCCACTTGTAACGTCTCACCAATCTGAGACCTCACCCCTCATATTGACTCGTTGTCTCCTGTTACTTAGGTACTCCTTTATCCAATGGAGTACCTTCCCTTTCACTCCAGCCTGCATCTCCAGCTTTTTCCCTAGCCTCTTGTGTGGCACTGTATCAAAGGCTTTCTGGCAATCCAAAAATATGCAGTCTGCCCACCCCTCTCTTTCTTGCCTTATTTTTGTTGCCTGGTCGTAGAATTCAAGTAACCCTGTGAGGCAGGGCCTGCCATCCCTGAACCCATGTTGATGCTGTGTTACAAAGTTTTTTTCGCTCCAGATGATCCACTAACTTTCATCGCACAATCTTCTCCATCAGCTTGCATGGTATGCAGGTTAGGGACACTGGTCTGTAGTTCAGTGTCTCCTGCCTATCCCCTCTCTTGTGTATGTGTGTGTGTGTGTGTAAATCACGAAAATTAATTGACACGTGATGAAGAATGTGACAGTGTCAGACCACGAAGGAAGAATTGAAACAGGAATTTCCTTAAGTACTTTCGTATTTAATAATACATCTTCAGAAGGACTTATGATGTATTATTAAATACGAAAGTACTTAAGGAAATGCATGTTTCAGTTCTTGCTTCGTGGTCTGACAGTCACATTTTTCATCAAATGTTAATTTTCGTGATTTACACACATTCATATATATATATATATATATATATATATATATATATATATATATATATATATATATATATATATATATATATATATATATATATTGTGACAATAATCTCCTTCAAGAGATTGAGCCTGCTCTTCCCTCCACAAACACGTCGTTGAAATTATATAAAACGACTATGGAAGACATGTCCAACAACAACAACAACACCAGCAAGGCTTGCCAGGGTGAGCAAAACGTATGCAGTCAGCCACCTGTTCGGACTCAAACCACCAAACTACATGTTGATCGCTACCGGCTCCGCTGATTGGTCGCCGGTCTGGCTGCACCTGCACTCGCCCCCCCATACTACTTGATGTCTGGGGTCGCCCCAACCTCATACCTCAGAATGTTCAGTGCTCTCGTTGTCACCACTCCTCCCAGCTAGACGCTAGCGTGTACTGAGAGAAGTGGTGGCTTAAAGCCAATATTCCAACACCTCCCATTTACTTTTGTATTGCACTTCTTGTTATTTTGCCTTAACGTAACTTTTCATTGTGTCATCTAATTATTCTTATTATTTTGATTGATTTTATTATAAGAATTTGTTTGTGCATTTTATTCATGTTTTGATTTAATTAACGTAATTAAAATTTCATTGTTAAAGTTTACTTGTGTTTTATGTGTCTTCTCCTTACCTTACCACAGACGAAGTTCCAGTTTTTTCTATTTTTTTTTATAACTATGTGACGAGGCCATACCCCTAGCCTTAAACAGCCGAACACCAAGGCGTTACCGTCACAAGTTATATGGGGGCCTGTCCGGGATAGCTTCACTCAGGTACTGGTGCCAAGTGGTAATTTATGGTAAGCGTATTTAACTTTGTTAACGTAGCTTTACTATTTTTCATTCAATTTCATTTTTTATAAGGTGCGGTGTATTGTGCATTACGAGAGTAACATATAGTGAAGGTGAGACAACTTTGGATTACGTGGTGACTGTAGGCCGCAGTCATACTCTTAATTGGTCATCTCTCCCTCCGTGTTATTACTCGTGTTTACCATCTATGTCCCTTGAATATTTCTCATTCTGACAGATCATCATATTGGTACCCTGGTACTGTGGTCTGCCCCGGGTCAAGAGTACCCAATCTTCTGCAATCTGACTGTAGGAGGACAAAGAGGGCCATAGTTCCTCTAGCTCGAACTTTAGTTGCTGAATTGGGACCTCAGCAGCAGTTCTCGTCACAAGTTGACACCTCGCACCCCTACACGTCAGTCAGAGATGATGATACATACAACGGTAGGGAATTAGCTTATTTTTTCAGAGCACAAAAGTTCGCTAATTCTGTAAGTATCATATTAAATTCAGTGGGGAAAACTTGCTTTATGTCCTATAGAGACTTGGCAAGGTATGCCTACATCCTTGGACTACCAATTTTACTTTTGAAGCATTTAACTGTTTCATTTGTTTTCGAAACTTTGTTTCATTTGTTAGTAGGATTTTCTTGCCCTTATTCTCTTACATGAGTACCGGGTACAAGATTTCCTGCGCCCTTGATTTAATTTAATCATTTAATATCTTTCACTTAACGTTAATTGTTAAAGATCACACAGGATAGGTACCAGTTGCCACGTTGTCCTGTTTCTGACATTTCACTATTGAATATTCGTGTACCTTTATTTGCTAATTTCACCATGTTTCGTCTCCAAACTTTCCGTGCAAATCCAGCAGGTGAAATAGGGACTTTAAGTCGTGCCAAGAGGACTGAATTACAAACTCTTGCACATGAGTATCAACTAGAAGTTCCCTACCAAGCCAACAAAAATGACCTACACAACCTGTTGCTGGATTACTATTTAGAGCAAGGTAAGATAGACTCTGAAACTCATGAAACTTACTATATTGCAGATAAAACTGACTTGGCAACGATGAAACTTAAACTAGAGCTGGCTAAGATTGAACGTGAGCAGCAAAGGGAAGCCCGCGAACAACAAGAACGAGCGGCTGCCATACGGAGGGATGAACAAGAACGCGAGGCTGCTTTGAGGAGAGACGAACAAGAACGTGAAGCTGCCTTGAGGAGAGAAGAACACGAACGTGGACTCGCCCTCCACGAACGTGAGGTCGCCTTGCTCCATGAACGTGAGAGAGTACAGCTTGAAACAAAACAACGCGAGTTGGAAATACAACGCGAACATGACAAGCAACAAGCAACTCTGGCTCTAGAGTGTCGTCAACGTGAAATCGCCTTGGAAACTTCCCACTTCACTCAACGCCAGCAAGCTACTGCCAATCTTCCCGTCAGTTTTAATATATCACATGCAAGTAAGTTAATGCCATCCTTTGTAGAAGCAGAAGTTGATGTGTTTTTCACCACCTTTGAAACCCTTGCTAATCAACTCAGTTGGCCTGTCGACCAATGGGCCACACTTCTCAGAGTCCATCTTACAGGTAGAGCTGCAGTCACACTCAGTACTTTGGCGTCTGAGAATGACTACTACACTCTGAAACAAGCAGTGTTGGACGCCTACCTCCTTTCCACAAAAAGTTATAGAAGGAAATTCCGTGACCACCTGAAGGCAAGTACCACTACCTTCCTCGAGTTTGCTAACACGAAACGGAGGTATTTCATGAAATGGCTGGAAGCAGCACATGTCTCTACTTTTACAGAACTCGTCAACCTGATGCTTGTTGAAGAATTCTTGAGACGTGTGCCACCTCCTGTCCGCCTCTACTTAGCAGATAAAGAAGAAACCGACTACCTGAAGTGTGCTAAGTCGGCTGACACTTACAGCCTCATCCACCGGCTGACACCCGAACCATCCTCCAGTAAGAAGTCGTGGTACAGTTACGAGAAGGTGAGCCCCAATCAAGCTGGTTCACAACTGTACTGCAAGTATTGTAGACTCTATGGACATACCATAGACAAGTGTGGTAAGTCTCAATACAAGGGAACCACTGACCAACAACGACCCAAACCAACTCCTCCTAAGTCCGGTAAGCCTGTGATGAATGTTGGTGTTGATGTTAATGATCTTTCTCTTTTCAGTAACCACCTGTATACTGGAACTGTCTCTGCCAACGGTTCAAATCCGGAGGGACGTTTCAAATTGAAGATCTTGAGGGACACAGCGGCTCTACAATCGATCATCTTGAAGTCGGCTGTGCCCAACATAGTCTACACCGGGGAAACAGTCTTCATCACTGACCTCACTGCTACCACTCCATACCCTCTCGCCAGAGTCCACCTGGATTGTCCCTACGTGAACGGGGAAGTCCAAGTCGCCGTCAGGGAAAAGCCTTTTCCCATGCCTGGAGTGCAACTTCTCCTAGGCAACGACTTGGCAGAAGACCTGCAACCGACCAACCTGATCGTCATGGACAAACCCCAGGTGTGTAACTCTGTGCCAATAAACCCTATTCTTGAGTATGTTCCAGCAGAGGTTCAAGAGAGTGGTGAAGTTTCTCCTCCGGTTCTCGTGACCACCCGTGCACAAGCCGCACGTCCACAGCCAGCTGACTCTACTGCTACCGCTGTCCCTCAAGACCCTCAGAAACTCCCCCCGCATCTGACCAAGTTGGAGTTCCGTAAGTTGCAGAGGGAAGATCTTACTTTAACACCATTGTTTTTCCAGGCTGAGACTCAACCCGACAGTATTCCTGGGTTCTTCCTAGAGAACGACTTGCTCTACCGCAGATATAGACCCAGTAAACTGAAGGAGGAGGACGATTGGGCCAACATCGAACAACTTGTGATTCCCACCAGCCTGCGGCCCACTATTCTACACCTGGCCCACGGAGCATTCTCCCACTACGGCTTCAACAAGACTTACCATGGGATTCGTCAAGACTACTACTGGCCAGGTATGGTAAATAACGTCAAACAGTACGTAAAACAGTGTCATACATGTCAGATGGCAGGCAAACCGAACGTCTCCATTCCCAGAGCACCACTGATTCCCATACAGGTGCCTGCGGAACCTTTCCACAGACTCATAATAGACTGTGTTGGTCCTTTACCTCGGACCAGTTCAGGTAACGCCTACATCCTAACCATCCTGTGTCCTACCACCAGATTTCCCATAGCAGTTCCAGTGAAGAACATCACGGCTGCTACGGTTATAAAACATCTATTGAAGATCTTCACTCAATACGGATTTCCCAGGGAGATTCAAAGTGACTGTGGCACCAACTTCACCAGTGATCTCTTCAAAAGGACACTGGAGGAGTTCAACATCAAACAGGTATTGTCCAGCCCCTATCATCCTGCTTCACAGGGTTCTCTTGAACGTAGTCATCAGACCATCAAAGCACTCTTGAAAAAGTTTTGTAGTGAAACCTCAAAGGATTGGGATAAGCAGATTGACCTAATAATGTGTATTTTCAGAAGTCTCCCCAATGAGTCCCTAGGAGTATCTCCTTATGAGATGCTCTACGGCCGTAAGTGCCGTACTCCCCTTAAGGCTTTCAAAGACTCTCTCAGAGATGCCACCTTCAGTGAGCATCAGAATGTGCCCCAGTTTCTTCAAAACCTTCAACACATTCTAGAGAGAGTCCACCGCTTTGCCCATGATAATCTATTGAAAGCCCAGGTGAGAATGAAGACTCATTACGACCAGACCAGCAAAGTAAGAAAATTCAAGCCGGGAGACTTCGTCCTTGCCTATTTCCCTATCCCAGGTTCACCTTTACAAAACCGATTTTCAGGACCCTACTGCGTCAAAGAGTGCAGAAGCAATAACACTTACGTCATAGAGACTCCAGATAGGCGGCGGAAGACCCAGCTGTGCCACGTCAACCTCCTGAAGCAATATAATGGTACTCCTCCCACTGTCTTGACTAACTATTCCACATTCACAGAACCCTACATCCACAGTGAGACCTTCCCAGCTTCTCCTCCCGAAAGCACTGACAAGGAGTCAGCGCTTTCTAATTCCGAAATCCTTAATGATCTTCCCAAATGCTTTCAGGATAATAATCGTGCTCCTTTGCCCTCTTCTAATTCCACTCTCACCTCGTCAGATAAGCCCTTCATCCTCCATGTCGACGCCAATGGTACCGACGATGGTGGTGTCGTGATGCAGCAACGAGGCGAGAAGAATACACCTGTCAGCGACTACTGCTACAAGGAACGACGGAACAATTGGCAAGGAACTACTCTTCCTCATCCTGAAGCTTCAGCACTTCACTTCACACCTGAAAAGTGCTCGGTCCACCATCAACACGGACCACACCACCCTACACCTCCTGCAGCACGCCCACTTCTCATCTCAACGTCTTCTACTATGGGCTTGCTACCTGCAGAAATTCAACCTGGAGACACGCTATACCAAGAGTCTGACAACATCTTAGCCCATGATCTCTCCAGAGTTTATAAAGTAGAAGCGACTCCATCCATTACTCCACCACATAACGACGTACTTCTTCCAGAACCGCAGGCTTCGGGGGAGAGTTGTGACAATAATCTCCTTCAAGAGATTGAGCCTGCTCTTCCCTCCACAAACACGTCGTTGAAATTATATAAAACGACTATGGAAGACATGTCCAACAACAACAACAACACCAGCAAGGCTTGCCAGGGTGAGCAAAACGTATGCAGTCAGCCACCTGTTCGGACTCAAACCACCAAACTACATGTTGATCGCTACCGGCTCCGCTGATTGGTCGCCGGTCTGGCTGCACCTGCACTCGCCCCCCCATACTACTTGATGTCTGGGGTCGCCCCAACCTCATACCTCAGAATGTTCAGTGCTCTCGTTGTCACCACTCCTCCCAGCTAGACGCTAGCGTGTACTGAGAGAAGTGGTGGCTTAAAGCCAATATTCCAACACCTCCCATTTACTTTTGTATTGCACTTCTTGTTATTTTGCCTTAACGTAACTTTTCATTGTGTCATCTAATTATTCTTATTATTTTGATTGATTTTATTATAAGAATTTGTTTGTGCATTTTATTCATGTTTTGATTTAATTAACGTAATTAAAATTTCATTGTTAAAGTTTACTTGTGTTTTGTGTGTCTTCTCCTTACCTTACCACAGACGAAGTTCCAGTTTTTTCTATTTTTTTTTATAACTATGTGACGAGGCCATACCCCTAGCCTTAAACAGCCGAACACCAACGCGTTACCGTCACAATATATATATATATATATATATATATATATATATATATATATATATATACACACACACAAGGAGACGCTGTCCAAAAAAACTCGCCCTAGGATGAAATTTAATACAATTCCTGTTTGGTAATTAAGATAGAATAAGGAAGAGGTTAATAGACGGAGACGAAGGTGTAAAGATTCTCTGGGGAAGACAGGAGACAGGACCAGAGGGTAGGCACATGCATCATTTAATGGCAAAACAGGTGCAGATTGACGGGGCCACGTGCTGATTGACGGGGCCACGTGCTGATTGACGGGGCCACGTGCTGATTGACGGGGCCACGTGCTGATTGACGGGGCCACGTGCTGATTGACGGGGCCCACGTGCTGATTGACGGGGGCCACGTGCTGATTGCCGGGGGTCACGTGCTGATTGACGGGGTCCACGTGCTGATTGACGGGGCCACGTGCTGATTGACGGGGGCCACGTGCTGATTGCCGGGGGTCACGTGCTGATTGACGGGGTCCACGTGCAGATTGACGGGGCCACGTGCAGATTGACGGGGCCACGTGCTGATTGACAGGGGCCACGTGCTGATTGCCGGGGGTCACGTGCTGATTGACGGGGTCCACGTGCAGATTGACGGGGCAACGTGCAGATTGACGGGGCCACGTGCTGATTGACGGGGGCCACGTGCTGATAGACGGAGCCACGTGGTGATAGACGGAGCCACGTGCTGATAGACGGAGCCACGTGGTGATAGACGGAGCCACGTGCTGATAGACGGAGCCACGTGCTGATAGACGGAGCCACGTGCTGATAGACGGAGCCACGTGCTGATAGACGGAGCCACGTGCTGATTGACGGAGCCACGTGCTGATAGACGGAGCCACGTGCTGATAGACGGATCCACGTGCTGATAGACGGAGCCACGTGCTGATTGACGGAGCCACGTGCTGATTGACGGAGCCACGTGCTGATAGACGGAGCCACGTGCTGATAGACGGAGCCACGTGCTGATAGACGGAGCCACGTGCTGATTGACGGAGCCACGTGCTGATTGACGGAGCCACGTGCTGATAGACGGAGCCACGTGCTGATTGACGGAGCCACGTGCTGATAGACGGAGCCACGTGCTGATTGACGGAGCCACGTGCTGATAGACGGAGCCACGTGCTGATTGACGGAGCCACGTGCTGATAGACGGAGCCACGTGCTGATTGACGGAGCCACGTGCTGATTGACGGAGCCACGTGCTGATAAACGGAGCCACGTGCTGATTGACGGAGCCACGTGCTGATTGACGGAGCCACGTGCTGATTGACGGGGCCACGTGCTGGCCCGTCTGGTAAACAGAGGGAGGATTGGTGGGGGTAGCTCCCAGGCCATTCACAGTCACGCCCCCACTCTCTGAGGGGTGCGTTAACCAATTATCCCCCCCACCCCCGTCAACTACTCTATCACATAACCCCCCCCCCCTACAACCGCAGAGCATCATCCACAACGGCTTTTAACCGCATAAACAAGCCCCCCCCCTTCCTCCCCCCACCCCCCTTCAATCCTCGCAGTGATGTACCCCGTAAACCACATCAGAGTATATAGTTCCCATCATTCACCGCCTCATTGATGGGAGTCAGTAGCAACCCTCCCCCCACCCCCCATCAATGCAGCGAAGCAGTTCTCCTGCATCAATTTTGTTTGTTTGTTTTGTTTACCTGCTGTCTTGATCAGGCTATGGTTGGGGGAGTTGAAATTGTTTGCTGTCCACCGTCTTTTGTCTCCTGCGTTACTTTCTACTCTTTCATTCCTTTTCTTTCTACCGCTTTCACTGTCAGTTCTTTCTACCGCTTTCACTGTCAGTTCTTTCTACCGCTTTCACTGTCAGTTCTTTCTACCGCTTTCACTGTCAGTTCTTTCTACCGCTTTCACTGTCAGTTCTACTACCATGTCATTATTTTTTTAAATTTTAGTTATTTTCTCGATTTTTTAATTTGAATCACAAAACTTGACGTATTTTGTCGAGATTCTATTTAGAAAATTTTGTTTTAGAATTTGATTGTCTTTATCTTAAATATCTGATCTTGTTTAGTGCTTATTATTTCCAGGAGAGAGAGAGAGAGAGAGAGAGAGAGAGAGAGAGAGAGAGAGAGAGAGAGAGAGAGAGAGAGAGAGAGAGAGAGAGAGAGATCTTTACATTCCATAGAACAGCTATTAAAATAAGCGTCGTACTCCAGACAGACAGTCACAGACAGCCACAGACAGTCACAGACAGTCACAGACAGCCACAGACAGCCACAGACAGTCACAGACAGCCACAGACAGTCACAGACAGTCACAGACAGCCACAGACAGCCACAGACAGTCACAGACAGCCACAGACAGCCACAGACAGTCACAGACAGCCACAGACAGTCACAGACAGCCACAGACAGCCACAGACAGTCACAGACAGCCACAGACAGTCACAGACAACCACAGACAGCCACAGACAGTCACAGACAGCCACAGACAGTCACAGACAGTCACAGACAGCCACAGACAGCCACAGACAGTCACAGACAGCCACAGACAGTCACAGACAGTCACAGACAGCCACAGACAGCCACAGACAGTCACAGACAGCCACAGACAGCCACAGACAACCACAGACAGCCACAGACGGTCACAGACAGTCACAGACAGTCACAGACAGCCACAGACAGCCACAGACTGTCACAGACAGTCACAGACAGTCACAGACAGTCACAGACAGCCACAGACAGCCACAGACAGTCACAGACAGTCACAGACAGCCACAGACAGCCACAGACAGTCACAGACAGTCACAGACAGCCACAGACAGCCACAGACAGTCACAGACAGTCACAGACAGCCACAGACAGCCACAGACAGTCACAGACAGTCACAGACAGCCATAGACTGTCACAGACAGCCACAGACAGTCACAGACAGCCATAGACTGTCACAGCCACAGACAGTCACAGTCACAGACAGTCACAGACAGCCACAGACAGCCACAGACAGTCACAGACAGCCATAGACTGTCACAGACAGCCACAGACAGTCACAGACAGCCATAGACTGTCACAGACAGCCACAGACAGTCACAGTCACAGACAGTCACAGACAGCCACAGACAGTCACAGACAGTCACAGACAGCCACAGACAGTCACAGACAGTCACAGACAGTCACAGACAGCCACAGACAATCACAGACAGCCACAGACAGCCACAGACAGTCACAGACAGCCACAGACAGTCACAGACAGTCACAGACAGCCACAGACAGCCACAGACAGTCACAGACAGTCACAGACAGCCACAGACAGCCACAGACAGCCACAGACAGCCACAGACGGTCACAGACGGTCACAGACAGTCACAGACAGCCACAGACAGCCACAGACTGTCACAGACAGTCACAGACAGTCACAGACAGCCACAGACAGCCACAGACAGTCACAGACAGCCACAGACAGCCACAGACAGTCACAGACAGTCACAGACAGCCACAGACAGCCACAGACAGTCACAGACAGTCACAGACAGCCACAGACAGCCACAGACAGTCACAGACAGTCACAGACAGCCATAGACTGTCACAGACAGCCACAGACAGTCACAGACAGCCATAGACTGTCACAGCCACAGACAGTCACAGACAGCCACAGACAGCCACAGACAGTCACAGACAGCCATAGACTGTCACAGACAGCCACAGACAGTCACAGACAGCCATAGACTGTCACAGACAGCCACAGACAGTCACAGTCACAGACAGCCACAGACAGTCACAGACAGTCACAGACAGCCACAGACAGTCACAGACAGTCACAGACAGCCACAGACAGCCACAGACAGTCACAGTCACAGACAGTCACAGACAGCCACAGACAGTCACAGACAGTCACAGACAGCCACAGACAGTCACAGACAGTCACAGACACAAGATAAAAGCCTACATGACCACCCAAAACGACCCTCCCCGACCAACAACGACAGATATAGCGAATATAAACGACACAGCTCCAACCAGCCCATTATGAGGCGATGTTGTCACCAATTTGACCGACACAAATGGGCTGAGTCTCCCGCCCTGAAGCCCTCGTTCTGTGTACCAAACAGGCCGTCAAATACCGCTGCGAGCCCCGTTTAAATAGGGTGAAATACGCGGAAGCGAAGAGGTAAATACTCAGGCGCTTAGACTCTTAGAACGATGTTGACGCTTCTGTGATATACTACAAGATGCAATTAATTAACCCCCAAGTGCTTCAGACTTCAAACAAGCGAGAATTAATGTCAGTTTTCTCTCTCTCTCTCTCTCTCTCTCTCTCTCTCTCTCTCTCTCTCTCTCTCTCTCTCTCTCTCTCTCTCTCTCTCTCTCTCTCTCTCTCTCTCCCTCTCTCTGCCTCTCCCGCAATCTCATAAACAACTTTCACTACCTACATCAACCGTCAAGCAAATAGGACAGTAACTATTTCCTCTGCTGTTGCTACTACAATCACTACAGCAACAACAATTACTACTACTACTAGTACTACTCTGTTCTGAATGTGGTTGCAGGATTGTGTTCTTAAACTGGTTACAGGATTGTGTTCTGAATGTGGAAACTGAAGATTGAATCAGCTTGAAGGTGGAGGTTTAATGCTAGGATGGATGACAGATCAGTCTGGTTCCTCTTTCCTGTTGTATTTGTGTAGGCAGGATGTCATCCTTGCCACTGTCTGTCTGTCTGTCTGTCTGTCTGTCTCCTCTTGGTCTCCTGGGATACAGGCCACAAGACGGTAAGGAGACGGTCGGGGCATCCTCGTAAACTGGCCTCGAAATGTGGGACGATCTCTCCTTCCCCCAATCCATCCATCTCTCTCTCTCTTTCTCTATTTTTCTTCATGTAACCCTCTTAACATCTTCCTTGTCTCTCAATTTCCCATTCTTTTCTTTCTCTCTTTCTGATTTCCCTTTACTTTTATCGCCTTTCCTTCCCCACCTCTCTCCCCCCCCCCCAGACCCCACCTCTGACCCCCAAACTCTCCCCCACCCCCCTGACCCACGGCCGCCCACCCCCACGAAGGCGGAAGCCAGTTTAGACCCGCCGTACATTTAGAACTAATTAAGTTACTCCTCGATAATCTTCCGCGGGTATTTGAAGGGTCGGGCTCGTCGCGCCGTCTACAGCAGCCAATAACTACCGAACCATCACTTCACCAGCGTCAAACTATATCGGAGAAGGAGGAAGGGGAAGGGGGGGGGGTATTGTGGTTGAAGGAGGGGGGGAGGGGGAAAGAGAGGTGAGGAAGTGAGGGGAGGGGAAAGGACGGGGTTAGGAGGGGAAGCCTTAGTCTATCACAACATCCGATGGGAAAGTGCGGTGGGGGTTACCTAGGTTAAGGTGTAAATAGGTCTTAGGGAGGCTCCTTAAGATGCTGCTGCCCTGAGAGAGAGAGAGAGAGAGAGAGAGAGAGAGAGAGAGAGAGAGAGAGAGAGAGAGAGAGAGAGAGAGAGAGAGAGAGAGAGAGAGAGAAAGAGAGAGAGAGAGAGAGAGAGAGAGAGAGTAAAGAAGAAAGATCCGGTGTCTCTATTCCTTCCCTCCTCTTCCGGAAGGCACCAATAGTTTGACATTTGGCTCACTCGATACTCATTTTCTCAGTCACTTTGTCAAGTTCATTCGAATTCAAAGAAACGCTATAAAAATAAACGACGCGAAACATGCATGAAAATTACACACACACACAGTGTATGTGTGTGTGTGTATTCACCTAGTTGTTCTCACCTAGATGTGCTAGCGGGGGTTGAGCTCTGGCTCTTTGGTCTCGGCTCTCAACTATCAATCAACTGGTGTACAGATTCTGGAGCCTATTGAGGTCTATCAAATCTACATTTGAAACTGTGTATGTAGTCTGCCTCCACCACATCACTGCCTTACACACACACACACACACACACACTCACACACACACAAAAAAAGGGAAAAAATAAGAAGGAATATAATAACCCATGGTTTAATAGACAGTGTCAGGAAGCAAAAATGGCCAGCAGGCGGGAGTGGAGGAAGTACAGAAGACAAAGAACAGAGGACAACAGAAGCAGATACAACAGAGCTAGGAACGATTACATTAACATAAGACGAACATCGGAAAGGGACTATGAGAACGATATTGCGATCAAAGCGAAAAAACAACCTAAGTTACTACACAGTCATATAAGAAGAAAAATGTCGGTGAACGACCAAGTGACAAGACTAAGGAAGACAGAGGGGGCATATACTGAAAGTGACAAGGAAATCTGCGAGGCACTGAATGCCAGTTTCCATGGAGTGTTCACTACCGAGCCTGAGCAGCTCCCATTGTTGGAAGGGGTTACCCTAGATGAAAGACTATCAGATATAGAGGTGACAGCAGAGGAGGTAATGAAACAGTTGACAACTCTAGATGCAACTAAAGCAGTTGGACCAGACAAAGTATCACCGTGGATACTAAAAGAAGCAGCACAGGCCCTCAGCGTGCCTCTGGAAATGATCTTTAATGAGTCACTTATGTCAGGAGAATTGCCCAGTTGCTGGAAGAAGGCAAATGTCGTGCCGATCTTCAAGAAAGGAGATAGGGAGGAGGCACTTAACTACAGACCTGTATCACTGACAAGCATCCCCTGTAAAATACTGGAAAGAATAATTAGGCTACGACTGGTTGCACACCTGGAGAACATTAGGTTTGTGAACAAACATCAACATGGGTTCTGGACAGGGAAATCGTGCCTAACAAACCTTCTGGAATTCTATGATAAAATAACGAGGATAAGACAGGACAGAGATGGTTGGGCAGACTGCATATTTCTGGACTGCCAAAAAGCCTTTGATACAGTACCGCACATGAGACTGCTGTTCAAGCTCGAGAGGCAGGCGGGGGTGGGGGGAAAGGTCCTAGAATGGATAAGGAACTACCTAACAGGAAGGAGCCAAAGAGTTACGGTAAGGGGCGAGAAGTCGGACTGGCGAACAGTAACAAGTGGAGTACCACAAGGATCGGTGCTGGGACCAATTCTATTTCTTGTATATGTTAACGACATGTTTACAGGCGTAGAGTCCTACATGTCGATGTTTGCGGATGATGCAAAGTTGATGAGAAGAGTTGTGACAGATGAGGATTGCAGGATCCTCCAAGAGGACCTGAACAGATTGCAGAGATGGTCAGAGAAATGACTACTAGAATTCAACACGAGCAAATGTAAAGTTATGGAAATGGGACTAGGAGATAGGAGACCAAAGGGACAGTACACAATGAAGGGGAACAGCCTACCTGTAACGACGCGTGAAAGAGACCTGGGGGTGGACGTAACACCTAATCTATCTCCTGAGGCACATATTAATAGGATAACGACAGCAGCGTACTCTACACTGGCAAAAGTTAGAACATCATTCAGAAACCTAAGTAAGGAGGCATTTAGGGCGCTTTACACTGCCTACGTAAGGCCAGTCTTAGAGTATGCCGCCTCATCATGGAGTCCCCATCTGAAGAAGCATATAATGAAACTGGAAAAGGTTCAGAGGTTTGCAACGAGACTCGTCCCAGAGCTACGAGGGATGGGGTATGAAGAGCGCCTGAGGGAACTGTGCCTTACGACACTAGAAAGAAGAAGGGAGAGGGGGGACATGATAGGAACGTATAAGATACTCAGAGGAATTGACAGAGTGGACATAGACGAAATGTTCACACGGAATAGTAACAGAACGAGAGGACATGGATGGAAGCTTGAAACTCAGATGAGTCACAGAGATGTTAGGAAGTTTTCTTTTAGCGTGAGAGTAGTGGGGAAATGGAATGCACTTCAGGAACAGGTTGTGGAAGCAAATACTATTCATAATTTTAAAACCAGGTATGATAGGGAAATGGGACAGGAGTCATTGCTGTAAACAACCGATGCTCGAAAGGCGGGATCCAAGAGTCAATGCTCGATCCTGCAAGCACATATAGGTGAGTACATATAGGTGAGTACACACACACACACACACACACACACACACACACACACACACACACACACACACACACACACACACATCACTGACAAGCATCCCCTGCAAAATACTTGAAAGAATAATTAGGCTAAGACTTGTTGAGCACCTGGAGAGCATTGGGTTTGTAAACAAGCACCAACATGGGTTCTGGACAGGGAAATCATGCCTAACAAACCTTTTAGAATTCTATGATAAAGTAACAAGGATAAGGCAGGACAGAGAAGGCTGGGCAGACTGCATATTTCTTGACTGCCAAAAGGCCTTTGATACGGTACCGCACATGAGACTGCTATACAAACTTGAGAGGCAGGCAGGAGTAAGCGGAAAGGCCCTAGTATGGGTGAAGAACTACCTAACAGGAAGGAGCCAGAGGGTAATGGTAAGGGGCGAAAAGTCGGACTGGCGAACAGTAACAAGTGGAGTACCTCAAGGATCGGTGCTGGGACCAATCCTCTTTCTAATTTACGTAAATGATATGTTTACAGGAGTGGAATCATACATGTCAATGTTTGCAGATGACGCAAAATTAATGAGAAGAGTTGTGACAGACGAGGATTGTAGGATCCTCCAAGAGGACTTACACAGGCTGCAGAGATGGTCAGAGAAATGGCTACTGGAGTTTAACACCAGTAAATGTAAAGTTATGGAAATGGGATCAGGTGACAGGAGACCAAAGGGACAGTACACAATGAAGGGGAACAGCCTACCTGTAACGATTCGAGAAAGAGACCTGGGAGTGGATGTGACACCTAATCTAACTCCTGAGGCACATATAAATAGGATAACGACAGCAGCGTACTCTACACTGGCGAAAATTAGAACTTCATTCAGAAACCTAAATGAGGAAGCTTTTAGGGCGCTTTACACTGCCTACGTGAGACCCGTCTTAGAGTATGCCGCGCCATCATGGAGCCCCCACCTGAAGAAACACATAAAGAAACTGGAGAAGGTTCAGAGGTTTGCGACGAGGCTTGTCCCAGAGCTACGAGGGATGGGATATGAAGAGCGGCTGAAGGAACTGAACCTTACGACACTAGAGAAAAGAAGGGAGAGAGGAGATATGATAGGGACATATAAAATACTCAGGGGAATTGACAAAGTGGAAATAGATCAAATGTTCACACGTAATAATAACAGAACGAGGGGACATGGGTGGAAACTGGAAACTCAGATGAGTCACAGAGATGTTAGGAAGTTTTCTTTTAGCGTGAGAGTAGTAGAAAAATGGAATGCACTTGGGGAACAGGTTGTGGAAGCAAATACTATTCATACTTTTAAAACTAGGTATGATAGGGAAATGGGACAGGAGTCATTGCTGTAAACAACCGATAGCTAGAAAGGCGGGATCCAAGAGTCAATGCTCGATCCTGCAAGCACATATAGGTGAGTACATATAGGTGAGTACACACACACTCACACACACACACACACACACACACACACACACACACTCACACACACACACACACACACACACACACACACACACACACACACACACACACACACACACACACACACACACACACACACTCACACACACACACACACACACACACAATACACTCAAGAACACAATTTAGATTCCCTGACTTCACATCTAAATTAACAGCAATACACCTTGCTTTATTACCAGTGGCAGAGACGACACGCATATTATTTTTAGCTTAGAAACCGGTTAATAAACCAAAGTGTCGTTTATGATACCCAAGACACACGTGTGCTGCCGTAAACAACATCATTAAATACAAAACGACAAAAATCCACGAAACGACAGACGCCCACACCCGGCCAAGCCTGGCAGATTCCTCAGCTTGACTGCGGGCGATGAGGCTTCTTTTTTTTTCAATTGGGATTAGATTGCATTTGCACCCATGACTTATCCCGTCATGAAGATTGATCTATTAACCCGGTGATAGTGGGTACGCCACTATCCTCTTACTAGAGAGAATGGCGAACTAAATGGTGATGTGATATAGAATCAGAGAGAGAGAGTGAGAATGAGAGGAGAGAGAGAGAATGGGAGGAGAGAGAGAGAGAGAGACTACTCGACAAGATTTTTACATCAACAAAACTTTCTCTAAACACTTGACACTATTTTTATCTCTTGGAGATTTTATCTTAAATGTTTGGTTATATATATATATATATATATATATATATATATATATATATATATATATATATATATATATATATTCCTTCTGAAGATGTATTAATATACGAAAGTACTTATGGAAATTTCTGTTTCAATTCTTCCTCCGTGGTCTGACACTATATATATATATATATATATATATATATATATATATATATATATATATATATATATATATATATATATATATATATATATATAAAGAGGATCTCAGACTCTGCCCCCTCATCCCATTTTCTATGTCCTCCTCCTCCTCCTCCTCCTCTGCCTAAGCAATGTCAAGGGGCATCTCAGATTACACTGCTAATTGCTGACTTACCCATGTCTCCAGGGGAGCGTGTCGTGCCCTCCTCCCCCTGCATGGGTGCCAGCTCTTGCCTCCCTCCCCACGCCCTCCCCACGCCCTCCCCATTAACACCTTCAGACATCACTCAAAGATAAGAGCAAGCTGAGATGGGATTTGGCAAGACTGCTTCCTTATTCGCCCTGAATTCCGATTGGTGACGTCGGCGGTGACGAGGTTTCTCATTGGCTGGTGAAGGTCCCGTTATGTGTGTGTGTATTGTTTGCGTGTTGACCAGAGGTGATTGTGTGCTGCTGTTTGTAGTTGTTTATGGTTAATAAGTGTTTTTTTTTTGTTTATCAAAGGGAAAATGTTTTTTTTTTTTACATTCTTCTTATTACTATTATTGGATTATTTTTTTATTATTTACATAATTATAAATGATTATTATATTTTGTATTATTTATTTTATTATTATTATGATTTGATGTAATTATTATAATTATTTTTATTTTTTTTATCTACCCCAACCTCTCTCTCTCTCTCTCTCTCTCTCTCTCTCTCTCTCTCTCTCTCTCTCCTATCGACATCAGCGAGAGAGAGAGAAAGAAAGAGAGACAGAGAGAAAGAGGAAGATACACAAGATAGCTGCGCTTAAACTTGATTTAGAGATTTCAAGAATACTGTAGCAAGTGATTAAGACATCGTCGGGTCGAGCCAAAACGCTGCGACTTCACCAACAAATGGCGTATTAAGACGCTGTTAGGTTTCCAGGAGATAAACCCGTGTAAGGAGGCCGCATATACGAGATGTTTGGAAGTGAAAGAGATGAGAGAAAAGAAAGCATTGTCTTTTGTTTTGTTTTTTTGCCCTCGATCAAGACAACATGTTTGTTTATTTGTGTGATGGCCTCCTTCGTGGAGGCTCACCTTTCTGTCTAACTACTGGTACACCTGTCTGACGTGTATATACACCTGTCTGCTTCCCCTTCATACCTGTCTATCTCATTCTCACGCTGTTTGCATCCTTTCCTGACCCCGTTTTCCCTGCCTATCCCAACTGTTTTTGTTGATTTTTGACAGTTTACCCCTAATGTTTTTGCTTGCCAGGCTATCTGCTCAAACCTGCCTGATGTCTGCTGCATGCCTAGCTGCCCCGGGCATCACTCTCGCCTGCAGGAGAGTGTGTCTCAAGGGAGCCAACCAGTCACGGGAAATGAGTGCGCCATAAAAATGTATAAACACGAGACGAAATGTATAAACACGAGAGAAAATGTATAAACAGGTCAGATGTGAGGAGGATTGGTGAGGAACGGAAGCCAGCTCCCCTTCCCCGCCAGAGTCAGGGCCGATACGTCTCTGGAGAACCCAATGGTGTAAACATCTTATTTGCTTGGAAAAAAACAAATATCATTCCTGTTTGTATTCGTGCAAGGGAGAGAGTTTTGTGTGTGGTTTAGTCACTGGTGAAGTGTGAGAGGGAACGGTAGAATCTGGTGTAGGGGAGCTGTTAGGGGCTGACTCAGCCAGGGACCAACAGTCTGGTGTAGGGGAGCTGTTAGGGGCTGACTCAGCCAGGGACCAGCACACTGATCCTCACCTGAAGTTAAGAAATGACTCTCCCACAAACTCACAAGCGCCTTCTCGCTATTTTTACGCCATAGTTTTGCGTGACTGCGCCCCCGGGTCCACCACGTCCCCGGGTCCACCACGTCCCCGGGTCTACCACGTCCCCGGGTCCACCACGCCCCCGGGTCCACCACGCCCCCGGGTCCACCACGCCCCCGGGTCCACCACGCCCCCGGGTCCACCACGTCCCCGGGTCCACCACGTCCCCGGGTCTACCACGCCCCCGGGTCCACCACGCCCCTGGGTCCACCACGCCCCTGGGTCCACAACGCCCCCGGGTCCACCACGTCCCCGGGTCCACCACGCCCTCGGGTCCACCACGCCCCCGGGTCTACCACGCCCCCGGGTCCACCACGCCCCCGGGTCCACCACGCCCCCGGGTCCACCACGCCCCCGGGTCCACCACGCCCCCGGGTCCACCACGCCCCCGGGTCCACCACGCCCCCGGGTCCACCACGCCCCCGGGTCCACCACGCCCCCGGGTTCACCACGCCCCCGGGTCCACCGCGCCCCCGGGTCCACCACGCCCCCGCGTCCACCACGCCCCCGGGTCCACCACGCCCCCGGGTCCACCACGCCCCCGGGTCCACCACGCCCCCGGGTCCACCACGCCCCCGGGTCCACCACGCCCCCGGGTCCACCACGCCCCTGGGCCTCATGCACGTACAGGCTCATGTGTATAAAAAATTTCGCGTGTTTATTCCGCTTTTGGAACAGACGGCTGAGTGGACACTGCTCGGGATTCGTAGTCATAAGATTCCGATTTCGATCCCTGGCGAAGGCGGAAACAAAGGGGGCAGAGTTTTTTCACCCTGATGCCCCCTGTTCACCTAGCAGTAAATAGGTACCTGGGAGTTAGCTGCTACGGGCTGCTTCCTGTGGATGTGTAACAAATAGGAGGCCTGATCGAGGACCGGGCCGCGGGGACGCTAAGCCCCGAAATCATCTCAAGATACCCTCAAGATTGGTTCCCATTCTTCCTAATAGGTCCAGAAGATCATTTGATTGATCATAGTGTTGTTATCTCCTTCTTAGAGGCGCACATAAGGCCTCTAGGGGGGCCTCGTAGCCTGGTGGATAGCGCTCAGGACTCGTAATTCTGTGGCGCGGGTTCGATTCCCGCACGAGGCAGAAACAAATGGGCAAAGTTTCGTTCACCCTGAATGCCCCTGTTACCTAGCAGTAAATAGGTACCTGGGAGTTAGTCAGCTGTCACGGGCTGTTTCCTGGGGGTGGAGGCCTGGTCGAGGACCGGGCCGCGGGGACACTAAAGCCCCGAAATCATCTCAAGATAACCTCAAGATAACCTCTATGAAATCTATCATTGTTAGCGGAAATTCGAGTTACCTTCAGTTGTAATTGGCTGTTGAAACGTTTGTGTAATCTGGACCCAACGTTCAAATATGAATGTTTTTCGTCAAATGATGATTTTGATGATCCCTCATATAAGTCTAAATCTAAAGTCTAAATATTGTCTTCTAAGTCTAAATCTAAATATTGAGTATACAGTAAATAAATATAGATATTACATGTTAGGTTATTATAATGACTTTCTCTTACGTCAATAATTTTCTGTAAATTTATGTAAACGAGCTCAATGTACAAACATTTATGAATAAAACATTTTAATTTAAATTATAATTATGTCTTTTATAGCTTGACTCCTTGTTATCATATCCCAGCTCCTTGTCCTCATATCCCAGCTCCTTGTCCTCATATCCCAGGTCCTTGTCCTCATATCCCAGCTCCTTGTCCTCATATCCCAGCTCCTTGTCCTCATATCCCAGCTCCTTGTCCTCATACCACATCTCCTTGTCCTCATATCCCAGCTTCTTGTGTCTCATCCCAGCGCCTTGTCCTCATATCCCAGCTCCTTGTCCTCACATCCCAGCTCCTTGTCCTCACATCCCAGCTCCTTGTCCTCATATCCCAGCTTCTTGTCCTCATATCCCAGCTCCTTGTTATCATATCCCAGCTTCTTGTCCTCATACCACATCTCCTTGTCCTCATATCCCAGCTTCTTGTGTCTCATCCCAGCGCCTTGTCCTCATATCCCAGCTCCTTGTCCTCACATCCCAGCTCCTTGTCCTCACATCCCAGCTCCTTGTCCTCATATCCCAGCTTCTTGTCCTCATATCCCAGCTCCTTGTTATCATATCCCAGCTTCTTGTCCTCATATCCCAGCTTCTTGTCCTCATATCCCAGCTTCTTGTCCTCATACCACAGCTCCTCGTCCTCATATCCCAGCTCCTCGTCCTCATATCCCAGCTCCTTGTCTTCATATCCCAGCTCCTTGGCCTCATATCCCAGCTCCTTGCCCTCATACCACAGTTCCTTGTCCTCATATCCCAGCTCCTTGTCCTCATATCCCAGCTCCTTGTCCTCATATCCCAGCTCCTTGTCCTCATATCCCAGCTCCTTGTCCTTATACCACAGTTCCTTGTCTTCATATCCCAGCTCCTTGTCCTCATATCCCAGCTCCTTGGCCTCATATCCCAGCTCCTTGTCCTCATACCACAGTTCCTTGTCCTCATATCCCAGCTCCTTGTCCTCATATCCCCCGTGTTAAGTGCTGGTATATTTGTAAATATGGCTTTAATTCAAACAGGAGTGCCTCCGTCCCATCCCAAATCCTTACCCTGACCCATTGCAATGACGCCCAACCCCTTGGACGGTCGGGGATTGAACGCCGACCTGCATAAAGCGAGACCGTCGCTCTACCGTCCAGCCCAAGTGGTTGCACAGAAGACGATTGCTTACTTGTGTAAGCGTTCTCTTTCACAGCGGTCATTTTAAACCTTATCCTATGTTACCCCTGGAACACAACCCGCAGTTGATTAGCAACCAGGTGCCCTATTACCACTGGGTGAACAGGTGCGAATAGTTAAGGATTCGTGCCCAGTCAGTCTTCCACAGCCTAGGGCTCCTATATTAATGAGTATTTTACTATTAATCTCACCCTAAATTATGAACACAAAAGATAGATTTACTCACATTAATGAGGATCATTCTCACTTGAAATAGTCGTTTTTAGTAAAATTATATAAATTATATAAATTACTTTATACTGCTAGTAATCTTAATATAACTGAAAGAAATCATTTTAAATTTTGTTATTTTCTGCAGTAGTTTTACTGTTGCAATTGTCAATTGTAAGAGTAGTGATTTAATGTTGAGAAGGACGCGCCGTAGTTGCCAGATGAGTGCTTGCTTGCCAGGCGTGGTGCGAGGTGTTACTGGGTCAGTCACAAGGGGGTGACGGCGGTGCGTATCTGGCAACATCTGCTCACACATCCCTCCCACTCTCAGGAAATTCCGAGGGTTGGGATTGTTTGTCCTGCTGTTCCTGGGGAAATTTGCCCGTGTTCCAGTGTTGAGTGTTCCGTTGTGAAGGAAATGCTGGAATATAAGACTGGCTTGTGTGTGTGTGTGTGTGTGTGTGTGTGTGTGTGTGTGTGTGTGTGTGTGTGTGTGTGTGTGTGTGTGTGTGTGTGTGTGTGTTTACACGTGTATCTCCCTAAATATGCAGGTACACGAAAGCACACACACGTATAAAGCGACAATCTGTCACAACCTCTTAAGCTTTTTAATACTCTAATTGAAAATAAACAAGAAACTACCATCGCTCAAAAGAGTCCGCTAATTGGCCTAGACCATTAATGGCTTGTGACGTCACCAATTCCCAAGTGTACCACCACCCGCTCAAGAATCAATTACGTCTAAGATACAAAGGAGACTCTTGTGGACTCTGGAGCAAACAGGCCCAACCACTTGCACCGATCGTTACACCCACAGCCTCGTTTGCTTACAGGTCTGTGTTCAATCCCCGATGCCTCCTTCCTATCCGTACTCATTTTCCTCCCATTCCTTCCAAGCGTTCCAGAGTTAAACTGGCTTTGTGTATATTCTGATAATTAGCCAAGTACTTAGTCTTTCTCATATTCCTTCCAAGTGCTATATATAGTACTCCCGCTCTTCAATATCTTAATTTGAACGTTGTTTCTATGTCTACTGCGTCAATATCTATTTTGTGTCGTTATCATGTCTACCTTCTTCCTTCAGTGCAATCAGGTCCAGTTCCCTCATTCTTTTTTTCATAGCTCAGTCCCCTTAGCACAGGAGCCAGCCTCCTTGCATATTTTTCGACCCTTTCTAGCTTTGTTTTGTGTTTAAGTAGGGGTTCCATGCTGGGACAGCATACTCAATAATAAGACTCACAATGAATGTATACAGCGCTCAGGAAAGGATCTTTGTCCAGGTTGCTGCAGGATAACGGGACGTTGCCAGCATGACATATGCTGCCCTCGTTATCCTGCTGATGTGAGCCTCTGGTGTTAGACCTCCAGTTATCTCCATTCCTAAGTCTCTCTTTCTCACAAGTTGGAAGTTTCCTTCTCGTCATCACATATTGTGTTTGAGGTTTTATTGTTCCAATTCCTATTTGTTAACCTTCCATTTGTTAGGTTAAAATCAAGTAGCTATATCTCAGACCATTTCTGGAGACTTTATCGTGTCATGAACTGCTGTCCTCCTCGGCTCTGATTCGCCTCATTACCTTAGCCTCGTAAACAAGCATTTGATAGCAATGAGCTTATTACCTCTTTTATTTGATCGTTTACGTATATTAGAAATAGGGTGGGCCCTATTACCACCCCTTAAAGTACTCCAATCGTTACCCTTTTCCAGTGTGATTCCTCTTACAATAGCTCTTTGCCCTCTTCCTGAAAGGTACTCTTTTTGCCTACTTTAGTACTGTTGACCAAACCACAGTAGAAAGTGAAGGGACGACAATGATTCGGTCCCTTAACTTTCGATAGTGTCGATTCACAATCGACTTGAGAATGGTCCAGGACGGACCGAAACGTCGTCGTCCCAACAGATGTTGTCACAGCTCGTATAAGACTTGGCTACAAGTATCTCTGGCAGTTCGGCTTGTATAGGGATCTAGATGAAGTAAAGTGTAAAGTGTGTGGACAAAGACAGGGACACACACTCGAACACTATATCTTGGATTGTAGTAAAATTGAGCCTTTTAGAGATAAATCTAAGCTCACTCTGTATGATATGGCAACCTATCTTATTACCATGGATAAATTACCTGAAATCCTTGCACTGTACCCACGTTTTGCTTCCAGTAGATGAACGACATATGAGATTCAGAAACAAGTAGTGTTTTGTGAGGAATAATAATAAACAGAAGCTCCCCTATGACTCTGTAATATCCCCATTGGCCAAACTATTATGTATTAGCGATAAGAACTACCATTAATGTATGATGACTTACTGTAAATATGTAGCTCTTGTAATAGCACTTTCTCTGAAACTAGCTGACATTGCAACTATAAGGTGTGAAGGATAGATGAAAGTGTTCATGTAATAATCTAAGATGAGGTCTGATAAAGACCTTTTGTGCCCTCTGTAATGCTTTTGCGCTACCGCTCACAGGATGAGTATGGGGTGCACAACAAACTAGCCGCCTTCAGCGGCAATAATCAATCGTCGTCCCTTCACTTTCTAGTGTGTGGTTTGGTCAACATATTTCAGTCACGTCATTGTGACTCGTCTGCATACTTCAGTACTCTTCCCACTACACCAGCCTGTTTTCCTAATTTGTCAAAAGCTTTCTGGCAATCCAGGAAAATGCAGTGTGCCCAGCGGGTTCTAGCTCGATTGTTGTTATCTTAGTCGAAGAACAAATTAGTCAAGCCAGCTTTTTTCTTTTTCCGAATTCATGCTGATGCAGACGAGGAGTCACAATAACGTGGCTGAAATATGTTGACCAAACCACACACTAGAAAGTGAAGGGACGACGACGTTTCGGTCCGTCCTGGACCATTCTCAAGTCGACACATCCTTGAAAATGGTCCAGGACGAACCGAAACGTCGTCGTCCCTTCACTTTCTAGTGTGTGGTTTGGTCAACATCATGCTGATGCTTGGAAATATAATTTTTGTGTTCTAAATGTTCTAAGAACCATCTTGTAATAAATAGTTTCTTAATTAACATCTTGAAGGGAGCATTTGTTAGCCACACAGTTCAGTAGTTCAACAACTAACATCTTCCTTTCTTGTATATAGATATATATAAGAGGGGCAGCTCTGTTTTTATGTTAAAAAAGAATATATATATATATATATATATATATATATATATATATATATATATATATATATATATATATATGTATATATATATATATATATATATATATATATATATATATATATATATATATATATATATATATTATTAAATATGACCGAAAAAGTAAGATTAATAATTCTAACACGAATTTTCTCAATCTTTGGTACATTTCTTTTCACTGTTGGTGGTAATTCAAAAATCAATTCTCCAAAATTCATTTTTATTTCTAGTCTGACGCGACACTTGAGCGCGTTTCGTAAAACTTATTACATTTTCAAAGACTTTAGTTTACACATACACAACTGAATAGAACTTACACATCTCCGATTTGTTTATATCTACATTTGAGTGAGGTGGATGGGGTGAGGTGGTTTTAATAGGGTATTAAATTCATCAACACAAGACAGAACACGAAACAATGGGTATTGAATGGAAGTGATTGTAGAAAGCCTATTGGTCCATATTTCTTGATGCTTCTATATTGGAGCGGAGTCTTGAGGTGGGTAGAATATAGTTGTGCATTAATTGGCTGTTGATTGCTGGTGTCTTGACATTTCCATACGCATATCCAGGTTTATATTCCCCATGGAATATAAACCATGGAATATGGAAATGTCAAGACACACAAGCCTGGAAACCCACTTCGGCCAATCATTAGCCAGATTCCCACACCCACGTACAGACTGGCGAAGCGACTCAACGGCCTGCTGACTCCTTATGTCCCTTGCGCCTTCAGCCTGAAGTCTCCAAAGGAATTTGTTGACTTACTGCGGGGCACACGGGCTACAGGGATAAGAGCCTCGTTGGACGTAGAATCACTGTTCACCAACGTACCTGTGGACGAGACAATCGGGATGATAGCCGAGAGAGTGTATCGTGATCCAGCCTGTACTCCTCTTGACATACCAGAAAATATTCTAAGGAAACTACTCCAAGCTTGTACTAAAGAGGCACCCTTCTCGAGCCCGGATGGGCACATGTATAAGCAAGTAGATGGGGTCGCCATGGGTTCTCCCCTAGGTGTCCTGTTTGCAAACTTCTACATGGGTACCATCGAGCAAAAAGTCTTAGTCGACATGAACTTGAAACCGGCCATATACTGCAGGTATGTTGACGACATTTTTACACAGGTACCTGATGTCGGACATCTGCAGGAGTTGAAGGAGGCATTTGAGCAGAGTTCCGTGCTGCGTTTCACTTACGAGATGGAAAAGGATGGGAAGCTGCCCTTTCTAGATGTAACAGTCATGGAAAAGAGCGGAGGTTTCCACACTGCAGTCTACACTAAGGAAACGAACATAGGAATGTGTCTAAATGCCAACAGCGACTGCCCAGACAGGTACAAGAGGAGTGTTGTTAACGCATATGTCGACTGTGCTCTCAGCCACAGCTCAGAATGGAAGCAAGTCGACGAAGAACTCTGTAGGGTAAGGCAGGTCCTAGTCAACAACGGCTTCTCCAATGGTTTCGTCGAAGACATCATTAGAAGGAAAGTGAAACGCCATGCAACCTCTGAAGAGACAACTAACACAACACCTATACCCCCTATTAGACTATTCTACAGGAACTTCTTTTCCACAGCTCATAAAACGGAGGAAAGGGTCCTGAAAGATATTGTTAATAGAAACGTTATCCCTACAGACAAAAATCAGAGGATACAACTGACGATTTACTATAAAACCAGAAAAACGGTCAGCCTACTCATGAGAAACTCTCCAGACACAAAGCAGAACGCTTTAAAAGAGACCAACGTCGTCTATGCCTTCAAATGCCCTCTTGGGGACTGTAAGCTCCAAAAAACCCAGTATATAGGCAAGACAACAACATCTCTTTCTAGGCGTTTAACGATGCATAAGCAACAGGGCTCCATTAAGGAACATATAATCTCTTCCCACAACCAAACCATCGCCAGAGAAATCCTAGTAAACAACACAGAAATCATCGATAGATACAGCGATAGCAGGCGGCTTGACGTTTGCGAGGCACTACACATTAAGAAGTCAACACCAGCAATCAACAGCCAATTAATGCACAACTATATTCTACCCACCTCAAGACTCCGCTCCAATATAGAAGCATCAAGAAATATGGACCAATAGGCTTTCTACAATCACTTCCATTCAATACCCATTGTTTCGTGTTCTGTCTTGTGTTGATGAATTTAATACCCTATTAATACCACCTCACCCCATCCACCTCACTCAAATGTAGATATAAACAAATCGGAGATGTGTAAGTTCTATTCAGTTGTGTATGTGTAAACTAAAGTCTTTGAAAATGTAATAAGTTTTACGAAACGCGCTCAAGTGTCGCGTCAGACTAGAAATAAAAATGAATTTTGGAGAATTGATTTTTGAATTACCACCAACAGTGAAAAGAAATGTACGAAAGATTGAGAAAATTCGTGTTAGAATTATTAATCTTACTTTTTCGGTCATATTTAATAATATATGTCTACAGGAAAGACTGCTACCAAAATATACTAACATATATATATATATATATATATATATATATATATATATATATATATATATATATATATATATATATATATATATATATATATATATATATATTATATATATATATGTCGTACCTAGTAGCCAGAACTCAATTCTCAGCCTACTATTCAAGGCCCGATTTGCCTAATAAGCCAAGTTTTCCTGAATTAATATATTTACTATAATTTTTTTCTTATGAAATGATAAAGCAACCCTTTTCTCTATGTATGAGGTCAATTTTTTTTTATTGGAGGTAAAATTAACGTAGATATATGACCGAACCTAACCAACCCTACCTAACCTAACCTAACCTATATTTATATGTAAGGTTAGGTTAGGTAGCCAAAAAAAGCTAGGTTAGGTTAGGTTAGGTAGGTTAGGTAGACGAAAAAACATTAATTCATGAAAACTTGGCTTATTAGGCAAATCGGGCCTTGAATAGTAGGCTGAGAAGTGCGTTCTGGCTATTAGGTACGACATATATATATATATATATATATATATATATATATATATATATATATATATATATATATATATATATATATATATATATATATATATATATATATATATGTCGTACCTAGTAGCCAGAACACACTTTTCGGCCTACTGTGCAAGGCCCATGTAACCATCAAATGTATATATATATATATATATATATATATATATATATATATATATGTATATATATGTATATATATATATGTATATATATATATATATATATATATATATATATATATATATATATATATATATATATATATATATATATATATATATATATACCACCTTTCACACTTTCGAAATGTCAGGAAAATTTATAGTGAGGATTTGATGACTATAGCAAGCGGTAAGCACAATTCTGCAGCTGGCTCTGTTTAGTATCAATAGAGCCTTTCACCCGTCCACTCACTTGGGCTGGACGGTAGAGTGACGGTCTCGCTTCATACAGGTTGGCGTTCAATCAATGCCCGTCCACCAAGTGGTTGGGCACCGTTCATTTTTACCCCCCCCCCCCCGTTCCATCCCAAATCCTTATCCTGATCCCTTCCCAGTGCTATATAGTCGTAATGGCTTGGTTAGCTTTACCTTGATAATTCCTGTGTATCCTGTGTATCCATTCCTCTTTCTTGTATGTATATGTTGTGATTCTCCTCTGTTCTGTGCTCCCTGTATTTCTTCCAAGCTCTTTTACTTCTCCTTCTTTGCCTCTGAGCGTCGCCTCTTAAACTATTGGCAATTTATTTTCCATTGCATCCTTTATCTTCAGAAAATATATATTCTTAAAGTGTGTGTGTGTGTGTGTGTGTGTGTGAGTGTGTGTGTGTGTGTGTGTGTGTGTGTGTGTGTGTGTGTGTGTGTGTGTGTGTGTTTGTGTGTGTGTGTGTTTGTGTGTGTTTGTGTGAATGTGTGTGTGTGTGTGTTTGTGTGAATGTGTGTGTGTGTGTGTGTGTGTGTGTACTCGCCTATATATACTCACCTATTTGTGTCTGCAGGATCGAGCATTGGCTCTTCGATCCCGCCTTTCGAGCATCGGATGCTTACAGCAATGACTCCATGTGTGTGTGTGTGTGTGTGTGTGTGTGTGTGTGTGTGTGTGTGTGTGTGTGTGTGTGTGTGTGTGTGTGGAAACGTATTGAGAGAACCGCAATCCTTCCCAATGACTCGCATCTTTCATATGGCGTCAGTCTTTTATTTTTTTTATTACTCTTTTTTTTCCATCCTCAGTGGGTTTTTTGTGTTCGGTTCCTCATCGGTGTGAAATTTATAAACTGACACAAAGGTAAACAAAGACGCATGTTATTGTTTACAGTTGTTTTGCTTCATTGGTTTGTGGGTTTATCAAGCAACTTCTTCTTATTCTTTCTTGATGCATTGTTTGTTCCGTTTTTAACTTTTTAAAATTATTTTTTTGCTTTGATTTTTTTGTTTTGGGTTATGCCACTGGTCTTCGGAGGGAACTATCTCTGTTTATCTCGGGGATATTTATTTCATTCTGTCTGTCTGTCTGTCTGTCTGTCTACATCTTTTTCCTGTCTGTTTCCTCCTTCTTTACATCTTTTTCCTGTCTGTTTCCTCCTTCTTTACTTCTTCCCGTCTTCTTTGCCTTTGTTTTCTGTCTGTCTATTTTTTTAAACTAAGACTAGGATTAATAAGGGATGTCTAATGACATACCTAGTGAAACTGCAAGCAAGAGCGGTTAACTCTCTCTTTCTCTGTCTCCTTCCCTCTCTGTCTGTCTGTCTCTCACTCCCAGTTATTTCTGCTGTTGGAGTGCCTCCCTGCTGACAGGGAGAGCCAGATGGGCCGTGACTTGCACTCATGCTGACACTACGAGGCAAGTGTGTCAGCCTGAGGCTCTCACATGATATTGTGTGTCGCTCCCACCTCCAACCCGTTCTCTGCCCAGATTGAGGTTAAGAGAGAGAGAGAGAGAGAGAGAGAGAGAGAGAGAGAGAGAGAGAGAGAGAGAGAGAGAGGGGAAAACGAAGGACTGAGGGTAAAATTGACATAAGCTATTTGACCTCTTTAAGTAAACGGCATATTGCACCATATTTGCCCAAATCTCTAACCCTGTTGATGGAGGACAGAGTACAATGCATAACTCCTGGTTAGCACTGAATAGATGTATTGACACGACAGAAACGAAAGCTGAAGGTCCAAGCTGTCGTCGTGAACTGAGTTTACCGTTATCTGTTTACCGTTATCAGAGACATACCAGCGGCTCTTACTGCTAACATTCTACAAGCAAAGCTTCTTCAAAATATTGCTTACTTTGATTTAAAATGAGATTGGAAACTTCCATAAGCCAGGAATAAGTCACAATAACTCGGGCTGAAAATAAATAACCAAAACTCTAACTATAAGAAGGATTTTTTTATTATTATTATTTTCTACCACAGACGTGGCCAGACATTTACAATGCTAACCAGCATATATACATTTTCTTCTGTCCTCCATGGGCAGGGTGAGAGATCTGTTAAACATATAGTTCAGTGATTTATTGAACAATCAACCACAGAAGGTGATTGTTGTGCTTTTAAAATGCTAAGCTAACCTACATTCGTAAATACATAGATACGGAGATTTACGTATGCCTTACATAAAGTGTTCGATGTGTCTTTTACATAGTGTACACAAGGAACTACCTTGTGTTCAGTCCTCATCTTGTGGTGAACAAGGGGGTTTTTTCCCCTCGTCGTGAACAAGTGTGAACATTGCTTTCTCTATTCTTGATGTGAACGAGAGTGAACAGGGTTTCCCTTCTCTTTATAGTGAACAAATCTAAACAAGGGTTTCCCCCTCTAATTGTGGTGAACAAGGCTGAACAAGGATTCCCTCGGCTAACTTAGAGGTAGGAAAATTAAGAATTTTGCATAGCCTAAATAGTTATCTCTCAGCAGCTCCTTGTAAGGCAAAGGAACTTATCAACAATCAAGAAACACCTTGTGTTGCACAGGAACTTACCAACGATCACCTTGCGATGCACAGGAATTTGAAGTTTTGGAAATTACAAAGTCAAAATTTATGAGTTTTTGTCAAAATTTATGAGTTTTATGAGCTTGGCCAGCTGGCCAAGCTGGCCGAGCTGTCCAAGCTGGACAAGCTGGCCAAGCTGGCCGAGCTGGACAAGCTGGCCAAGCTGGACGAGCTGGCCAAGCTGGCCGAGCTGGCCAAGCTGGCCGAGCTGGACAAGCTGGCCGAGCTGGACAAGCTGGCCGAGCTGGACAAGCTGGCCGAGCTGGCCAAGCTGGACAAGCTGGACAAGCTGGACAAGCTGGACAAGCTGGCCGAGCTGGACAAGCTGGCGGAGCTGGACAAGCTGGCCAAGCTGGCCAAGCTGGCCGAGCTGGACAAGCTGGCCGAGCTGGACAAGCTGGACAAGCTGGCCGAGCTGGACAAGCTGGCCGAGCCCCGGCCACAAAAATCAACGTTTCAAATTTTTATTTCCGATGCTTGCTTTTTTTCCCCTTTTCAGGGAAAAGGAAACAAAAGTGCAGTAGAATCACTGACCAAAGGATTTACCTTCCACAAAAGGACTACTTAATGCCTGGTATATTAAGGTACCTGAACAAACAGTTCCAAAATGTTAAGTGTATTGACACATTCTAACCCACACACTCACAACGCGGCTCCACACACAAAATAAACACATTATTTCATGGCTTTTTTAATTCATCATATTTGGAAGTTACTAAAAAGGACACAGTCGACTTGAGAATGGTCCAGGACGGACCGAAACGTCGTCGTCCCTTCACTTTCTAGTGTGTGTGGTTTGGTCAACATACTAAAAAGGACTTTTTTTTTAGGCTGTTTTTTCGAAATATGTAAACAAAATATACTTCATTAATTAACAAAACCTGAAGTAAAGAGGGCATTAGGACACAAATTTAATTCTAATAAAAAAGTAGATAAATATTATGAATCGTTTTTCGATTAACTTTTTTCAGGTAGTTTAAGGTTTAAAAAGGTTTATAATGATGTTATTGACGGTACACTGACGACGATTGGACAGAAGGGGGGGGGGGGGCAGGATTCCTGTGACAGGCTCCTGTTTGGAGAAACGCGTCTAAAACCTGTACATGGATAGATATTATGACGTCACAATATCTAAAGTTATACTAACCAATTGAGGCCTATCCACAGAGAACGTCAAAATCACGGTGATTTAATTTGTACAAATACGTCGCATTTTTTTGTAACGAGGACACAGTGAGGGGGGGGGGGGTATTGGACCACACCACCCCCGGAGGAAAGAACAAATAGCGACAACATGGTCACGACATTAAAGATTTTTGAAACTTGGAACAAAGTAAAGATCGTAAATAAATTGACCGTACGAGATGAGGCAGTTGTCAAATGATAACATACACATTTGTATTTAGTTATGATGAGAAAAACTAGTCAAAATGAGCCATTAACTTAAACTACTCTCGAATGTCGAGCCTCAAAGGGAAGCCACTCATCCCTGCTAGCACACTGTGGTGAGTACATTGGGGTGAGTACCACAATACCTCTGGTGAGTACCACAATACCTCTGGTGAGTACCACAATACCTCTGGTGAGTACCACAGAGACACAGAAGACACAGAAAAGGAAACAAGAATCCCCGGGGTAACTAAAATATAGTGAGCACATATCCGCCCACCTCACTGCCCCTGACACGACTGCGGTCTCCCCTCAGGAGGGGGGAGGCCAGGGCATGAAGGGCGAGGGGTAAGGAAGTGAGGGGTAAGGGAAGGAAGTGAGGACACACGAGCATGGGGAGCTGAGGATACAAGGGGAAAGGAAGTGAAGGTAAGAATAGGGAAATGAAGCAGGAAAGGGGAGAGTGAAGTGAGAATGGCGTAGCAGAAACGAAATTGAGTGAGTGAGAGTTGTTGAAGGGAGAAGAGGGGAATACAGATATGAGGAATAAGTGATGGAAAATGGAAAGGGAAGAGCAAGGCAGGAGTAAATGAGGAAGAGATGATGAAGGAAAGGCACATGGGAAGGGGAGACAAATGGGAAAGAAATGATAAGAAAGGGAAGGTTTTCAGACGATAGAAATCTGGTGTTGTGGATGGTGAAGAAAACGAAACGAAGAATAAATTACGATAAAATTGAAGAGGAGAAAAATGGATTAGAAAGAGAGGAGGAAGTAGAGGAGAGGAGGAAGACTACAGAGAAGCAGCAAAGGAAAGAGCTGGAGAGAGAGAGAAAAAAAGATAAGCAATAACGGTAACGACTTAATTACTGGCTGTGTGTGTGTGTGGAGAGAGAGAGAGAGAGAGAGAGAGAGAGAGAGAGAGAGAGAGAGAGAGAGAGAGAGAGACGCTTCCCAGGTATTAGGATCTCCTGGGTAGAGGAGATCTATCTGTTTGGGACATTGTGGTGTTGTCTGGGTGTTGTGGCTCAGCGCTTGAGGGTGTGTGGTGGGGGGAGGTGTTGAGTGTGAGTGTGGTTGAGACTAGTATACTGCACATATTTCTAATGTCTCACACATGTCTAGGGTGGACATAGAGTCCATTGACAAGTGGGCCTTTTAATTAGGTACGGGTGAGCATCATTCCAACACCCCCCCCCCCATCCTCACATTCCAGCTCCTTGTCCTCGGATCCCAGATCCTTGTCCTCGGATCCCAGCTCCTTGTCCTCGGATCCCAGCTCCTTGTCCTCGGATCCCAGCTCCTTGTCCTCGGATCCCAGCTCCTTGTCCTCGGATCCCAGCTCCTTGTCCTCGGATCCCAGGTCCTTGCCATCGTACCCCAGCTCCTTGTCCTCATACCCCAGCACCTTGTCCTCATACCCCAGCACCTTGTCCTCATACCTCAGCTCCTTGTCCTCATACCTCAGCTCCTTTATGTCCTCATACCCCAGCTCCTTGTCCTCATACCCCAGCACCTTGTCCTCATACCCCAGCACCTTGTCCTCTTACCTCAGCTCCTTGTCCTCATACCTCAGCTCCTTCATGTCCTCATACCCCAGCTCCTTGTCCTCATATGGTAGTGGTCCAGAGTGAATTTAAATGGCCGTAGATTTTGCAACTTCGAAACTCAGTTGTCATTTGCATTTCGAATCTCCATAGGTATTCAAGATAAATTTCAACCTGCCCATCAGGCTGATATGTCAATCAACTACCGACAGGCAGCTAACTCCTGGTTACACTCTGCCATCTTCAGGACAAAATATGCAACCTACTGCTACAGCTATCATTGACTTATTGGAAATTGATAAGATTGATGAAGATTAAGCCACCCAAGAGGTGGCACGGGCATGAATAGCCCGTAATGGATATTGATAAGCTGATTGGGCCAATATGGCTATTGGCCCATTGTATGGGAGCTTCACCTCAATCTCGGGAATACTTTCCGCTGCTTCAAATTGCATTAACTTGTACACTGTTTCGTTGACACTTATCAACGAAACAGTGCCTTAATAAAACTAAAAAATGAATTTTGGAGCGTTGATTTTTTAACTTCCTCTTCAAGTGAAGAGGAACAAAAGAAAAATAGAGAAGGATATTTATTGGAAGGGATGATTTCAGGGCTCAAGACTGTATTTCATCTTGGAATCATGTATTATGGGGTTTGAGTTTCCACTGAGCAGATACAAGCTCTTGGGCCCCCAGCTGCAAGTGAATGTGGCGTCTATATATATAACACTTGGTCTTAAACATTTTCAACAGTGTTTCACACCCTGGTGGCTTGTAGTTTTAGTCTGATGTTTAGTGCCTGTTTGTCCAGGGCTTCACAGAGCTCCTGGATTGTGTAGTCATCTGGTGGACGGTGTTTTGCAGCTCTTCTCAGCGCCTTATTTTACACTGCTTCTAGTTTCAGCCTGTTAGTTTGCTGCGAGGAATATACAAAGATTCAATGTTCATACAAGGTTTATGCATATATACAAGGAATACAGAAAGGTATTCGAGCTATGGCTGGACTAGAGTATAACAAGGAAGGCTGTATATAACAAGTATAACGACGGGTTGAATGGGGGTCAGAGGTCAGGCCAGCCACGTGCGGGTCAGTTGTTACGCGAAAAAGAGTTGATTTTCACGTGATGAAGTAGACATTGGGGGAAACGAGTTGGGAGTGGGATGATTGACGGAGTTGCTGTATAGTTGAGGACTGGCCAGATGTGTGAGTGGCAGCTGGTGGAGGAAGTGGAAGGGAGGGTGGAGTAGAGGGAGTTTGGAGTGATACTCGGAGAGAGAGAGAGAGACTGTGCTGCCTTGACTCGTGAACAGAGGTCACTGGAGATTGTGGTGGTAGAGCCAGGGCCTCTGGTGGTAGTGATGGTGATAGTGGTGGTGGTGGTGGTGAAGCCAGGGCCTCTGGTGGTGGTGAAGCCAGTAATGTGGAGCACGCACAGGGGGGTAGAGGGGGTGGTGGGGGGGTTGTTGATGATAATACATGATAATAGTGTTGATGAACTGAGTTAGATTGCATCACTATCAGTTAGCACGAGCAATGAACTAATGGGAAAGTGGTGTCACTTAAGTGATAGTTCAAGTGTATGAGAGAGTGAGAGGGTGTAGGAGACTGTGAGAGGGTGTAGGAGACAGTGAGAGGGTGTAGGAGACTGTGAGAGGGTGTAGGAGACTGTGAGACAGCGTAGGAGACTGTGAGAGGGTGTAGGAGACTGTGAGAGGGTGTAGGAGACTGTGAGAGGGTGTAGGAGACTGTGAGAGGGTGTAGGAGACTGTGAGAGGGTGTAGGAGACTGTGAGAGGGTGTAGGAGACTGTGAGAGGGTGTAGGAGACTGTGAGAGGGTGTAGGAGACTGTGAGAGGGTGTAGGAGACTGTGAGAGGGTGTAGGAGACTGTGAGAGGGTGTAGGAGACTGTGAGAGGGTGTAGGAGACTGTGAGAGGGTGTAGGAGACTGTGAGAGGGTGTAGGAGACTGTGAGAGGGTGTAGGATAATGAACTATCTGGCGAAAGAGAAGCATTGGGTACATATTACATAGAAGGGTCTATAATCGTAAAAAAAAAAAGAAGAGACGGGGCCCAAGAACAGAAGCTCGACGCTAATAAGATCAACTAGATAAGTACACCTAGGAGAGCGTACACACATTGATTGTCACTGTCAACCACCAATTGATTGACGGTCGAGGGGCTGGACCAAAGAGCCAAAGCTCAACTCCCGCAAGCTCATCTAGGTGAGCACAACATGTAAACAGACTATATGGTCATTCTTGGTGATTCTTGGTTATTGATTCATTCATTGATTCATTGATTCATGAATCTTGATTCATTGATTCATGAATCTTGATTCATTCTTGGTTACTTCTTGGTGATAATTACTAGAGATGAGCCCCCACGGGATCCTTAAGATGATGCTAAGTGCCCAGACTCCCTTCCACAACTCCCTCTGCGAAAAGCGTACTAGTAGGGGGAGGGGATGAAGAAGGGTAGGGGATGTAGAAAGGGGTGAGGTAGGGGTGGATAAAAGGGATTTCTAAAATATATAGTGAGGGGGAAGGGGAAGAAGGGGGGAAGGGGGAAGAAGGGGGGAAGGGGAAGAAGGGGGAAGGGGAAGGGGAAGAGAGGGAAAGGGATTGTAAACATGTTTGGGAGGGAGGATAAGGATAAGGATAAGGAAGGGGGGTACTGTATGATCCCCCTGTATGGAAGATTGTCTGGTGGGGGTAAGAAGGGGGTAAATAGGATTGTAAAAATATGTGTTTGGGGTGATAAAGAAAAGGGTGGATTGTAAAAATGTATGCTTGGGGAGTGAATGAAATGGGGAAAGGGGGGGATTATAGAAATAGGTGGTGGGGAGAGGGAAGGAGATGAGGGAGGGGGAGACTGAAGAAATTGCAATGTATAAAACACCAGAACTGGAAACACATGAGACGGTGAGGCTTTCTAAGAAAGAAAAAAAAAACTTTGGGACGAAAGTTTTCTCGTGAGAATTGGACTTCAAAGGGAATACTTTTAAGTGTCTTTCACACATTTCTTTTGTGACTTGTGAGAGGTATATCTAGAGACAAAGACAGCTGATGAGGGATATTATTTATATATATATATATATATATATATATATATATATATATATATATATATGTGTGTGTGTGTGTGTGTGTGTGTGTGTGTGTGTGTGTGTGTGTGTGTGTGTGTGTGTGTGTGTGTGTGTGTGTGTGTATGTGTGTGTGTGTGTGTGTGTGTGTGTGTGTGTGTGTGTGTGTGTGTGTTCGTGGCGATAGGCTCTGAGACCCTGGGCGCCTGGGGTAAATGTGCACTTACGTTCCTAAAGAAGGTGGGTGAGGACTTCATTAGGCAAACTAGAGACTCAAGAACGGCCAGTTTCTTGTTTACTTTTACGTGTTTACGTGTTCATTGGATGTACGCATTGTGCGCATGCTTGCGTGTGTCTACAGTGTACCATAAACAAAAACAATATTTGTTTAATTATGTCAAGAACCAGCTAGGTACCCGTACCTCAAGCGGTCACTTTACTCTCTAAAACGGAGTCTATTAAACTTGTCTAACCATGAAAAAAAACAAGAAAATCAGGAATTTGAGAAAGGGAAGAAAAGTATGGTTAGTTCCAGAGGGGTAAAGCCAGCGTCCAGCCAAAAGATGAACAGCAAACATCCCTGAAAAGCCTTTCGGCTAAAGCCGAGCACCTCTTTGGACTAGTTACAAAACTGACCTCTTGGCCACATACTTCCCGGGATAAGGAGAGGGTTTGGGTAACGAGAGAGAGAGAGAGTGAGACAGTGTGAGAGAGAGAGATATGCCAACATAACACCAGCCAAATAAGTCATTAATATTCAAAACAAAATCTCAGTCACCTAATACCAAGAAGGGCATATGTGTTATACTTTTGCGTGGACTAAAGTATAACACATACCGCCTGCCACAAGCCGCCGGGGCTGCCAGCCGAGATAAGGCAACACTATTCACACCATCACCTTATAGAAACCCATTTCCATTTTGGATATATCTGGCTCTTTTGCATATGAACAAGAGCTTGTAAGATTAAGCTGGCGGGTGTGAGGTTGGTGTACATTATCTGTGTTCCGCTGTTGGTAGAGACAGAGGCCGGCGGCGGCTTTGTTTAAACGCTCTGGAGGTAAAAATTTCATCCCAACAGAAATCGAGATTGGCTCTAATTGTTTTGAGCTTGAAGTTTCAGTCGTTTTTTTTATAGTAATTTTTCTTGTTATTTATCTTGAAAATATTTTGGAGTTATTTGAGCGTCGATGTTTTTAATTGTCTTATTATTTTATTACTATATTAAACAGCTTTTGTATATAAAATATATATGGGGTGCATAGAACCCTGATCGGGATTTTTAGTTAGGAACTGTCTCACAACTTCCTAAATGACTCTCAACTGAGAATTTAAATCTTCCCTGGAATACCACTATAGAATCCAGTAGCAATCACTATAGAATCCGGTAGCAATCACTATAGAATCCGGTAGCAATCCATCCCTTGATCCATGTTCTATAAGATGGATAATAGTATTTCATTCACTTGAAGATCCTCGGGGATTCCCATTCAAGCAACTATGCCAGAATAACATTTGACTCATAACCAACCACTTGGACTGGACGGTAGAGCGATGGTCTCGCTTCATGCAGATCGGCGTTCAATCCCCGACCGTCCAAGTGGTTAGGCTACCATTCCTTCCCCCCCCCCCCCACCCGTCCCAAATCCTTATCCTGACCCCTTCCCAGTGCTATATAGTCGTAATGTCTTGGCGCTTTCCCCTCCCTCCTCATATGATCAAGTTGTTCTCGGTGTATGTGTGTGTGTATTCTCTCTACCGTTCCTGAGAACAAATGAGGAATTTCAACTCCTTTATTGACACTGTCGTGTACATGCAACACCATATTGCGAGTTTGTCTAAGGAAATGCGAGACGAGTGTTAAGAGGTAAATAGTGCGTAGAGAAGGTAAATCAGCTGTGCAAACTATCACGCCACCTGTGGGCTCCAGAGCGGGTGGTTCACTCTGTTCAGCTCTGGTGGGTTCACTCTGTTCAGCACTGGTGGGATCACTCTGTTCAGCACTGGTGGGTTCACTCTGTTCAGCACTGGTGGGTTCACTCTGTTCAGCACTGGTGGGTTCACTCTGTTCAGCACTGGTGGGTTCACTCTGTTCAGCACTGGTGGGTTCACTCTGTTCAGCACTGGTGGGTTCACTCTGTTCAGCACTGGTGGGTTCACTCTGTTCAGCACTGGTGGGTTCACTCTGTTCAGCACTGGTGGGTTCACTCGCTAACTGGAGCCTCGATCCTAAGTCGAAATATTACGGTTCTAATCCTCATCAAACTTTTTTTTCCCACTACCGCTCACAGGTTGTGTGAGAAGCTCGATCAGTGAACTCAGCTCATCAATACGAGGCTATGAATCCTCACAAAACTACCTGAAGGAGTACCGCTGTCCACACACTTACCCTTCCACACCTTACCGACCCTTCATCACTTTCCCTTCAACATTTTAACCATATATAACATTTGTTGGGGGTTACACATATACAATATATTCATCAAATATTAGACTGCAAATGACAAATTTAACATTTAATCATTATGTTGAAAATAACATGTTGGGTGATTTTTTTAGTAAGGATGGAGTTTGGTATTTATATATATATATATATATATATATATATATATATATATATATATATATATATATATATATATATATATATATATATATATATGTATACACACATTCCAGCGAGTTTGGGAAATAATAGGGAAATAATATAAGTTGTTATTGCTTGCACAGAGAAGGTGTATGACGGTTGACCCCCACCCGCCTACCAGTCATCCTGCAAAGTTTAGTGAGACAAGCCCCCAGCGCCAGGCCTTTAACTTTAAACAGATAAGACACTCATTTATTGATAGAGGTAAGAATCTAAGTAAGAGAAAAGAATTAAGAGATAAGAATTTATGTAACTGTTTGCCTGTTCGAGGTTGGAACCAGGCGCTAGCCTCACTAAACTTTGCAGGATGACTGGTAGACGGGTTGGGGACGATCTTTGTGCCCCTGCCTCTGTGCAAGATATGCCAACTGATGCTATTTTCCAATCTCGTTAAATAAAGCAATCTATCGGCACTAAGATTACAGGGACGAAGAGAAAGTGATGAAGAGTAAAGGGTATGAAAGGTGTTGAGTGGTATGGAAGGACGTGAAAGAGATGGAAGGTAATGATGGGCAGGGAAGTTAATTAAGGAGAGGGAATGTGATGGATAAGAAAATTTGTTAAAGAGAGGGAAGTTAGTGGATTGGGAGCCCAGAGGTATCCAGATAGTGATGATTGTTAGTGATGAAGACAGTTACAGTGATGAAGACATGCATTTAATGAAGACTGTTACAGTGATGATACAGTGGATTGTACTGTCGATGGTTGCAGTGTTGCCCATTGTGTGTAACGAAGATGTTTACACTGAGGAAGATATACATTTATTTGTATTTTATACCACAGACGTGGCCATGTATTTACAATTCTAACCAGTTAATATAAATACATTTTCTTCTGCCCTCCATAACGTTCAGTAATTTATTGAACAATCAACCCCAATATGTGATTGTAGTGCTTTTAAAATGCTAACCTAACCTACATACATAAATACATACATTTACGTCTGTCCTACATAAGCAGTGTTTGAGGAATGTTATCTTATACATAATGAAAGATAGTACGAAGTGAAGATGGTTAGAGTGATGAAGATAATACGTAGTGTAGATGTAATATATATATATATATATATATATATATATATATATATATATATATATATATATATATATATGTGTGTGTGTGTGTGTGTGTGTGTGTGTGTGTGTGTGTGTGTGTGTGTGTGTGTGTGTGTGTGTGTGTGTGTGTGTGTGTGTGTAAATCACGAAAAATAATATAGACGTCTTTCTTTAAGAATGTTCAACAGAGGCCAATGAAAGGGTTCTCCAGCATTGTCAAGGGATTCCAGCTCCTAAGAAAATATGCCGACAAGTATGGGCGATAGAACACGAACCATCCCACAGCGCCCACCGCGACAGTCTTGAGTCAAGGCTCCTGGAACATACTTCTCAGGATTTGCAGCTCAATCAGGTCGTCCATCAGATTGGAAGCATTCCTGACCAAACAACCCCTTTCTGTGTAGTCCAGGTATGGTATGGTGGTAATGGAGCCTCCCTGGAATGAGGGTACTGCTGGGGGTATTGCTTTAAGGTGGGTGGGGTTGGAATGGGTTTGTGGAGAAAGGATTAAAAGGGAGAAATCTTGCGTGGCAGGAGGGGGGAGGCTAGACATAATGGATAACAAAGGCTATTTTAAGAACGCTTTAAAATAAACTTTATGAGCTGAAAATATTAAAGTGAAGTAAATTAAGTTTGATTAAATTATATAAATTGATATATTGGCGTTACATCCATGCTTCTTGCCATCTTGGGAGTCTACGACCTAAACGCTAAGAAACATGGATTACCTTGGCAGGTAGTGAACAAGGAGAGAGGGGAAGAAGGGACTTCTTAAGAGACCAATTAGTCACACGTCAATAACAAAGACGATTCATTCATTTTAAATAAATCCCGAAGTCTTCTACTTCAATAACCTCTTATATGTATGTAAATATATGTACACCATTGAAGATGAAATTATTAAATATATCAACGTAAAATAAAATATATATATATATGTGTTTAAATATCTAAAGTTCGAGATGAAAAATAAAAGATTTTCCGATATTTCACTATATTTCCTAACGTTTCGGTTCAGAGTCACTCTTTATAATAACTAAGAAAGGATAGACTAACGTATTCTTATTTCATAGATATTATAAATATCGAAGCATGTAAGTGAACACTTCACTATGCAAGTCTCTACGGATGCAATATAATGATGTCTAAGGAAACTACAAAACAATTTCGTTCTGTATGAATACAAAACTCAGGTCAAGATATTACAGACATTATACATGTAAGATTCAACGCTGACGTGGGATTTCTTTAGAACTTCATCCTAAAATGTAATGCTTGAAAATATTGCCTTGCGTTGAAGCAAGCTTCAACGCAATAAATACTTCTTAAGCTCAAAAAAATTGCTTATGAGAAATCAAATTCACTGTGTTAGTGAAATGTTGAGCTCGGGGCGCGATATAAACATTATATAACCAGCAGTTGCGTAGTCTAAACCTCACACCAGAAGACGAGGAGACGACGACGTTTCGGTCCGTCTTGAGGGACTGTTAACCACGTCGTCGTTTCGACCGCATCTTCTGGTGTGAGATTTGAGCATAAGAACAAAGGTAACTGCAGAAGGCCTATTGGCCCATACGAGGCAGCTCCTATTTATAACCACCCTAATCCCACTCATATACACATGTCCAACCCCAGTTTGAAACAATCGAGGGACTCCACCTCCATCACGTTACGCGGTAATTGGTTCCACAAATCAACAACCCTGTTACCGAACCAGTATTTACCCAAGTCTTTCCTAAATCTAAACTTATCCAATTTATACCCATTGTTTCGTGTAGGGTCTTCATTTGGTCTTCAAATCTTCAGCCTCGTTATTGTGACTCATCGTCTGCAACCGGCTGCAGTGTTTTGGTTTGGTATTGGAGTTAAGGTCTATCAACCTCTGGAGGGTAATTAAGGTCTATCAACCTCTGAAGGGTGATTAAGGTCTATCAACCTCTGAAGGGTGATTAAGGTCTATCAACCTCTGAAGGGTGATTAAGGTCTATCAACCTCTGAAGGGTGATTAAGGTCTATCAACCTCTGAAGGGTGATTATTAAGGTCTAGCGAATCTTTAACAACAACAACAACATCTGAAGGTGGTTATTAAGGTCACCACAATAGCTTGCTGAGACACACCATCAAGTATACTTACAAAAGCAAACTTTCGGTTTATATACACCGAGAAATACATAATACAAGTACACCTCTATACAGACCCAAGTATAAACTGTGGCAAATTGAGGCACTTGGCAGTTTCTGGCCTCCGCTTGCACCTGAGCAATAATTAACAACCATTAAGCAAGCAAAAGTAACAACCCAGGTTTACAGAATGAGGTAATACGCATCACGACAATCAAAGCCTTGACAGTAACAACTAAACAGTTTGGGCAGCATCAAAGCGCTAATAACAGCAGACGCAGCCCAGACAGAAGAGAGCAGAGCTGTATTTCTCTTGCTAGTAAATTAACATATAACTGACTTCCCTTCTGAGCCCTTTACTCTAGAGATTCTAGAATCTACAGCCTAGACTCAAAGAATGTGAATGGAAGTCACTGATGCCAACATCTCTTATGACTCAAAACTCTACAGAGATGTCATTAACGCCTAGAGTTTACTGATGTCACCAACTCTAAGGTCCTAATGTTCATGACTTCAGTTGCCTGAAACCCAAAAAGTCACGCAAGAATCAGAATTCTATTTTCCTATCACTGCACCAATGCAAATATCGCTGGCAACATTAGAACATAAGAATGAAGTAACTGCAGAGGGCCTATTGGCCCACACGAGGCAGCTCCTATTTATATCCACCCAATCTTATTGGATGGAACCATTATATAATATCATATTATATATCATATCATATATCATATATAATATGGATCTGTAGTGTCCTTTAACACCCCTTAGCTACCATCTCACCTAGGTATATCGCCGAAGGGTAGCGTGGAGGACCACGGAGTATATATGGAATTATACCTGGAGTATACCTAGAGTAAGTTCTTGGGGTATTATACCCCACCTGGAGCGAGGCTTCACTGGTGATAGCTTGATCTAACAGGCTGTTGCTTGCAGCAGCCTGCAAGCCAATTGGTTCGTCACTTATTGCAGGAACTATTGTTTAGTTGTTACTTGATCACGTGATACAAAAATTTTAAATAAAAATTGGTCCTATCGTTGCTCATTGGTCTACGTTCTCGACTCGCAATCGAGTATCCCGGGTTCGATTCCCGGGCGGGACAGGACGGCATGGGCACATTCCCTTTTATCTGATGCCTCTGTTCACCTTGCAGTTGCCAGAGAGTTAAGCAACTGTTATGGGGCTGTATCTTGGAGAGATCAGTAGTTCGACGTACATGGGACATCGATACAAGCCTAAATTCAGGCTTCCTGCCCACCCACCCCCCACCAACGGGTATTAAACACGTGTTTAATACCTTTAATACACACCAAACACGTGTATTAAACATGTATATAATGCCTTTAATACCTTTAATATACACCATACACGTGTATTAAACGTGTTTAATACCTTTAATGTACACCAAACACGTGTATTAAACGTGTTTAATACCTTAAATATACACCATACACATGTATTAAACACGTGTATGACAAATAATATCATTGTCTTGGAAAACTTTCGGGGCGCCACAAGCCTGGGGTAGAGTTGGTTGTTATTCCAAATGGCGCCGAGTGATTACATTCCAACTAGCGGCCCGGGACCCTAAATGAAGAGCCCCTGAGCGGCGGGACGTCCTGACGGCCAAACGACTCCGAAAAGGCATCCCACAAAGTGTTGACAAAAGCGCAGCGAACTGGCGACCCAAACACAATGGGGGGGATCACCGACCACCAGGGGAGGATTCGAACCCTTTACCCGGGACGGTGGTGGGGGAGAGAGAGAGATGGAGGGGTGAAGGTAGACAGGATTAAGTGTTTCCAATCTTTTCGTTCAACTGGTTCGCTTAACCGGACTCTGCTGCTTTATTTCCTCGCCCAAGAGGTAGAGCATCCGACGAATCATTCTGGCAGCGGAGCGAGAAGCTCTGACATGGTCTAAAACTGATGTGGATTCACGGGTTGTGGGGTTGAGACATGGGGACCATTGGCCTTATCCAGTCAACAATGTAATAGATATACTCAATGGGCTCCTTGTATCTATCGCCAGCAACACTGACGGCTCCCTAGCGAGGCCTCGACGCGGCCTAACTCTTGTCTCAAGATATATCTATTATCTTGCACCAACACACCTTCAAGAAATTCATGGGGTCGTAATCGATAGTGGTAATGCTCTATTGGAGACCGTCTTCTATATATAGGCAGGACGCGGTGGTTCAGTACTGAACAATGTTGTGTTTGTAACTTTCGGATTATAACATGCCTGCTATTGTCCTTTACTGGCCGGACTCTTGGACTCGGGAATGGGGGATATACATTCCAGCCTACTCTTACATTGTGTGTGTGTGTGTGTGTGTGTGTGTGTGTGTGTGTGTGTGTGTGTGTGTGTGTGTGTGTGTGTGTGTGTGTGTGTGTGTGTGTACTTACCTAATTGTGCTTACGGGGATTGAGCTCTGGCTCTTTGGTCCCGCCTCTCTACTGTCAATCAACTGGTGTACAGATTCCTGAGCCTATTAAGCTCTATCATATCTACATTTGAAACTGTGTATGGAGTCAGCCTCCACCACATCACTGCCTATTGCATTCCATTTACTAACTACTCTGACACTGAAAAAGTTCTTTCTAACGTCCCTGTGGCTCATGTGAGTACTCAGTTTCCACCTGTGTCCCCTTGTTCGTGTCCCAGGTGTAGGGTGCGTATCGGTTGAGAGGTTGTGGTGCCGTGTGTGGATGCGTGAGTGCTCATTATAATGTGGTGGTCGAGCTCCAGTTCGTGGGTCCCCTCATCGATTGGTTGTTCGATTCACAAGTGCTTGGTTATGCCTCATCAATTCTCTGCCTACTTTAAGGCCAAATTCGGCAAAGAACTCGAACTTCCGGATTGTTAAATTATAACACTCACTGTTAGGTAACTACTGTTAGGTAAGCGCTCCACAATCAGTATACAGAGTTGCTGGCGGCAACAATCAATCATGAACCCGTGATTGTGCTGGTCTTTTCCATCACATTGTAGTGTTTGTTTCCCCTATTTATATATTGGCATTACAATGGCTGACTTCCAACTCTCTGGTATATCTCCTGTGATTAATGTGGCGGGTGGGTGCATGTGGGCTTGTCTGAGTGGGGGTGGGGAACTGGGCGTGGGGATTAGTGATCCCCACCAATCACTAATAATGTAGGGAATGAGAGCGTGTCAATCCCTAATTAAGTAACGTACTAAATAGGGATTTTTTGAGTGTCTTCCGTATGGCCGGAAACCACGGAGGTCTCTCTCCGTCTTCCACAAGGGTAAGATGGTGTGGGGGCGGATCGAGAACGTGCGGATACTGGGCTTGCGGTCTGTGGGCGTTTGAGAACCGCAGACATCTGGAGTTTGCGGTGTAAGCGCGTGCGCTGACTGGCCTTGCGGTTAGGTGCTGTGGCTCGTGTAGGAACGACTCGTTATATGTTGTCGTCCGTCTCATTCAGTCAATTCTGTGCTTATCTTCAAAAACTAAGAGGGTTAGGTTAGGTCGTGGTTTTCTATTCAGCTTTTCAGGTATCACGACAAAAATTGCGAATTTGGTGGAAACGGCGACGATAAACGTGAACTTCTGAAGCGGGCCGTGTGGCAGCATTTATGGGCGTACACGGGCGTGCAGGTGCTGGGCGTGAGGGCGTGGGGGCTTGCGGGCGTGTGTGAGAGTAAACAGCCTTGGGTGGGCGGGCCGAAGCTCTCACGTCCTCCGCGTCAAGCAAAATAGCTGGAGCGCTGCGCCAACAATATTAGCAATTTTAACATTGTTGATCTTACCGGAGTTCCCCCTTTGAGAAGCCGGGGGCGGTGGCGGCGGTGGTGGAGGTGGTGGTGGAGGTGGTGGTGGTGGTGCTGGCGATAGTGGTGGTGAAGTGAATGGTGGCGGCAGAACATAAAATGGTGATGGTTGCTAGTTGGAGATGGTGAATGGTGATGAAGACTGTTCTTAACTTCTCCTTCATATATTCTTCTCCCCTTATAGATACTTAAGAAAGGTACAAATGTAGAAATTAAACGAAATTCAGGGTAGACGATGCACTCAGACCAAACTCATAGTAAGAGAGCAGCATGTAAAGGATCTGGGACGAGTGATGTTTGACGACCTAACGTTTACCAAAGAAAATATTGCATCAGACATTTAAAGGCCAAAATGGCTTACGAGAATCTTGAAATCACACCACAATTTTCCTGCTATTCAAATCACTTCAACTGCCCCGCCTTGAGTACTACTCGAAACTCCCTTCCCCTTTCAAAGTGTGAGAGATTTCTGGAACAGAAAGAATACAGAGAACACACACGGCACGCATAGACCTATAAAGTAGCTAAACTATTGAGACCGTCTCAAAGCTCTCAAAATGTACTCTCTAGAAAGGAGACGAGAGAGAGGTATATCACATAATACGTACATGTTAGATACTAGAAGGGCACGTCTTAAATTTTGTCAGTAAAATAACAACAGACTGGAGGGAACGATATGATAGGAAATGCAGAATAGAGAGTGAAGAGTACAGGAGCCATTGGCACAATCAGAGAACACTGTATGAACATCAGGGACCCACTGCTGTTCACTAGCATTCATGCAAGCACAAGAAATATTATAGGAGCAAGAGTGTACGTTCTCAAGAAGAAATCAGACACATTTTTGCAAGAAGTGCCGTACCAAAGTAATAGTGGGCATGCGGGTCCATCCAAGGAACCAACCGGTTGAACCGAGGTATCACAACCCCAGCCTGTCCTCTGGCTAGGGGAGCTGAAGAATGCACCAAACCCATTCCAAATATGCTTCTTGTAGACACCACCATCACCGCCTTCTCCTGTTCCTCATCCTCCTACTCCTCTGTCCCTCTCCTCTTGCTCCTCCTACTCTCTCCTTCGCTTTAGCTCCCAGCGGCGGCCTCTTAGCGCTCATCTTAATTGGATTAGATTGATGGCGTAATCGTGTTAAGACCAGCAAAATGCTTGAGACGCCTGAGCCCCTGCTGCCAAGTTTTTAATTAAGCCAAATCCCAAGAACACTGTTTGGGTTCATTTGCATAAGTCTCCCTTATTTACGAAACTATAACGAGGTGTTTGACTTAACAATCACACCATAACGGGCTCACCACAGCCCGTGCTACTTGGAACCTTTTTGTTCCGAGTTGCTGCACCTACCACAACAACAGTCATACCGTTAATATTTTGGCCTTTTTAAGAAATTTAAGATTCTATATTAGAATTAACTTAAAAATATCTTACAATTTCGTTGATGACTTAGGGAGAATAAATTATCAAGACATTGTAATATATTGTACTTATGACTTGATATGCCATAGTTCTATGAGGGTATAATTTCTACCAGGTACGTGGATTATGTAACAAGATTTGTTTAATGGTCACTGATAATATTTGGATAATTTGACTGGTCTGTAATTACCCTTTATGGATTCAAGATGTGTATAGGGTTCTGAACCCAAGGTCGACAGAGGCCCCACAGCCAGGAGTCAACACAACAAAGGGTCGACATAGCCACAAGTCGACACAGCCAGGGGTCGACACAACCAGGGATCGACACAACCAGGGGTCGACACAACCAGGGGTCGACACAACCAGGGGTCGACACAGCCACAGGTCGACACAGCCAGGGGTCGACACAACTAGGGGTCAACAAAATCAGGAGTCGACACAACCAGGGGGTCGACACAGCCAGGGGTCGACACAACCAGGGGTCGACACAGCCACAGGTCGACACAACCAGGGGTCGACACAGCCACATGTCGACACAACCAAGGATCGACACAGCCAGGTGTCGACACAACCAGGGGTCGACACAGCCACAGGTCGACACAACCAGGGGTCGACACAGCCACAGGTCGACACAACCAGGGATCGACACAGCCAGGGGTCGACACAACCAGGGGTCGACACAGCCACAGGTCGACACAACCAGGGGTCGACACAGCCACAGGTCGACACAACCAAGGATCGACACAGCCAGGTGTCGACACAACCAGGGGTCGACACAGCCACAGGTCGACACAACCAGGGGTCGACACAGCCACAGGTCGACACAACCAGGGATCGACACAGCCAGGGGTCGACACAACCAGGGGTCGACACAGCCACAGGTCGACACAACCAGGGGTCGACACAGCCACAGGTCGACACAACCAAGGATCGACACAGCCAGGGGTCGACACAACCAGGAGTCGACACAGCCAGGGGTCGACAGCACGTGTGATCGACGGGGGGGGGGGGGAGGGGAGATGGGGAGTAAATGGTAGTGTGTTGGAATATAATTTGTATTGTTTTGTTTACAGCTTCGTATACACGGCGTTGTATTCATTAAAACAAAAGCGTAAGAATAACTGAAAACTCCGCACAGGAATGCATCAAAATTTGTATATACGAACACATACACAAAAGCAAAATACATACACCAACACACTCAAATATACACGTATTTCTTCTCACATGCAAACACCCAAATATACATATTCCCATAAACAGTTACAAATATCAAATAACTACACATTAACAAATACACATTGGCATAAACCCATACAAATACATTTATATATACACATACAAATACATTTATATATACACATACAAAATTACATTAACAAATACCAAGATAAATAGATATTATTCAAAATACCAAAAGTAGAAATGATAAGAGATATAGTTCGGGATTAATTGTATACGAAGACCAACAATTGGAAAGGTGTGGACCAAGAGCTGAAGCACTAAATAAAAAATAGGTGAGCTTGGAGAAGCTTCGGGGAAAGAATGACTCAAGCCACTTAAAGACCTATGAGCCATAAACCTTTAACTATACACCATATACCTATTAAATATAATTATTAATCATTACTATTAATTATAATAATTATTTATTATTAATTACTATTTATATACTCATTAATTACATTTACTATGAGATTTATTATTACATATTTTCGTGCAGAGATAAATAATTTACGTTTACAAAAGCGATAATTATATATAAAGTAATATTTATAATGATTACTTAAAACAAAAACTCTTGTACAAATTAATAATATACTTACCATTTTGCAAAATAGATATATTATAACCTTTCCCTGCCTCTACTCTTCACAGACGCCGTCTTGTCGACTCAGCTCTGATATCTCGATATAAGGTATTAATGTAAAATAAATTAAGAATGAAGTTCTTGAATTTCAATGTGTGAGAACCAGAGAATTAACAGAAAAGCAACATGAGGATTAAAGAGAAAACTCCGGAAGGAAGATATCAAAGAGTAGAGAGATATGATACCAGAGGAGAGAGAAGATATCAGAGGATAAAGTGATATGATATAGTATTGTTGCAATAGTGTTGTTGATGCCGCCACCATTGCTTATTAAATCTTCCCCCTATTATCCCCATTAATTCACACCCATCCCGGAACTGATCCCCTACAACCCCCCCTCCCCCCAACTCTCATTTACCCTCCCCTTCACCATTCAACTCCCCCATCAACCCATTGTCCACCCCCATCCCTGGAAGAAAAAACATCACTACCTCATAATTTCTCTCTCAGTGAACCTAAGATGTTTGGAAACGAATTCAGGCGGCTTGAAGATTAAGGCTTTGATGCGCTCTATTTGTTATCTAAGAAAATATTGGAAGAAGTTGGCTGAAAAGGATATCTCGTGTGGCACCCACCAGGAAGGTGACGAGGTGGTGATGGTGGTGGTGTTGGGGTGGTGGTGGTGTTGGGGGTGATGTTGGGGTGGTGGTGGTGTTGGGGGTGATGTTGGGGTGGTGGTGGTGTTGGGGGTGATGGTGGTGGTGTTGGGGTGGTGGTGATGTTGGGGGTGATGGTGGTGGTGTTGGGGGTGATGTTGGGGTGGTGGTGATGTTGGGGTGATGGTGGTGGTGGTGGTGATGGTGGTGGTGGTGGTGTTGGTGGTGATGGTGGTGGTGGTGGTGTTGGTAGTGATGGTGGTGGTGTTGGGGGTGGTGATGGTGGTGGTGGTGGTGGTGGTGTTGGGAGTGGTGGTGTTGGTGTTGGGGGTGATGTAAGTGGTGTTGGAGGGGGTGATATTGGTGGTGGTGGTGTTGGTGTTGATGATGGTGGTGATAGTGGTGGAAATATATATGTAGTAGATAGAGAAAACAGGTCAGCAATCAGTACATTAGACAACCGACGGTTAGAGAGGCGGGGTCCAAGAGCTGTCAGCTCGATGCTTCAGACACAAACAGTTAGGAATCTGTACACCAGTTGATTGACCGTTGAGAGGCGGGACCAAAGAGCCAGAGCTCAATCCCCGCAAGCACAACTAGGTGAGTGCACACACACACACACACACACACACACACACACACACACACACACACACACACACACACGCAGGCACACACACACACACACACACACACACGCAGGCACGGGCATCAACACAATGGCGTTCATCTGCTATAATTGTTGATGTGATTTCAGTATGGTCTCTAGCAGTTGAACGGACCCCACTACTGCCTACACCCCTCCCATGTACCCCACGTTAACACACTCCCTCCTCTCCCACATGACCCCGTCCCATGTACCCCACGTCAACACACTCCCTCCTCTCCCACATGACCCCGTCCCATGTACCCCACGTCAACACACTCCCTCCTCTCCCACATGACCCCGTCCCATGTACCCCACGTCAACACGCTCCCTCCTCTCCCACATGACCCCGTCCCATGTACCCCACGTCAACACACTCCCTCCTCTCCCATAACCCCCCATACACCCGACTCTGGCACCCACGCGTCCTGGCACTATCGTGAAACTGGATATGACAATGGTCGTATAATTTGACTGGTCGTACAGAACGTGTACCGTGTGCGCGTTGGGTGGTGGTAGTTGTGGTGGTGGTAGTACTGGTAGTTTGTGGTGGTAGTGCAACCCGTTCACCTAACAGAGTGACGCGTTTTGATGTATATACTCTACCTAAGGCCCCCCAAAAATCGTCGTACTAGAAAATGGAAGCGGCTCGTGAAACAGGCGTACTATTCCGTTTTCTGTTTTGGGTCCTCTGGTAGGTTAGGATAAGGGCACTTTAGTGGGATAGTTAGTGAAGGTTAGGTTAGGTTATTGCTGGTAACTACTGATTTAGGCTCTTCTTCCCATCTTCTGTCTGCCCCCCCCCCTCTCTCTCTCTCTCTCTCTCTCTCTCTCTCTCTCTCTCTCTCTCTCTCTCTCTCTCAACACCGACTTATTCCTCCCATTAGTGTAATCCGGAAGGAAGGAAGGAAGGAAGGCAGGAAGGAAGGAAGGGACTTGTAACAGCGCCAGACTGATAGCTGAGATTAAGACCGAGAACAATATAATTATCGGTCATTCCCAAGTACTTTCTTTGTCTAACTTTGTGTCTGTCTGTGCTCACCTGTTTTGGTCAGCGACGTCGAGTGGCAGCTCTCGGGTACCGCCTTTCCAGCCACCGTCGTTATGCAAATCGGGCCTTGCTTACTAGGCCAAGAAAGTGCGGTTATGGATCTTAGATGCGACACGCACATTAAAGTGAAGCAAATTAACCCATAAGCTATGAAACCTCCTAATTCTCCTATGAAACATGAAACACTTCATCTGAGAAAGATTACTTAAGTATTCTAATGAGAAAGATTACTTAAGTATTCAAATGAGAAAGATTACTTAAGTATTCAAATGAGAAAGATTACTTAAGTATTCTAATGAGAAAGATTAAGTATTATAATGCGAAAGATTACTTAAGTATTCTAATGAGAAAGATTACTTAAGTATTCAAATGAGAAAGATTACTTAAGTATTCAAATGAGGAATATTACATAAGTATTCAAATGAGAAATATTACTTAAGTATTCAAATGAGGAAGATTACATAAGTATTCTAATGAGGAAGATTACATAAGTATGTAACGGAGGGTAGGGGAAATAGCTCTCTACTCTAGTCCATTATTCCACCCCCCCCCCCCTCCCAGTTAACTAACGAGGCCGGGGGGAACAGCTCTCTTAAGTCCGTTATCCCGCACTCAGTTAGCTAACTATTCTAGAGCACCACCCCCAAGAGTTCCTACGACAGCCTCCTTAAACGTCGGCATGTTTGAAGGCTATCAGGCTACAATTATCAGATTAGCAGAAGCAAGGTGACCTCAAAAGGTGAAATTCGCATGAGCTGACCTCAGGTCGCTTAGGTGGTCATTAACGCTGTAGAGGTGTGACTTTCAGGCTGACAGACTGGCGCCTCTCAAATCTCGTCTGGCTTGACTCATGTACTATATATATTGACTTGATCGACTTGAGAATGGTCCAGGACGGACCGAAACGTCGTCGTCCCTTCACCTTCTAGTGTGTGGTTTGGTCAACATACTTCAGCCACGTTATTGTGACTCATCGCCTGCATGTACTATATATATTTTAAATAAAACTAAACAAAACAACTTTACGATGTTACAAGTATTCTAATGAGAAAGATTACTTAAGTAGTCAAATGAGAAAGATTACTTAAGTATTCACACGAGAAAGATTACTTAAATAGTCAAATGAGAAAGATTACTTAAGTATTCACACGAGAAAGATTACTTAAATAGTCAAATGAGAAAGATTACTTAAGTATTCACATGAGAAAGATTACTTAAATAGTCTAATGAGAAAGATTACTTAAGTATTCTAATGAGAAAAATGACTTAAGTATTCTCAGGATCTAAGACCCGCTGGCAGAACACTATCAGAGTCGTGGAATATGAACTACTAGTACTAACAATAACAGTAATAAGGGCAAAAATACCACGAGAAATGCGAGACGAAACAAGCCAAAAGTACGAGCCATGGGGCCCAGTACCTAACATACTCCAGATAGGTATATCGAGGTATATCAAGGTAGGAAATAGGAACAAAAATTACCTGATTTAGATTGACTGAATTCTGGCAGGTGAGCCGGTTAATTTTCCACCGGTTCCTGCATCTCTTCGGATGTTTATTATTATTATTATTATTATTATTATTATTATTATTATTATTATTATTATTATTATTATTATTTTCTACCACAGACGTAGCCAGACATTTACAATGCTAACCAGAATATATATACATTTTCTTCTGTCCGCCATGAACAGGGTGTTGTGTGAAACCTTACATATCAGCCGTGTTTACTTTTATGTATATATATTTATCTCCTTGAGAATTGTTCATTCTGACTTGTCTATCTTGAGTAGTTCACTTTGGAACACGTGTAAGGAAGGGGCTTGTATATGGAACACTTTTTAAGGATGGTCATATTTAGTGATTTATTTATTTTTCGAAGTAAATATTCATAGTAATGTAAAAATAAATATTTCGAGAATAAGCTACCATGGGTGGGTTTGTAGTGGGGGGGGGGGGAAGGGGTGAAGTGGGTGAGGGGGATGTGTGGAGGGAGGTGGGTGAGGGGGATGTGTGGAGGGAGGTGGGTGAGGGGGATGTGTGGAGGGAGGTGGGTGAGAGTGTAGGTGTGCGCAAGCGCGATGTTTCAGTTCACCTAACATCGGAACCATCCATTTGTGAGGATGAATAAAAACAAAACAAAAAATCCAGGACTACCTCATCCATAACCCATCACAACATATCCACTCTCCCCCCCCCCCCCACAACCACACGCTCCCCCCTTCCCACACCAAAAATAACTAAAGGGGTTAACATTTCCCCCTTCACCCCCACACCCTCCCCCCACTCATCCAAAGTTCCTGCTGTACGCCGCCATCTCCACTCTAGCGGACTACGAATTCATTAACTCACTTCCGCTCACCTGACGCCTCACTTAGGTACCATACATCGCGCTGTCAATAAAAACCATACCAGCGTTGCCCACCACACGTCATACCACGTCCCTAACGCAACCACATCTCCGCCTACCACACCTAATAAGCACTATTAGGCTCTCGACCACTTCCGTCAACCAACCAGGCCAACTTGTCACCTGTCAACGCCACATGACGCCCATTCAAATCATCAATCACCACAACATACTTCACCATCGCATCCTCACCCATCACCACCACATTCACCATCTCGAACATCACAGCTATCACCACCTCTCCACTTCACCATCCTCCTCACCACAGCTATTCACCATTTAAAGACACCATAACACCACATCTCCTTCTGTCGCTCAGGAATATATAGAAGACAGCATCTCTCCCAGCCAGAGCGGCCGGGTCAGTGGACCGCGCAAACCTCTCTATTCTTCTGGAAATGAAAACAAAATACGTAAGAGAGAGAGAGAGAGTAAGGGGAGGGTCTGAACCACATTCTGGTAGGAGCTGGTTCCCGTTAAGGGCCCTTAGCTACGGCCACCCTTGAAAGGGCCCCCCCTAGTTTGGACTCTACGGTATCATAGATAACCGCAGGGGGCCCCCCTAGCTCGCATCATCGACAACCCCCTAGTTTGCGGCCCCTTAGAAGGCCTCCTAGTTTGTATGAGGCCCGTCTCCATGACATCTCTCACTAGGGGGCCTCTGGTGAGAGGAGGGGCCGCAGGGGAACCAGGGGGGGCCCCTGGTTCTGGCCCCCTCACCAGGGGGCCAGAATTCACCAAGCATTGAAGCAAACAATTACGAAATGAACAAATCCACTAGGGCCGTGACGAGGACTCGACCCCACGTCCGAAAGCATCCCAGACGCTGCCTTAATCGACTGAGCTATACTTCTAATTACGAAATCTATACATCTTTCCTCAATCACCGCTGCTAGTGTTTACATCTAGTAAACAGTTTACAAGTTTGCAAACTTCACAACCCGAGGTTATTAACGCGATAAACAACTTCATTGCGCTTTGGAGCTCATAAACTCTTTGTAAAATGTTAAATTGATTGAGGAAAGATTTACAGGTTTCGCAAATGCTTTATGAATTCTGGCTCAGGAATTATAAGATGGTGTATTACGTATTTAAAACAAAATTTTGTATATGGATTTTTTCAAATGGAACTATTTATTTTCTGTATTACGTTATCAAGCTTAGTAATACTGTAACTTGTTCGTCTCGACGAATTTTAGGAGGCAGTTTATGAACTCTTGTGTACACGGTACAATGGCAGACACCCAATACACTTACAGGTACATGGTACACTGACCCATATACGGTACAAAGGCGGGCACACGGTACAAAGCCGGGCACACGGTACAAAGGCAGAGCACACGGTACAAAGCCGGGCACACGGTACAAAGCCAGGAACACAATACAAAGCCGGGCACACGGTACAAAGGCGGGCACAAGTTACACTGAACGCTCCAAGATACACTGGCATTCAACTGGGACACTTAGAAACACGGTACACTGCCAGCTCTACGGTACACTAGCACCCCCACGGTAAACTAGCAGCTCTACGGTACACTAGCACCCCCACGGTAAACTAGCAGCTCCACGGTACACTAGCACCCCCACGGTAAACTAGCAGCTCTACGGTACACTAGCACCCCCCACGGTAAACTAGCAGCTCCACGGTACACTAGCACCCCCACGGTAAACTAGCAGCTCCACGGTACACTAGCACCCCCCACGGTAAACTAGCAGCTCTACGGTACACTAGCACCCCCACGGTAAACTAGCAGCTCCTACGGTACACTAGCACCCCCACGGTAAACTAGCAGCTCCACGGTACACTAGCACCCCCCCACGGTAAACTAGCAGCTCCACGGTACACTAGCACCCCCACGGTAAACTAGCAGCTCCACGGTACACTAGCACCCCCCACGGTAAACTAGCAGCTCCACGGTACACTAGCACCCCCACGGTAAACTAGCAGCTCCACGGTACACTAGCACCCCCACGGTAAACTAGCAGCTCCACGGTACACTAGCACCCCCACGGTAAACTAGCAGCTCCACGGTACACTAGCACCCCCACGGTAAACTAGCAGCTCTACGGTACACTAGCACCCCCACGGTAAACTAGCAGCTCCACGGTACACTAGCACCCCCCACGGTAAACTAGCAGCTCCACGGTACACTAGCACCCCCACGGTAAACTAGCAGCTCCACGGTACACTAGCACCCCCACGGTAAACTAGCAGCTCCACGGTACACCAGCAGGTAAACGGTACACTGGCAGCATCAATACTCAGGAAATATACCTCACGCTGGGATCCCGGTAAATAAACAAACATATGAATTTGCGCGTTGGCAACTGGAGCGCCGCTTGCCAACTCAATTATATTTTTTTTTAAGATACGTTTTGCGCAGTGAACCAGCTCGAAACATGGCTTTATTTCAGTTACAAATCAATTATTGATAACACTTTAACCCCATGATTATACTCTAGTACATGCGTATATACATATACGCCAGTATATAAGTTGTATAATGTCCGCTATATGCGTGTTAGTGGATTTGCAAGACTGTAAGAATACCTATATAATTTCTCACACCCCAATGTACCTTGTTGTATATAAGTAAATAAATAATTTATGCGTGTGTTTTGAATGTAAGATGCTTGAGAAGTGTTACGAGATGCATTGCTGCGTTTCTCAAGAAAATAAAATAGTTTTAGTTGATCTTACGAAATTATTTGGGTAGAAATTCTGCCTTTTAGAATGCCCTGTTGAGGCTTTTATGCAGAATGCTTTATTTAAGGTGTTGAGTCTTGGAGTAGTGTTGACTGTTTTGGTTCTAAATGTAAGCAAGTTGGTCTCGTAATGGAGCTTACTCACCCAACACCATACACCATACACTATCACCATACACTATCACCATACACTACCCTCACCATAGCCCCTTATCATGCACTATTCTCTCTCCCCCTATACAATATCATCATACACCTTCACCACATATAATTACGTCACCATACACTGCCCATCACCATACACCATCTTCACTACACACAGCCCCTCACTATACACAGTGAGTGCATCACCGTGAGAAACCACAGTAGCAAAATATACACACATACATTTATATAGTGTTATTACCATACTGGCCAGTGTACAAGGGCTGCAGAACTGGCTCGATGGAGAGGGAGAGAGAGAGGGAGAGGGGAAAGGGAGAGAGAGAAACAGAGAAAGTGGCAAGAAAGGAGAAGGAAGCCAGAAGAGACATATACACTCAAAAGAAAAGTAAACAACCATTAATATGAGGAAAAAAAGAGTAAGAAGAGAGGAGGTGGAAGCATTAAAGGAAGAAAAACACACGAGGAATCAAGAGTAGGAAGAAATGGAGTAAAGAAGGGAGAGAGGAGAAAGCAAGAAGGGTCGTGAACAGACTATAATTTAATTTCACAGACGGAAGCACATAATGGCAGGCCTCCATATTCAACAGTGCTCAGAACGTTCGCCGGTCAAACGTTTGTGTTCTGAACGTTGGCCGGACGAACGTTTGTGTTCTGAACGTTGGCCGGATGCACGTTTGTGTTCTGAACGTTGGCCGGACGAACGTTTGTGTTCTGAACGTTGGCCGGATGCACGTTTGTGTTCTGAACGTTGGCCGGACGAACGTTTGTGTTCTGAACGTTGGCCGGATGCACGTTTGTGTTCTGAACGTTCGCCGGTCAAACGTTTGTGTTCTGAACGTTGGCCGGATGCACGTTTGTGTTCTGAATGTTAAGGAAAACATTAGTATTCTGAAAGTTTTTGATAAAACGTTTTTGTTCTGAAAGTTGGTTAGAGAACGTTCTGTTCTGAGTTTATGGGTTTCTGACGTTTTGTTCAGAAAACGTGTTTTCGGGACGTCAAGAAAATTTGTCCACTCTTAATGTTGTTCAGAAACGTTTGTGTTTTGAATGGTAAAGAAACTTTTGCATTCTGGATGTCAATAAAACGCTTGTGTTTTGAATTTTTTTATCAAAAAGTTGAAATAATATTGTTTATCTGGAACATAGACGTCTTCTGAACATGGCTGTTCAGATAGTTGAAACATTTTTTTGAGAGATGGACATACATTCATCCATTTATATATATATATATATATATATATATATATATATATATATATATATATATATATATATATATATATTATATATTATATATATATATAATATACATTTACATTTAGACATGCATACATGCATAAAAGGGGGGGGGGGTAACTATTCATTGAATGATGGAATACAGGTTTTCACACATATATATAATTTGATTTCGTTAGTCTGGAAATGTTTCTATAAGCTTCGAATTGGATAAGGATTTCCCAAATTTTGCATATTGGATGTACAGAGAAAACTTAGATGAGCAACAGCTCATTCATATAGTTAACCGATGTATCAACGCAGTACTCATTTAAGAAAACTCAAACTCATCAGTTTACTGCGAGAATCATAAGATTGTTGATTGTAAATCATTCCATGCAGTGATTAGAATATATTTTATTTTGACGAAACAGAATCGAGGACACTGGCCGCTCCAAGCAACAGCCTGGTGGATCAAACTCTCACAATTCCAGCCTGGCCTTGGGTCGGGCTTGGGGAGTAGAAGAACTCCCAGAACCCCATCAAGCAGGTATAAAGCAGATCTAAAAACCTAAATTACCAAACACAAGAGATCTGTTAGATATGGCGAACAAAGTTCAGAGTTATATTACAAAATTATATGGTATAATTCTTGTATAATTTATCCCCAAGCCTGTGGCTTCAAAAAATAAAAAAATAATTAAATCTACTTTTATGAATAATAATAATTTTTTAATATCTCCTCTGGTCAGTGGTCATCTAATTTGGTGAGGAGTGATGCAATAAGCAGGCTGTTAACTAATGATTAAATTACTAGTGAAGTGAATGGAATTATTACCTAATGCTTATCGTTCTAACCTAAAACCCCTCAGTTGACACAATGAAAGCAGCTACAGTCATCATTCTCGCTCACTGCTGAAGAGGCTCCCGGACTGGAACAGAAATATTCAGTCTATGTATTTTCAAAACAGTGTGTTATCTACATGATATATATTACATATATGAAGCATAGAGACTACATATATAACAACTACATCACCAATATCCCCCCCATTTCCACCCCCTTCCACCCCCCCTCTGAAAATTTTTCTCTGCTCACTCTGATTCATTCATTCTGATTTTACAACAGAAGGATTAATGGAGATCGGTGCCCACCAACCATTAACTCACATTTGAATAACCCGCCGCTCGAAATGTCGACTCTTTCTGCCCCTCTTTCTCTTCCAAACTCGGGGCGGAGCGCGGAACAGAAAGAGAGAGAAAAAAAGAAAGGTTGGCACAGATGAACGTATGAAAGGGACAGAGAGTCACACGGCAAAGAACGGGTTCACAAAAATGTGTTCATAAAAGTATGAACAGGCTGCTTCCCATCTTGAACATGTGTGCAGCTTCCCAGAGATTCTGCATGTGTGTGTGTGTACTCACCTATGTGAGTAGTGTGTGTAGTGTGTGTGTGTGTGTGTGTGTGTGTGTGTGTGTGTGTGTGTGTGTGTGTGTGTGTGTGTGTGTGTGTATTCACCTAGTTGTAGTCATCTAGTTGTATTCACCTAACTGTATTCACCTAGTTGTATTCAGCTAATTGTATTCACCTAATTGTGCTTGCGGTGGTTAAGCTCTGGCTCTTTCGGCCCGCCTCTCAACTGTCAATCACCTGGTGTACAGATTGTACATCACACAGATTATAGATCACACACACACATTAATATATAAATTTGAATTATATACACCGGTATATAATTCTAATTTATATATTAATGCTATTGACTAATCTTGCGTTGTATATTTTATCTTTTTCAACATTGAAGATTGTGTTATGATTGTAATGTTTGTTATTTGAAATAAACTGAAGAAGGGAAGGGGAAAGCGCCAAGCCATTTCGACTATACAGCACAAGGAAACGATCAGGATATAAGGATTTGGGATGGGACGGCGGGAAGGAATGGTGCCCAACCACTTGGACGGTCGGGGATTGAACGCAGACCTGCATGAAACGAGAGTAGGTCTCTATTAAATAAATACAAAGTTATGTATATAATTTTTATATCACGTATAAAAATGAAATATGTATTGAGTAATATATTAATATACCTAGACCCTTACACAGATGCACAGACATGTTTATTACATAAAACATACACATGAACATTCAGATCTACATATATGTGTGTAAATCACGAAAAATCAACACGTGATTAAAAATGTGACAGTGTCAGACCACGGAGGAAGAATTGAAACAGGAATTTCCTTAAGTCCTTTCGTATATTAATACATCTTCAGAAGGAGTCACCTAGATCTACATATATACACATGCATAATCCATACATTCATACATATATATACACAAATATACAGAGAATAGCACGAAACGAAGAGTTGAAAGCATTCTAACTTCCAAAATAAGACATTTGAACCAACGCAAAAAAAAATAAACAAATAAAAAATCTCCTTGATTCCTTTGGCCAGGACAGACTGGTTGTTTTAGCAGCCTGTTTGTATTAACTGTTGCATCTCGTCCGTTTGGTACTTGTGAAGTATTTCCCTCCTCTTGCTTTGTACGTTTCAATTATCAAGAATATTGTGCCAGCCTTCACCCTTCGCCCTGTTCCGTTTTTCTTTAGTCTCCCCTCTTCCTCTTCTGTACACACTCCACTCTGTCTCTTTCTGCGCTTGTGGGTTCCCCTCTCTCTTTCTCTGTCCCTGTCTCTCTCTCTCTCTCTCTCTCTCTCTCTCTCTCTCTCTCTCTCTCTCTCTCTCTCTCTCTCTCTCTCTCTCTCTCTCTCTCTGTCTCTCTTTTAACTAGGATTAGGGTTCGTTAGGGCTGTTATTGACGTTCCTAGTGATGCTGTAACAAGCTTAGTTATGTCATTAGCTCATCTGAAGCTTGACCCCTAGAACGCTCTCTCTTTCTCTCTCTATATTGTATCCTCTATTCTCATCCATCTCTTTCTCTCATTTCTTACTTGCTCTCAATGTCCTCTTCTACTTCTTCCTCCCTCCCTCCCCTCACTCCTACCTTTCACCCCCCTACCCCTCATGCATGTAACATGAGGGGGGGGGGGAGGTTTACACCGGGGGGAGCCTCCCCCCTCCCCCTTCCCCAAACCGATCTTATTGTTATTCAATTGTTTATTTGTTTTAGCCTTTGAACCTCGGTGCAGGTCTCTTTGACCACCCCGGCTTCCACAACCACAGCCGTCTGCAGGCTGCAGTAGCCATATGTCTATTGCCTAGCACCCCCCCCCCCCCCTCCCTTCACCACACACACCACATCACCCCCCTCTCTCTCTCTCACCTCCTCAAAACCCCTCCCTCTCTCTACACTACACTGCTTGCAATTCTTATACCATGTCGCGGCTCAGTCTATTAAGGCAGCGTCTGGGATGCTCTCGGACGTAGGTTCGAATCCTCGTCACGGCCCTTGTGGATTTGTCTCCCCCTCCTCTCTCCAATCTCACCTCCAACATGGTGAGATTGTACCAGAATCTCTCCCACGTGAGAGAGTTTGTGGAACTTGGAAGTGCCTACATCTTCCCTTCTTCAAGCTTTCCGGTTTGTGGTAATCCCCCCTCGTTCGTATCCCTTCCCCCCCCCCCCCCGTCCCCTGTACTTTGAGGGGAAAGACAGCGCCGAGCACCCATTCCCCCTTTCAAGATCCGCCTGCATTTTACCAGCCAGTTTTCCAGGGTTGAGGTTGAGAGAATGTGTGGAGGAGAGGTGTGGGAGGTGGCGCAGCTGCTGATGGAGTTGAAGGAAGGAGAAGGTGGTGCACGACGAAGCTGTTGTGGAAGGCCCGCTGCTGGAGAAGGCTCAGCAGGGTGATTTTGAGATGAAAGTATTGTATATCTGGTGTATGGTGATGTTGTGTGACCTTGGGGTTAGACCTCGTCCCTAGCAGGCTTTAATGATACAATACATCATACAAGATACATTATACAGTATACAATACATGATACAGGTTCATAAGAAAATGTTCTTGAACGTCTAATAATGTTCTTGAACGTCTGGAGGTCTGAGGAGAAGGCTGGCACAGGCCTCCGGATAGACCGTTCCAGTTTCAAGGAAGGGGATATGACCCACCCAGCATCATGGAAGGGACCTTCCAGTATCATGGAAGGGACCTTCCAGTATCATGGAAGGGACCTTCCAGCATCAAAAGACAAAACCTTTCCAGTATCAGAAAACGTGACGGGCCATCCAATATGAAGGTGTCACTCAAGGAAACTGATTTCCCAAATGAATTTATATAGGAAGCTGCGTAGAAAGCGTCTATATTACGGTGTTTTAAATGTGTCGAGAGACGTATGAAATTTAACGGACTGATCGAGACCGCTGAAAACGTGACGTACTAAGTGGGAGGACAGGTTGCAATATTTTTCAACTACTTGTTCTTTCCCTAACTCCCTAACCCTCTCCCCTTCCTTCTCTAGCCTCAACCCCTTCCCCAAGTTTACCCCTTTCCACTAACAGTCCTAAGTCATTCCCTCCCTACGCCCCACTCTGCTAGCCCCCCTTCCCCAAACCGCCCCGCCCCTTCCAACGCCTTTCCCAAATAACACCCCTCCCCATTCCACTCCCCCCCCCCCCCCCGTCCCCACCCAACACCCCCCTTAACGACAGAAGCATTTTCAAGATGGGGGAAGAGGAGGGTGTCATCAAAACGTTTAATTTTCATCTTTGTTTACAGTGAGAGGCGCCGCCATTCCACTCAAAAGGAGAAATTACGTTTGGACGGACAAATACTTTTCAGCGGTCGACGCGAGAGTGAGAGAAAGGTGATTTGTCGTCGTGTGCAGCGGTGCAGGACGCTGTTGGTGCCCAAACATATGTGTTTTTGGGGAAAGTGTTGACCTTACCTTGAGGTTACTTTGAGGTGTTTTCGGGGCTTAGCTTCCCCGCGGCCGTACATTTTTGTCATGTACGGCCGTACGTGACAAATATTACATTTTTGTGTATTCCCGCCAAACACACACCGAAACTACGACGTTGGTACAACGTTTGAACAAAGTTTAACACCTCCTAACCAGTTATAACAATCAATATAGCAAGTTGTAACAACGTTCTAATACGTTATAAACACGTTAAGCCAAGATGTAACAACTTTATTACAAGTTGTAACAAGCGGAAAAAAGAGACAGTTTAGGTTTGTGTTTCCAGGGTTCTTGTGTCTTCTAGACTCGACCTGATGGTGATAGTGTATAGTGAAGATGGTGTATAGTGCAGGTGGTGTATAGTGCAGGTGGTGTATAGTGCAGGTGGTGTATAGTGCAGGTGGTGTACAGTTACATTGCAATATCAGGAGACGTTTGGTCAAGGGGCTGAAAGAGACAACCAATCACTGCTATTCCAAATTATTTTGTAAATATTTTACAGTGAAAATACAATAATTACAAATAAATCTTTTACCATGTCTCTCTCTCTCTCTCTCTCTCTCTCTCTCTCTCTCTCTCTGCCCCCTCTCTCTTTCTCCCTCTACACCCTCTGCCCCCCTTTCTCTCACTCTCTCTCTCCTCCTGCCCCCTCTTTCTCTCCCTCCCCCCATTGTTCCCTCCACCCCTTAAAGCAGTTGTGGTGTTCGCACGCACCGCCCAAACACGTGAGGACAAAGGACAGAAAGGAAAACTCTCTCTTTCTCTCTCTCTTTCTCATTGCATTTCCCCTTTCTTTTAAAACGGTCGGAGGCGGCGGTGGAAGAGGAGCCACGCGCCTCTGTGTTTCACAGCTGCTGAAAGGGGGAATGGGGAAGGGGGGGGGGGGGTAAGCGGAAAGGGAAGAGACGGTAAAGGGAAAGGGGACGTGAATGATTTGAGTGTGTACTGGAGTAACTGGAGGGATGGATAGTGAATAGGTGAGAGAAATGGAGAAAGAAGATAAATATGGGGGGAAATAGGGGGGCTAGGGAGGATAGGGACACAGCCACCCCTAGAAATTCCCACCCAACGTATCCCAAAACCTCTCTCATAAACACCCTCCCCCCCTCCCCCCACCTCACAACTCACAGTTATGATAGACTCATTATTTACCCACCATCCTCCTCATCAAATCCTCTCACCAGCTTCCCTCCATTGTCAACTTGATTCCCCCTCCCCCCCCCTCATCTCTCCTCACTGGCCTCATTTATAAGCCTCACTCCAATCACATAGTTACAGCCCCCCCCCCCCTCACAGGCAAGCCCATCGCCCCCCCCCTCCCCAACCAGCTCCTCGGCAGTATTACCATAATCAGTCTTAAACCTTCTGAGGCGAGAAGCACTGAAAAATGAGACCACAGAACAGAGAAGAATATTTTAACCTGATTTATTTTCATGAGTGATCTTTGTGAGGTGTGAGGGGGGCTGCTAGTGAGGCTAGGTGTGTGAGGGGGGGCTGCTAGTGAGGCTAGGTGTGTGAGGGGGGCTGCTAGTGAGGCTAGGTGTGTGAGGGGCTGCTAGTGAGGCTAGGTGTGTGAGGGGGGCTGCTAGTGAGGCTAGGTATGTGAGGGGCTGCAAGTGAGGCTAGGTGTGTGAGGGGCTGCTAGTGAGGCTAGGTGTGTGAGGGTGGCTGCTAGTGAGGCTAGGTGTGTGAGGGAGGGCTGCTAGTGAGGCTAGGTGTGTGAGGGGGGCTGCTAGTGAGGCTAGGTGTGTGAGGCTAGGTGTGTGAGGGGGCTGCTAGTGAGGATAGTTGTGTGAGGGGCTGCTAGTGAGGCTAGGTGTGTGAGGCTAGGTGTGTGAGGTGGCTGCTAGTGAGGCTAGGTGTGTGAGGCTAGGTGTGTGAGGGGGCTGCTAGTGAGGCTAGGTGTGTGAGGGGGCTGCTAGTGAGGCTAGGTGTGTGAGGGGGCTGCTAGTGAAGCTAGGTGTGTGAGGGGAGGCTGCTAGTGAGGCTAGGTGTGTGAGGGGGGGGCTGCTAGTGAGGCTAGGTGTGTGAGGGGGGCTGCTAGTGTAGTGAGGCTAGGTGTGTGAGGGGGGCTGCTAGTGTAGTGAGGCTAGGTGTGTGAGGGGGGCTGCTAGTGAGGCTAGGTGTGTGAGGCTAGGTGTGTGAGGGGGCTGCTAGTGAGGATAGTTGTGTGAGGGGCTGCTAGTGAGGCTAGGTGTGTGAGGCTAGGTGTGTGAGGTGGCTGCTAGTGAGGCTAGGTGTGTGAGGCTAGGTGTGTGAGGGGGCTGCTAGTGAGGCTAGGTGTGTGAGGATAGGCCAGTGAGATGTGATTTTATTGCTGTCGGTTTTGTGGTGTAGCTGTGAGGTGCAGATCGTGAGGCAAGGCCGATGAGTGGCTCTATACTCATGAACCTATACTCATTCCTTCCCTTCACTCATTCTTCACCTCATACCCACTCATCCCTTCTCTCCCCATACATTCCCTTCAACTCATACAATACTCATTCGTCCTGAAACCTCATACTTTCTTCCTCATCACTAATTAAACTTTTTTTTCTCCCTCCCTCTCTCAACTCCAACCATTCTAACCCCCCCTTTCCATCCCAGCTTCACCCTGGAAAACCCCACGAAGCAAGAAAAACTCTGGAATGACTCTTAAATTTTCCAGTCTGCCTCTCTCCAGTCCGTCAACAGCCGGTCCAGACAGAAGCCTCCATCAGAAAATATATCAGACATTTTCTTATCTCAAAAAAGTTGTAGTTCACTGAAGAAATTAAAGATGCTTGAGACGCCAGTTGGAGTGGGTTAGGTCCTTGTGGTTCACAGTGTGCTAGCTCCGGGGATCAATATCTCCGAAGCCCGGTTTCTGGCTGATCAATTAGGCTGTTATACATAGTTAATAATAATAAAATAAAGCAAAACAGGTATTGGAAGCATCGGAGTGTAGGAACTGCGACACCGTATTCATCTATAGACATCGCTATGTGCTGAAATACACATGAAGAACCACACACACACACACACACACACACACACACACACACACACACACACACACACACACACACACACACACACATACACAAACACACAAATACACAAACACACAGACACAGCCACCGGTTGATTGACAGTTGAGAGGCGGGGGCAAAGAGCCAAAGCTCAACCCCCCGCAAGCACAATTAGGTGAGTACACACACATACACACACACACACACACACACACACACACACACACACACACACACACACACACACACACACACACACACACACAATAACACACAATAGTTAACCAGGAACCACTGGAAGAGTTTGAGATTACCAGCGGGGAAGTAAGGAAGTGTTTACTAGAGTTGGATGTGATAAACGCTATAGGCCCAGATGGAATCTCCCCTTGGATGCTAAAGGAAGGAGCAGAAGAACTGTGCCTACAACTCTCCATAGTGTATAACAAATCACTGGCAACAGGGGAACTGCCAGAAATTTGGAAAGCAGCTAACGTAGTCCCGATATACAAGAAATGGGATAGACAGGAGGCACTGAATTACAGGCCAGTGTCCCTAACCTGCATACCATGCAAGATGATGGAGAAGATTGTGCGAAGAAAGCTAGTGGAGCATCTGGAGCGAAAGAACTTTGCAACATAGCATCAACACATGTTCAGGGATGGCAGGTCCTGCCTCACAGGGTTACTTGAATTCTACGACCAGGCAACAAAAATAAGGCAAGAAAGAGAAGGGTGGGCAGACTGCATGTTTTTGGATTGCCAGAAAGCCTTTGATACAGTACCACACAAGAGGCTAGTGAAAAAACTGGAGATGCAGGCTGGAGTGAAAGGGAAGGTACTCCGTTGGATACAGGAGTACCTAAGCAACAGGAGACAACGAGTCAGTGTGAGGGGTGATGTCTCAGATTGACGAGACGTTACAAGTGGAGTCCCGCAGGGGTCAGTCCTTGGACCTATACTGTTTCTGATATATGTAAATGATCTCCCAGAGAGTATAGACTCGTTTCTCTCAATGTTTGCTGATGATGCAAAAATTATGAGGATGATTGAAACAGAGGATGATAGTAGGAGGCTACAAGATGACCTAGACAGACTGTATGAATGGTCCAACAAATGGCTGTTGAAGTTCAACCCGAGTAAATGCAAAGTTATGAAACTTTGACAGTGGAAACAGGAGGCCAGACACAGGATACAGAATAGGAGATGAAGTACTTAATGAAACGGACAGAGAGAAAGATCTAAGAGTTGATATCACACCAAACCCATCTCCTGAAGCCCACATAAAAAGAATTACGTCTGCGGCATATGCGAGGCTGGCTAACATCAGAACAGCGTTCAGGAACCTGTGTAAGAAATCGTTCAGAATCTTGTATACCACATATGTAAGACCAATCCTGGAGTATGCGGCCCCAGCATGGAGCCCGTATCTTGTCAAGCACAAGACGAAGCTGGAAAAAGTTCAAAGATATGCCACTAGACTAGTCCCAGAACTAAGAGGCATGAGTTACGAGGAAAGGCTGCGGGAAATACACCTTACGACACTGGAAGACAAAAGAATAAGGGGAGACATGATCACTACCTACAAAATCCTCAGGGGAATCGACCGGGTAGACAAGGATAAACTATTTAACACTGGTGGTACGCGAACAAGGGGACACAGGTGGAAACTGAGTATCCACATGAGCCACAGGGACGTTAGAAAGAACTTTTTCAGTGTCAGAGTAGTTAACGGATGGAATGCATTAGGCAGTGATGTGGTGGAGGCTGACTCCATACACAGTTTCAAATGTAAATATGACAGAGCCCAGTAGGCTCAGGAATCTGTACACCAGTTGATTGACAGTTGAGAGGCGTGACCAAAGAGCCAAAACTCAACCCCCGCAAGCACGAATAGATGAGTAGACACACACGCACACACACGCACAAACACACACACACACACACACAGCTCCCTGACAAGAGAGAGAGCAAGCTAAGCTTAGCTGCCAACACCCACACATCGTGTCAGCAAGGCGGACAGCCCGCCTCGGCTCCTATCATAACTAATATTATATTGCTCATTTACAAACTTGCCCTTTCGCCTGTGTCTCTCCATCCTCTTTAACCCCCCCCCCCCCCCAAGTGCTTTGGTCAAAATATATCACTTAAATTTAAATAAATTGTAAGACACGAATATCAAAATTAAAAATGAAAAATTTACGAAACTATATAATACAAAATAAGTTGTTGTTGTTTAAGATTCGCTACTTGGAACAAAAAGTTCCTGGTAGCACGGGCTATGGTGAGCCCGTAGTAAAAATTAAATTATAACAATTAAATTATAAACTTAAAAAATTACATATTTGTCAACAAAAACATATGTAAACAAACAAAATTGACATATTTATAAACAAAAAGTTTATGACTGTTTTGTAATAAATAATAAATACAGTTATTTAGAAGAAGCAATAAGAGGTTTGTCTTACGGTAAAGAAGGAATGGGGGAGAGAGAGAATGGAGGAAGAGAGAGAGAGAGAGAGAGAGAGAGAGAGAGAGAGAGAGAGAGAGAGAGAGAGAGAGAGAGAGAGAGAGAGAGAGAGAGAGAGAGAGAGAGAGAGAGAGGAAGGGTAGACTCCGGAGATAGTTGGCCATAGCACCACCAGGGGTCAGGCGGGTCGCCACAAATGTAAACATTACCAGCGGCTCTCACAAGCTCACCACTGTACCGGGCGCTGTGGAGCGTACACACACGCCCTTCACAGCGTACACACACGCCCTCACAGCGTACACACACGCCCTCACAGCGTACACACACGCCCTCGCAGCGTACACACACGCCCTCACAGCGTATACACACGCCCTCACAGCGTACACACACGCCCTCACAGCGTACACACACGCCCTCACAGCGTACACACACGCCCTCACAGCGTACACACACGCCCTCACAGCGTACACACACGCCCTCACAGTGTACACACACGCCCTCACAGCGTACACACACGCCCTCACAGCGTACACACACGCCCTCACAGCGTACACACACGCCCTCACAGCGTACACACACGCCCTCACAGCATACACACACACGCCTTCACAGCATACACACACACATGCCCTCATACAGGCGCGCCTCCCTGCTCCTCTCCTCCACCCCTCACTACACGCCTAGTACTCTTAAAACAGCTGACTAACCCTTTATCCACGTACATCAGACCAAAATGCGAGAATGCGTCCAACCAAGGTGTGCCTTACCTTGAATCACCTTCTGTGGTTGATCGCTTAATAACCCCACCAGGGTCTTGGTCGGGTTCGAACCCGTGCGCTCGGTATTCCCAGATGATTGTTCACAGTCTTGCTACCTCCTTGTCTACACAAAGCAGACGAGAATGAATGCATGCGGCCACCACTGTATAATTAATAATAACGAAGGTGAATGAAAGATCCAATGTTAAAGTGTATTAAAAAACAGATTTTCGGAAATAACCTTCAATCATTCTCAAAGTACTGTATACAATTGTCTCAATACAGTAGATACTATTGTATACAGTACCTTGAGAATGATTGTAGGAGACATCCGAAAATTTGTTTTTCCAAACACACATAAATTGGGTCTAGTTTACTTTATCTAAGCACTGCGGAAGTTTCTCAAGTAACAATAATAATAATAATATTAATAATTGTCATTTAAGAAATACGCAAAAGAAAACAGTACTTTGATTGAATTGTTTTTACATAGCTTGCCTCATAATATTTATTATATAAATATTTTATTATATAAATATAATAAACATTATGTTCATTAAAGTTACCAGCACGCCTATAATTGTAAATATATACCCAAAATATATCCCCCAAAATGGAAAAATCTGTAAGTCTGTCAAGTTCATCGTGAATTTGCCTAATTGTGCTTGGGAGGGTTAAGCTTCGGCTATTTGGTCCCGCCTCTCAACTGTGGCGGACGGATTTTTTTTTAAATTTTGTCCCGAACGGAAAGCTTATTGGGCAGCGTCACTCATCCTGTGAGTGGACACACCGCCATAGTGACAGTATTGGGCAGCGTCACTCATCCTGTGAGTGGACACCGCCATAGTGACAGTATTGGGCAGCGTCACTCATCCTGTGAGTGGACACACCGCCATAGTGACAGTATTGGGCAGCGTCACTCATCCTGTGAGTGGACACCGCCATAGTGACAGTATTGGGCAGCGTCACTCATCCTGTGAGTGGACACACCGCCATAGTGACAGTATTGGGCAGCGTCACTCATCCTGTGAGTGGACACACTGCCATAGTAACAGTATTGGGCAGCGTCACTCATCCTGTGAGTGGACACACCGCCATAGTGACAGTATTGGGCAGCGCCACTCATCCTGTGAGTGGACACACCGCCATAGTGACAGTATTGGGCAGCGTCACTCATCCTGTGAGTGGACACACCGCCATAGTGACAGTATTGGGCAGCGTCACTCATCCAGTGAGTGGACACACCGCCATAGTGACAGTATTGGGCAGCGCCACTCATCCTAGCTGTGAGTGGACACACTGCCATAGTGACAGTATTGGGCAGCGTCACTCATCCAGTGAGTGGACACACCGCCATAGTGACAGTATTGGGCAGCGTCACTCATCCTGTGAGTGGACACACCGCCATAGTAACAGTATTGGGCAGCGTCACTCATCCTGTGAGTGAACACACTGCCATAGTAACAGTATTGGGCAGCGTCACTCATCCTGTGAGTGAACACACCGCCTATAGTGACAGTATTGGGCAGCGTCACTCATCCTGTGAGTGAACACACCGCCATAGTGACAGTATTGGGCAGCGCCACTCATCCTGTGAGTGAACACACCGCCATAGTGACAGTATTGGGCAGCGTCACTCATCCTGTGAGTGAACACACCGCCATAGTGACAGTATTGGGCAGCGCCACTCATCCTGTGAGTGAACACACCGCCATAGTGACAGTATTGGGCAGCGTTACTCATCCTGTGAGTGAACACACCGCCATAGGAACAATAATGGCCAATTTCACTCAACCAGTGAGTGATGAGTCCACATAACTATTAAAATCAGCAGAGCTGAGAGAAAATCTTGAGAAACTGGCTTCCCTGGATCAACGCCAGCGTCTTGGTGGTGATCCAGAACACCAGTTCGATCCCCCCGCCATGCTCCAACGATGCTCTCACAGATACACATCGTTACTGTGAATGTACCGAGTAGCACAGACCTATTACACGCTCTTAAAGACCAAGACAGCCTCAACAATCATACAGATGATTGCAATTGATTGTAATATCTCAACTTGGAGTCTTCAGCTACGGAAACAATGACTCGATTTCTCCGAGTCTTCGCGTCCTGGTGATGGAGGGTCCAGTAGTCTACTTGTAAACACAGAAAAGTTAACAAAACAGAAGCACGACGATAGAGACGTGAGATATATTTGATGAAACTTGGGTTTATTTATTACATGTTTGTTGTGGTTTTAGATTTAGCTACTCAGAACAAAGTGTCCATGTAGCACGGGCTATGGTGATCCCGTAATATTTGTAGCAGTCAAGAGAATTGTTGGATGATTGTTAAAAGGAATTATTACAAGAAGTCCCCCTATCTCCCCCCTCTCACTCCCTTCTTTAAGGGAACAAGGGAAGGGAAGGATTACCCCTTAATACTTCTCCTTGCCTAATACCTCCCCCTATCCCCTATAGTTATAATTTCCCCTTTCCCCTAGTCTTCTTCCCTCACCCCCTCACACCCCCACTTTTCCCCCACACTTCTCTTTCACCCCCCTCCCTCTCTCTCTCCTGTTAATATAAACTCCTCCACACCTGACCACACACACCTGCACCAACACCAACAAGTGCCATGTCATTTAACAAGCATCAAAGCCTGCTTTAAGTGGCACCCTCATGCCTCACTTACCACTTAGAAATGTATTAATCCCCAGTGCACTGGAAACCGCATAGTGCAGCTAATGGAGGAAATAGGTATTGTCCAGTACCTTGGGAAATAATAGTGTCCAATGGAATAGAAACACTTGGGGAAATGTCGTCGTTTGGTACGTGGGGGAAAAGGGGGGGGGGATATTTTAGAACACTGTAAGAACACACTGTGTTCTAGGTGTTCTAAAGAACACCTAGAACAGGTGTTCATCTGTTCCACCGTTGGTACTCCTCCAGGATGGTAACCAAATTATTTGATGAGTGTGATGGCTCCCAGGGGTCTCTGGTGGACCACAGGGGTCTCTGGTGGACCCCAGGGGTCTCTGGTGGACCCCAGGGGTCTCTGGTGGACCCCAGGGGTCTCTGGTGGACCCCAGGGGTCTCTGGTGGACTCCAGGGGTCTCTGGTGGACCCCAGGGGTCTCTGGTGGACCCCAGGGGTCTCTGGTAGGACCCCAGGGGTCTCTGGTGGACCCCAGGGGTCTCTGGTGGACCCCAGGGGTCTCTAGGTGGACCCCTAGGGGTCTTTGGTAGACCCCTGGGGTATCTGGTTGAATTCCTCACCCTCTTCCCCCCCCCCCTCCCTACCCCACGCCACCCAAAGGCATGCAAAGTGGAACACTTTGCGGCATGAGAATGACTAATGACACTCGGGAAGCAGTTCATCCCTCATACACTCAAGGAAGTGTAACCTCATTACCGATGTTCTCACCTGTCCGGCGGTGAGATTTGAGGCGGCCTCATTGAGAAATGAGGCAGTAAAGGGGGAAGCACACGCCGCCTTAACTTCTTCCTCATCGCAAGAAGCCAAAATGAGGAGGGGGTGACTATCAAAACACGTCGAACAGCCTCATTCACACCCGAAGTCACGCGGATACAAGCGCACGCCACACGCACCCATTAGGGCGAAAGCTGCACTTGGAGTTCAGTCCACTGTCGACCATCTCTCCTCCTCGTTGGACATGGCTCTACTGACCTCGAGGGCGTCGAGCCAAAGGCGGAGCTTCCGTCATTCTCGTGTCTTATCTCTTATCAGTTACCGCCCACGCCGGCCAGATAAGAGAGATGGGGTTACGAACCCACACCAGCCTCTTTATGCATCTCAGTTCTCCTAATGGGCTTCAAAAGAGCTTTCCTCGGCTATTTATTTCTATGTTCTGACGTGCGGGGCGGAGTAGACTTGGGAACCAGGCGCCAGATTCATGTAGCAGTTACGCAAGCACTTACGAACCTGTGGCCAGATTCACGAAGCAGTTACGCAAGCACTTACGAACCTGTACATCTTTTCTCAAGCTTTGGCGGCTTTGTTTACAATTATTAAACAGTTAATGAGCTCCGAAGCACCAGGAGGCTGTTTATAACAATAACAACAGTTGATTGGGAAGTTTTCATGCTTGTAAACTGTTTAATAAATGTAACCAAATCCGTCAAAGATTGAGGAAAGATGTACACGTTCGTAAGTGCTTGCGTAACTGCTTCGTGAATCTGACCCCAGACTCCAGCCCAGACTAATCTTACGAGATGTAGATACGAGAGAGAGCTGTAATCTTACAGTTAAATTTAGATGCTGACTTATCCTGTAGTCTTGCATAATTTAAATCATAAACTCTATTTATTATTCGCGTAAAAATCTTACTAAAGATCCCACTTCATGTTGGCAGGATCTGTAAATTTTAGGATTTTTATTTTTAATATATTTAATTATATGGTGAAGATCGTGTATTTATTGCTATAAACTTGTCAAGAAAATGATATATTTGACACGATTTTTGTTAACTAACGAACAGTTTGACTTCAGATGTTTAGCTCAAAATTATAGCTCACATTTTTGTGGGTTTTTAATTGTTAAGTTACTTTAAAAAAAAACTTTAAGTGGCGTTAGGGAAGACCCTTGTATTTGTTTTAATGTAATTTTGCTTACATAATGTTTTCTCACATACACTCGCGTATGTGCACTCAGACACATTCGCACACAAACACACATACACACAAACACACATACACACAAACACTAGACTTGACGTCTCTTGAGAAAATGAGAGAAAGGAAGGGAATTATCAGGGGGAAGCAACAAGCATTACCACTATATAGCACTTGCAAATGGGTCAGAATAAGAGGAATTGGGATTGAAGGAATACTTATTTACAAAATCTTTAAGAATATTGACAAAGAAGCATGAAAACCAATAGATCAAAAGGCCATAAATTTCTAACTTAAAAATCAGATAATTCAGAGATGCCCAAAACTAAGATTTTTAAAGATTAAAAACTTGGGTTAAGATTTTTTTCTAAGATTTTAGAAAAACAGGTGAAAAGTGAAATGATCTATAGGAGCAGGACGCAGAAGCGAATTTCATTTATAATTTCAAACGTAGATTTGATAGAGGAATAAGGACAGTAATCATTGCAATAGACAACCAGTGACTAGAAAGACGGGGGCCCAATAGCTAAAGCACGACCAGCGACGAGATGATGGAGACTGAAGCACCAAGTATTCACTAATGCTTTCCAACACATCACATAGTTACAACTCGCTGTTGCTAACAAGTTCTTTTCTCCAATTGCCTAAATTCCAAAATATAATATAATTGGTTTAATTAAATATTGGTTATTAATAACCTAACTTAAAGACATCATTGAGCAGCCCCCCCTTTACGAAGCCTGTACATCTCTCCTCAATCATGGCAGATTTGTTGATTATTATTAAACAGTTTATGAGCTCCGAAATGCTTCGTGGTAGTTTATAGCAATAAAATTGGATTGTGACGTTTCGAAGCTCGTAACCTATTTAACACACGTAAACAAAGCCACCATATGATAAAGGAAAGATAAACAGGTTTCGTAAGGGGTTGTGCAGATGCTTGGTGAATCTTGGCCTTATCTCAGCCAGTCATACTTCCTCAACTTCATGCAGTAATTGGTCTCCTTGAGATAGAGATCTTGTTAATGGCTTCCATCAGAGTATCGTGAATAATCTGATGGAAAAGACCTGATTCTTCCAATGGCCTCACTCACTAGATGTATCTAAGATCAGTTTGCTTGTAAGACTAGACTTGGGAGGAGGAGGGGGGGGGGGGTGAGGGGTGCTTGTTTTAACTGTCTCGGCTCCACTTGTAGTTGTGTTGTTTCATGAGACATTGATGGTTTTGGCTCTACTTGTAGTCGAAGTGTTTCTTGAGACATTGGCGGATATTGGTGAACCCAGGCAGGTTCCACTCGCAGGTGTGTTCTGTGTTCTTGCATAAATATTACTGTCCAATAATCCATTTAACCCAGCCTAAAATTGGTTCTTAAACTGGGAAGGGCGTGCCCCAGGCGCAGGGGTCGTTTAGACTTAAAATGGGGTGCAAGATAAATAGGGAAATTGGTAAATTTGCAGACTCAGAATATATATATTCACAGGTATTCCAAATTGAAGAAATTTGCGATTTACAAGCTTGAGATCAGCAGAGTGGCAAAACTGAATAATTCCAAGTTTACCAGAGAGATGTCATCATGTTATACACAACTTGTGGTCAATTAGCCACAATGTATAAGGTGTATGATCCATAACCTGTACGTTACAGTGACGTCACTCGTTTATATCGTATATAGATTAAACACAAAATGTTACCTCTTAATTTTCCATTAGGTTAGGTTAAGAAATGACAGCCCAGGACAAGTTGGGCTAGGTTAGGGTAGGATAGATTTGCTGTGTATAGAGAAGCAGTGACGTAGAGTGGGTACATAATTGTCCCAGGTCTTAGACCCTACTCCTCCAAACAGCTCAACATAAGGAATAAGCAGTGCTTCAGTTCCTTTATATATATATATATATATATATATATATATATATATATATATATATATATATATATATATATATATATATATATATACATATATATATATATATATATATATTAGTATATTTTGGTAGCAGTCTTTCCTGTAGACATATTTTATTAAATATGACCGAAAAAGTAAGATTAATAATTCTAACACGAATTTTCTCAATCTTTCGTACATTATGCTTCACTGTTGGAGGTAAATAAAAAATCACTTCTCCAAAATTCATTTTTATTTCTAGTCTGACGCGACACGGGCGCGTTTCGTAAAACTTATTACATTTTCAAAGACTTCACAAATACACAACTGATTAAAATGTAATAAGTTTTACGAAACGCGCCCGTGTTGCGTCAGACTAGAAATAAAAATGAATTTTGGAGAAGTGATTTTTGATTTACCTCCAACAGTGAAGCATAATGTACGAAAGATTGAGAAAATTCGTGTTAGAATTATTAATCTTACTTTTTCGGTCATATTTAATAATATATATATATATATATATATATATATATATATATATATATATATATATATATATATATATATATATATATATATATATATATATGTCGTACCTAGTAGCCAGAACTCACTTCTCAGCCTACTATGCAAGGCCTCTCCTCTCAACTTCTTCGTCTCAATGTCTACGTTACGGCTCCTCCAACGTACGTACAGATTACAACGAACTGTCGTAGCGGCCCACACATATCCCCCGTTTTCTTTGCATCGGTAAATAAGGTTTGGTAAGTTGCTTGGGGGGGTCGCATGATTCTGGTTGGGTTAGGACATTGTATTTTGTACGTTGTGGCGTAGGGAATGGCTGGTCAACCATGACTGGTTTCCATTCTGGGTCATTCACTAAGGTGAAGGTGTTATTAACTAAGGTGATGGGGCCATTCACCGAGTTGAAGGGGCCATTCACCGAGTTGAAGGGGCCATTCACCGAGTTGAAGGGGCCATTCACCGAGTTGAAGGGGTCATTCACCGAGTTGAAGGGGCCATTCACCGAGTTGAAGGGGCCATTCACCAAGTTGAAGGGGTCATTCACCGAGTTGAAGGGGCCATTCACCGAGTTGAAGGGGTCATTCACCGAGTTGAAGGGGTCATTCACCGAGTTGAAGGGGTCATTCACCGAGTTGAAGGGGCCATTCACCAAGTTGAAGGGGTCATTCACCGAGTTGAAGGGGCCATTCACCAAGTTGAAGGGGTCATTCACCGAGTTGAAGGGGTCATTCACCGAGGTGATGGGTTATTCATCGTGAAAGGCTCACACCACAAACTCGAAGATTCACGGAATCCCATCATCAATATTGTAAACATTGTAAAGGTCAGAGCACTAAACGCCTCTGACCTCTTCCCAGACCTCTGTCTTCCCCACCAAGTGACGCAACAAAAAGAACGTTACTTGACGCTGGTACATCGATATTGACGTTGGGAAATTCGCTAGTAGTTCCTTCGAGGTTTCTTGTGTGTTTGCATTGTTGACACGGCAGCAGAGTTGCAAGGAATGTTTGCACACACCAATGTCTACTGGCTATCAGAAGGTGAGACATGATGCTGTCCCGAGTACGTGAACCGCGAGATGAAGTGATGCTGTTTCTTGAACCAGGGCTCTGGGAGACTCGAACCGGGGACCCCTGACATGTGAAGTCGAAGTTTCTTTCCACGTAAGTGTGGCTAGCAGTTTAAATTACTATGATTTATGTTTGCTGGAGGATATCTTGAGCTTGTAAATAGATATCCTTGGTTGATCTCGCCGATATCTTAATTACTGTTCAAGTTTTAATTCGAATCCGATCGTGGATCTTCATCTATAATTGAAAGTGTTTGAAAATGTATTAAGTAAATGTGATAATAATTTATCTCAAATACTTCTGGAAAAGAATCATTGCTAACCTTATTATTGATGATTGTCAGACTTGTAAAAATATTTATCTTGTAAATACTATTTTTTTATTATTATTCTCTTAAATTCAATGGATTTTCCTTGCTTAATTAATTCCCTTGAAAATGTAAAGTTTTTTCCTTTTATTTGTATCTTTCGTAAATGTAAGTTTTTAGTCTTTTTTTATGTATCTTGTAAATACAAGAGTTTTCCTCGATATTTTGGTCCTATTTATCCCGAGATAATCATTAAGATTAAAAAAATTACAATCAACAAAATATTTAATTCTTCGGGGTTGAGTTGACGTTATGAATTGAAGACTGGTAATATATCCCATTCGTTAGATCACTCCGTAAAATATGCAGCGGTTTTTGACTAACTAGAAGCGTCAGAATCTAGGCTGTCCCTCTAACCTACCGGAACCCATCTGTAATATTCACAGGAAACATCAACATTGTGTTTTATTTCCCCTAAACTACTGCAATTATTACTTTAAGGGGTCAATAACGTGAAAAATGTAGTGGTGAGTAAGAGGAAACTCATTCTCAGTGAATGAGGACTCACCTCTCCTCATTTTCATCACATTAACTCTTGTTCAGGACCGAAAATCAGTCTTTGCATTATCTGCGATATAGTTCTCAAATTGCCTCTCGGCTTCTCTTCTCCCTCTGAGGTAATCATTCCTGGCTCTCTGATAGATCTATCTGTTGTTATTATTTTAATATTGTAATTTATCCATGGCTTTGCTTATTCACTTTGCGTCTTCATATCGTTTGTTACATCGCTGGTTAGTATTATGCATTCAGTTGTTCTCGATTTGGATAAAGGGAAAATTGCTGCACCTAAGTAATAATTGTTGAAGAAGTCCGTCATTTACCGTGAGGTCTCGTTAACCGCTCGTTGACCACTATTACCCACGATAACCTCGCTACAAAGATTCATTTCCTCGTAGCTTTCCTTTCGGTAAACTAGCCTGCTACCACCAGGCCTGGAATGCCATTGGTATTGTTAGAGCTACCGGAAGCTACGAACTACCATCCTACATCCTCTCATCTGATGCCTGACTCTTATTCTCTCTCTCTCTCTCTCTCTCTCTCTCTCTCTCTCTCTCTCTCTCTCTCTCTCTCTCTCTCTCTCTCTCTCTCTCTCTCTCAGCATCACAGCACCGCGTACATAACCCGTTCATCGCTGCTGTGGGCCTCTGTATGCATAAATAATTTAGCCTACCGCCCGGCACCTCCCTGTCTGACCCTGGCACTCCTACTGGCTCTCCTGCAGGCACGAGGCAGGCAGGGGGAAGGGAGAGGCAGGGGGAAGAGAAGGGAGGGAGGTAGAATGAAGATGTGAGGTATAGAAGGGTAGGAGTGAATAAAGTGCATAGCGAGAGAGAGACAGAGAGAGAGAGAGAGAGAGAGAGAGAGACAGAGAGAGAGAGGGGGGTAACTGACATAAAGAGAGCAACAGAGAAACAGAAAGAGCACAGACACATAACTCAGTAAACAAACAGACAAAGACCGTCAGACAGACACAGTAAAGCCAGCCAAAATATATTCATCTCTTTCCAGCTGTTGGTAAGCTTCGCCCACCACTCCACTCCACCTCCTCCACATAACCCCCACCACCCCACCACACACACACCCCACCACCCTTACTTGACACCCGCCTCCACCCAACATCAAACTCCATCTCCATCTCCACCACATCAACTCTACCATCAACACCCTCCCCTCTCCCACAGCATAATAGATAGTAAGAGACCTTAATCATTCCTCTGATCGTAGCACTGTTTAATATGTGGGGCGTGCTGGTGTGGGTCTCCCAAGGGTCCAGCAAACGGAGAACATCTGGTGGAGACGAGACGAGTATTCTCCGCGCGTCAAGAGATTACATTGGTTTATTTCGCTTGGGATACTACGTTATTTTGGGCGCGCGTGTGTGTGTTTGTGTGTGTGTGTGTGTGTGTGTGTGTGTGTGTGTGTGTGTGTGTGTGTGTGTGTGTGTGTGTGTGTGTGTGTGTGTGTGTGTGTTTGTGTGACCATTGTTTGGACGACCATAGCATGAAGACGTATTGCCTAATCACTTAGAAAAATCACTAAGAAGCAATAGAAAGTTATTTTGACATTCAACATGGTTTTAATTATTTAAGAAGGATATTTCATGAATTATAATCATCTAATTTGATAATTAATGGAGCCTTATCAAGAAATTCTTCTCGCAAATAAGACAACCGTTCATTAACAGGACAATTCTTAAAAGTTCTGTTTTTAATATAATTAGTTTTTCTTAATTATCGTTTATTTTAAATATATTTTATTTCAAAATATGGCCTTCCTAATATCCATATTATTTGTTGATAAATAATCTTGTCATCTTTATGTTAGTTTTGGCTAATGTGTCATATGTGTTCACTATATTTACTCATTCTATTTCAAATTTTAATTTGTCTTTTTTGTCACAAGTTTTGTCATTCTTTATTGTCTATGTTAAATCTTATTGATACCTTTATATTTATTATTAAATTTGTCGTTTTTGTGTGGTTTAAATTATTTAATTCAGTATGCCCTAGCATCAGAATTTGTTTACATATATCCCCAGTTTGCAAATTGTAAGTGGTAATTGCGGGTGATTGCAGTAAGCTTTCCACTGCCGCCCACTGGTTGCAGGGATTGCAGGGCGGTATGTGCAGGATAAGCGACTCAAATTATGCAACGAGCTCACCACAAATGTCAGTTGCATAGCTTGCAGACTGTACTTATGGTCGAACACATTGTTGACATGCACTTTAAACCGTGTAATTTGCTTATCACGTCTGAAACTTGCTTAGTTACAGGAATTTTTGGATTCAGTTCTTGATCCTAATTTTTTGTAATATTTTCCACTACTGCCCACAAGATGGGGTGAATAATATTTGACCTTAATATATGTATGGGGTGAATAATATATAAACTTAATATATGTATGTGGTGAATAATATATAAACTTAATATATGTATGTGGTGAATAATATATGAACTTAATATATGTATAGGGTGAATAATATATAAACTTAATATATGTATGGGGTGAATATTATTTGACCTTAAATATGTATGGGAGTTCACAATATTTGAACCTAGTATATGTATGGGGTGAATAATATATGAACTTAAATATGTATGGGGTGACTAATATTTGAACTAAATACATGTATGGGGTGCACAATATTTGAACCTAATATATGTATGTATGGGGTGCACAATATTTAAACCTAATATATGTATGGGGTGCATACTATATAAACTTTACATATGAATGGGGTGCATAATATATGAACTTAAACTTGTTTTATTTGTTTTTCTTTGTTTTTAACTTGTTTTCTGCATCCTTGCTCCTCTTTCACATGCCAAGACAGTTGTTCCATATCACTTTATCTAATCGCACTCATTTATGAGGTCTCTGCCTCTCCCCGTGTTTATCACTCCTCCCCCTTCACCCCAGTTACCATTATCTTGCCCTCGGCACCTATCTGTCATCGCTATCCACTCATCATCATCGTTCCTGTGCCTGAGGATAGACCTCACGTCTTGTACCTTATCAACCAGACTCCTCCGAGTCCACTGTATCTATCCCCCCCGGCCAGTCCCCCAAGAGTGCAGACCGACCCGCTAACAACATTTCCCTTCACAGACGAGCGGTGCCGAACGCGATAACACGCTCCTCGCCACATGGGCTCGGTGAAAGACTCACCTTCATTGGGTTTGTGTGCTAAATTTTATGCATTTTTTTTCTAAATTCGAAATTATAAACAAACTTTACAAGAATGTAAAATCAACATCATTTCTATGTACTCTCTTAACTCCCAATGTACTTTCATATAAATAAATAAATTAATTAATTAATTAATAAATAAAGGAAACATAGACGTTATCTTATTTTCTTGCATTAATCATTTACATAGGATTTATCTTTTCAAAAAACATGCTTTCTTACCAATCCGCTCTCTTAGCTAATAGGCTTCGTTTCTTACGTTAAGTAACACGTTACAAATGTAGTGGATTTACGACTAGTGACGGCTCACAAGTACTGTATCAACATTTTCTATGTAACTGGTTCGATAGGTTAGGTTGGGTTAGATTAGGTGGGTTGGTTGCTTGCTTGAGTTCGTACATTTCTGGTTAGGAGGTTGACCCCCAGGGTCACCCTGCCACCCCCGGGGCCACCCTGCCACCCCCAGGGTCACCCTGCCACCCCCGGGGCCACCCTGCCACCCCCAGGGCCACCCTGCCACCCCCGGGGCCACCCTGTCATCCCCGGGGGCCACCCTGCCACCCCCGGGGCCACCCTGCCACCCCCGGGGCCACCCTGCCACCCCCAGGGCCACCCTGCCACCCCCGGGGCCACCCTGTCATCCCCGGGGGCCACCCTGCCACCCCAGGGGCCACCCTGCCACCCCCAGGGGCCACCCTGCCACCCCCAGGGGCCACCCTGCCACCCCCCAGGGCCACCCCCAGGGCCTCCCTGCCACCCCCAGGGGCCACCCTGCCACTCCCGGGGCCACCCTGCCACCCCAGGGGCCACCCTGCCACCCCCGGGGCCACCCTGCCACCCCCAGGGGCCACCCTGCCACCCTCGGGGCCACCCTGCCACCCCCGGGGCCACCCTGCCACCCCCAGGGGCCACCCTGCCACCCCAGGGGCCACCCTGCCACCCCAGGGGCCACCTTGCCACCCCCGGGGCCACCCTGCCACCCCCGGGGCCACCCCTGTGCTAACACGCCTCTTTGTCCAGTGTATGCTCACCAAACAAGTATTTAAGCTGGGCCAGCTTGTGCGTGACTGGAGTCAAGCAACCCACGAAACCCAATCTTGGGGGGGGGGGTTTGTGGGGTGCCTGTCTCCCCCCCCCCTCCTATCACCCCCTGCAACCCTCATGGATGGTGGAGGTGATTGCTTGTCAACCCTTCTAAGCTCTTAAATACATGGGAAAGGTGTAGAGGGGTTGACGTGGGGGTAGAAGTCAACCTCCCTTCAGTCACGATAGCGACCCCTTTGCAACACCCCCACACTCCCCCCCCCCCTCCCTACCACCTGTTCCCTCCTCCAATACAAGGTGGAGGGAATTGCGTTGTTCCTTACTGCAATTCTCTCAACTCTCCAAATTCTCTTTTACTCTCCTCCTTCAAGACATTAGTAAGAGTGTTCCCTAATTCTTTTCCATCCTCACTTCCCTCTCTACCTTTTCGCTATTTCCCCTATTTCTTTCTCTACCTTTATCCCCCTTACCCCCATTGCCTATTCCCTCCCCATCACCACACGGAAGCCCACAGTGGGAAGAATTGTACTGCATCTAGTATCCTCAATCCTCTATTCTTTCCCTACGTGAATCTTAAGAACCACAAGAATACGCGAGTTTTGAAACCATTGCATCTTTCCTAGCTCACAGCGTCTTAGTCATTAAGCAGCACCCGAGCTTAGAAACGCCGCAAGGTCGTTCGTAACCCATGGTTGTTATTGCTTTAAACAGCCTCGTTACACTTCGGTCATAAACCGTTTAATTAATGCAAACTAAGCCGCCATGAGTGAGAAAAGATGTAGAGGCTTCGTGAGTCCCGGCCAAGGACATGGCACCTGGGGCCTGACAGCTGAGTGGACAGCGCTCGGGATTCGTAGTCCTGAGGTTCCGGGTTCGATCCCGGTGGAGGCGGAAACAAATGGGCAGAGTTTCTTTCACTCCTGAGGCACCTGTTCACCTAGCAGTAAATAGGTACCTGGGAGTTAGACAGCTGCTACGGGCTGCTTCCTGAGTGTAACAAAAAGGAGCCCTGGTCGAGGACCGGGCCGCGGCGACGCTAAACCCCGAAATCATCTCAAGATAACCTCAAGATAGGCCTTAAACACTTAACCGAACAGCAGATAATCACTTAAGTGTAAACAAAAACTTATGAAGTGATTGCAACATGTCTCATACGGTGTTGTTCCTTCGGAGGGTATAAACTAAGATGGCGTTGCAAACTGGCTTCTCCTTACGAGGCAATTAAACAGATCTTGAGTGATTCTTTAGGTTGTTCTGGCTCCGAGAGGACCCTTCACCAGCACGAAGAAGAACAGGAGAAATGGATAATGTAGAGAGGAGAAGGAGGGAAATAGTGTGAATAGTGAAACGCGTAAAGATACGTAAGGGAGAGAGGAAGAGAGTAGTAAATAATGGAGAAAAAAAGGGATAATTAAGATAAAACAAATATAAGAATAACGTGAAATATAACATGGTAAATAGAAACAGGAAGAACACGAAATTAAAAAAGTGGATTAGGTATTACTGGCAACAGAGACAGAGGGGGGGGGGGAGAGAAAAGGGAATAAGGAACTTGGATAAATAAAAAAGTAAGAATTGAATAATATTAACCACTCGGATAAGTGGATATTGCCTCAAGAAAACAAAACAATATTACAAGTAGATAAGCAGCTTCGTAAAAAAAATCCAACTGTTTTGTCTAACTAGCAACGTACTAACCCCAGCAACCCCCCTAACCTAACGAGGCCGATGAACAGAAAACGTAAAATATTAAGGAGTTTCAATAGTAAGACGTCGCATTTGTAATGAATTGGTCGATTCCGTAACAAAATGAGATGTATTAGATGAGAGGACGAACTGGTACACCATGGAAGGGGGTGTGGTGAAGGGGCAACAGTGAATTTAACACTATGGTGAAGGGACAACAGTGAATTTAACACTGTGTGGTGAAGGGGCAACAGTGAATTTAACACTGTAGTGAAGGGGCAACAGTGAATTTAACACTGTGGTGAAGGGGCAACAGTGAATTTAACACTGGTGAAGGGGCAACAGTGAATTTAACACTGTAGTGAAGGGGCAACAGTGAATTTAACACTGTGGTGAAAGGGTAACAATGCATTAAACACTGTATGTGGTGAAAGGACATGAAGGAATAAGCACAATGGTGTATAACGCAGTATACTGAAGGTGGTGTAGAAAAAATATCGAGAGGGTTAAAGGGGAGATATAAAATATACCCGGCCGAGGAAGGAAGGTTGAGAATCAGACGGCAACACAACGGCCGAGGTGTCGACTCTTCAGCCTGAATTTACGAGTAACTGACTTGTATCGACATCATTGTTCCCACCTCTTAACCGGCCAAGTGGCGTTCATTCAGACCGGCCCACGTGGGCGTATTCCACTCTCCCAGCAAGGTGATACGCCCTAACCAAATATACAATGAGTATTATGCCTTGTAAGAAGCTGCAGAGATCAACCACATCCGACCTGGCCTGATGATCTGAGGGAGATCAGGCACAAGGGAAAACGGATTCGCAGATCGAAATAACAGGAGCGTTGTTCAAGTCTAGAGGGCCCAATTTCATAGGATTTGATTCAAGTGTTGCTCTTGCGGTGTTACCTTGGAAATTGGGGTTTCTCTTGAGGGTTGGTTGAGTGGGGCATTGGTGAATGAGTTGCATGTATGTTCTACTTTCTCTTGTTTTGTTTTAAACTAAGATTTGGATTAGTTAGGCAAGTCATTTATATTCCTAAAAAACGGTATTCCAGGAGCAGTTATCCTAAATCATCTCTCTCTCTCTCTATCATACTTCAGTCTGTTTCTCGTCGAAGATTAGAAAATCCTTCAAAGCGGTTTTCAGAAATGGTTAAAAAAATGATTGAAATTAAAGCAAATCAAGTCAAACTCAATACAAATATTTTTCCCAGTCTTGGCCGTCATAATACCAACATGTTGAAGATTACGGGCGCTACAGGGCCAGCTATAAGGCCATCGTTCATTTTTGTTTCATTACCATTAAAATCTGATCAACTGAGTTGTTAGTGCAACAGTTAATAAAAAAAAATGCATGTTTTTATTAATAGTGCAACGAAGAATAGATTTTTTTATTTGATAGTGCAATGGTTAGTCAACAAATGCAAAAATCCCGAGGCATGGTTGCAAGCGATGTTGAGATCGCTTGCAAGCTGGAGTTTGGGGGGAGAGGGGGAATACATTAACTGAACCAGGAAGACTGGCTTGTAGGAACATGGTGTAATGGCTTGTTCTACAGAGCCATTAAGCCATTTGCTCTCTAGCAGGACACGCTTCGAGTTCCCTTAGTCAATGGTTTGATTGTCGCAACAGTGGTTAAAAGACCAATTGGAAGGAGGGGGGGGGGGTGTTCGAGCACCTTGCTCAATGGTGTGATTATTGAACGAGGGGGGTCGAGTACTCTCGCTCTGTTACATCCTTCTACTGAAACTGCGTGTTCGGTCGCTGAAGTTACGTGTTCGGTCGCTGAAATTGCGTGTTCAGTCGCTGAAACTGTGTGTTCGGTCGCTGAAACTGCGTGTTCGGTTGCTGAAACTACGTGTTCAGTCGCTGAAACTACGTGTTCGGTCGCTGAAACTGCGTGTTCGGTCGCTGAAGCTGCGTGTTCGGTCGCTGAAACTACGTGTTCGGTCGCTGAAACTACGTGTTCGGTCGCTGAAACAACGTGTTCGGTCGCTGAAACAACGTGTTCGGTGGCTGAAACAACGTGTTCGGTGGCTGAAACAACGTGTTCGGTGGCTGAAACAACGTGTTCGGTGGCTGACTAGGGCCACAACAGAAGGATGTGGACGTGAGAGGGCCGAAAACAACATGGCCAACGGGTACATTACGGAAGTGATATAAAAATTTCATAGCGGCCGGCAAATACACCTAGTTGTACTCGCCTCGCCTAGCTGCGCTTGCGGGGGTTGAGCTTCGGCTCTTTAGTCCCGCCTCTCAACCGTGAATCTACTGGTGTACACATTCCTGAGCTTCTCAAGCTTTTTTTAAATATATATATATACAAGAGTTCTTACATTCTTGTACAGCCACTAGCAAGCGTAATGTTTCGGGCAAGTCCTTAATCCTAATTTTTTACCCCGGAATACGACCCGCCAAAACATTTAACAACCAGGTACCTATTTTACTGTTGGGTGAACAGAGGCTACAGTTAAGGCCCGGTCAATCCTCCCCGGCCACGATACGAACAAAGACCAAAGCGCTCGCGAAGCGCCGGGCGAATGTCTTACCACTGCACCACGGGAACTTTCTTGTCTAAATTTGTGTGTGTGGGAGGTGGTGGTACTGGTGGTGGTGATGATGGTGCTGGTGGTAGTAGTGGTGGTGGTGATGGTGGTGGTGGTGCTGCTGCTAATCTCCTCCTCCTCTTAAGAAGCCATCCTCACCCCACTACCTCTCTTCGCCCGTGTGCCCTACCTACCCCCTTCCCCCTCCTCCATTACCTTTTTACTCCATCCATAAAAAAAACTATAATTGCTCTGAAGGAACGACCAAGAGATGATGCCCATCAAACACCATTTCTTTAGGCTCGAAAATAATTTTTTGTCTATAACACTTGACGAGAGACGTGGGAGGGACATGATAATAACATATAAGATACTAAGGCAAATTGACAACGTAGACAAAGCAGCGTTGTTCAAAACTAGGAGTGGAACGAGGGGCGGTCATTGGTGGAAACTTAGAGACGAAATTGAGTCATAGAGACGTCAGGAAGAACTTTTGTTAGTGTCAGAGCTGTCAATAAATGGAATAGGTTAGACGTAGAATTCGGTGACGGTGTTTTGAATCAATTTTGTTAAATGTAAATATGATAAAATCGTCAGAAGTGAGTCATTGTATTAATCTAAGAACGTTCAGAAAGTCGGGTTAGGAGCCTAGCTCGACCATGCATGCACATCTAGGCAAGTACACACTCACACACACACACACACACACACACACACACACACACACACACACACACACACACACACACACACACATACAAACACACACTGTGTGTGGCTGCTTTTTAGTGTCAGTGGTTGACAAATGGAATGCATTAGGCAGTGATGTGGTGGAGGCTGACTCCAAACACAGTTTCAAATGTAGATATGATAGAGCCCAGTAGGCTCAGGAACCTGTACACCAGTTGATTCACAGTTGAGAGGCGGGACCAAAGAGCCAGAGCTCAACCTCCGCAAGCACAAATAAGTGAGTACACACACACATAGCCAGCCACACACACACACACCCACAAAGCCACACGCACCCACACCCACCCACACCTTGTTATCACCACGGGTCAGCCACGCTGCTAAAGGTCTAGCTCGGACGCTGCTCTGAGAAACCTGAGCCACACACTACACAATGGTAGTGTTTAGAGCCCAAAGTTCAGGGAGAAGCAGCTCACACCCCAGACTCTGGGGGTATTCCCTGCAAGTTTGTTCTCTCTTAACCCCGTCACTACCTAGGGGTGGTCTCTCTCTCTCTCTCTCGCTCCCTCCTCTCTCTCTCTCTCTCTCTCTCTCTCTCTCTCTCTCTCTCGCTCCTCCTCTCTCTCTCTCTCTCTCTCTCTCTCTCTCTCTCTCTCCTCTCTCTCTCCTCTCCTCTCTCTCTCTCTCTCTCTCTCTCTCTCTCTCTCTCTCTCTCTCTCTCTCTCTCTCTCTTTCTCCGGTTTATCTCTGCCTTTGCTCTCACTCTCTCACTCTATATCTCTGTGTCTCTGAGTCTGTGAATCTTAATCTTGAAATCCTCGCTTCCTCTCAGTAGGATAACAGACAGACTAACGGTGAATTATCTGCTATGGATCCTGCTTTTATTGCAGAGCCTTTCCCCTCTCTGATGGAGGAGTCGCGCTGACACTGTAATGCAAAGCGAAAGGTCAGACAAATATTGATAACTCTATACGACGTCGTTGACCCTGTTGTTTGTGGGGTCACAAATGATTGATCAATCACACACATTGAGACACATAAGAGGAAAGGGTGTGAGAAAATCGTAATTGTAAACATAGGACTGTATGGGAAGTATTTACCCACTTCTCCTCTTGCCCCTTGAGCTCCCCCCCCTTCCCCCCCCACTCCCCCCCCCCCCCCAGTGCCCACCAGCCCCTGGCTAAGAGCGTGCTGTGACGATCAACAAACGGTGACTCAGACACATTTAATGCTTCATACTTCAGTCAGTTTTAGATTCCAGTTTGGTGATTCACGTGGTTGTTCTACCCATCTGGTAGACCGGACTGCTCCAGTCCAACTGGTAGACCGGACTGCTCCAGTCCAACTGGTAGACCGGACTGCTCCAGTCCAACTGGTAGACCGGACTGCTCCAGTCCAACTGGTAGGCAGAACACTAACAAATTCGTTTGTTAGACGAACAGGAAGAATGTTTGGAGACTTTTGGCAAGTCCCTGACGTCTAGTACCCGTCCAGGGCGCTATAGGATGTAGGGCGCTATAGGATATAGGGCGCTATAGGATATAGGGCGCTATAGGATGTAGGGCGCTATATAACATGCAGTGGTAATGACTGCAGGTTACGGGCCATTAACGCCCGTGCCACCTCTTGGGTGGCTTTATCTTTATCAATCATCTGACTGCAGACACCACTGGAGGCCAGAGAACAAGCAGTAATAATAACTCCAGCTTCGCACTTCCAGAAAACTCATCAATTATTATTCCTCGAGAAAAAAGGTCTTAATACACAATAATCTGTTTACAATCAATTAAGTTCTTATGCCTCTTAAACTAAGCCTTCAAAGGATGAAGCGACATTATCATATTATAAATTGCAATATCAAGTTTATAAGCAAATTAACTCTCAATAAATTCAGGAAAACTTTTCTGGGGGCGATTTTTCAGAAACAGATTTCAGAATAATTCGGTTAATCGGCGTCGTTTACTTTTTCGGCCCAAAAGTCGATATCATCCAGAATTTGTGCCTTGATAATGAGCTTCATCCGGATAACTAATTTGACTAATGCTATATTTGCGATTAATCTCTGTCCACTTTTTTATCGGATCAAACAGAGATTAATTACGATAATTTAATTCTGTTTAGCTTGGACGCACTTCAACGGACGACTGAGTACAAGAAGGGCATTAACAAGACCTATATTGTAGTTTTCCAGTCGACACAAGACTGTAGTTACTCTTGTATATAATTAAAGTGTCCTTGTCCTAACCTACCAAAGGACTCAAAAGAGAAAACGGGACACTACGTCACTTTCGCGAGCCGCTTCAGTTTTTAAGTACGACAACTTTTTGGCCTTATGTAACGGATACGATCGAAATGCGACGTTCTATGTAAGATGACACGTTGCTCACTGTGCCCATGCTTTCTGTACACAGACGACGTAATTACAACGCTTTTTGACGTCATTACGTCATTACATCTCTCTAGCTGGGTGGAAATAGCGTCGTGATAACGTATTTTAAACGTTACTAGCTGGGATCCCATCTCAGGTGAGATTAACGCTCTTACTATCAAGATCTTTTGATATGTTATTTAAATTTTCATCTATTTCCTATCACATGATGCTAACTATTTCTTTCGGTAACTCTCAAATACTTAATTGTTTATAGAGGAGTTTTGCAACAATTAACTCACACAGTGACGAACTAAAGGTGCTCACAACAGTGTAGAGAAATATGAGTATTTCTCTTACAAAAACAGAAATAAGAGTATAAGATAAAAATAAAATAGATAAGAGTAGATGCTCATATATAAATGACGCTTCACCTGTAAGGGGAATGTAAGAGAAATAATTAAAGGAGCAAAAATTGTTCGAAGTGAGGTCAGGAGAGTTTGGGTCAGTGATGTGAGGGTAAGAGTTACTTGCTGAAGGTAATAACGACTTGTACCTTACGAACGACATGGTCATCAGACCACCAAACATCTTTCTCCTGATGTAGCTATAGTTCAGTTTAGGTTGGTCCTTGGCTTTGAGTGCTACAATATTATCATATTGGTTCCTTGCCTTTCGCCTACTGTGTAATCGCTCCTTGTTCAATTTATACACGTTGTGAGTTCCATCAGTCCCTATACATGTATGCGTGTGTTGTTGTATGCATGTGTATTGCTATACGTGTATACGTCCCTATATGTATGTGCCTTTAGTCTCTTGCTCTCCTGAGATTGGCTGACTAAGGAGACATCAAGTACATTTTATCATTATATTAAAAGAAAACCTATTCAGAAAATATTATTTTTTCCGGTTATTTTTCTACTTTCATGTATTTGTGTATATTGTGTTGGCAAGAAGGACTTACGCTACAGGCATTTAAGTTAAGGGAAAGTACCAATGTTTGATACTACAAGTTCCTCTTTCCTAGTTAGACCAATTACCCGTCTTGCCCCATTAGTGTCCCTCGTGTTTACATGGAAGGAACGGCAGCGACAGTCAGCTGTTACAGCCCCGCTCCTGTGCCAGGTAAGTCCACTACGGGCTCACCATAGCCCGTGCTACTTGGAACTTTTTGTTCATAGAAGCTGAATCTTAAACAACAACAAAACAGCGAAAGTCAGCAGTAGAACTACAACCGTCCGGGAAGGCACTCTACTTCTTCCTTCCTCCTTTACGCCACAGAAGGAGAATGAATTCAATATCGAGAAGTGCGCCTATTTCAGATTAAACATTTCATTCTTCTTTCCGGTATCGTCTACATCCGCCGCATTCATGACGGACACGTAAGGAGCCAATTGGACTCTGCGCCGTTTAACCATTAGTGGAGCTTCCAACGTCTTTGTTCCTGAATGGATTACTTAAGTATTTAGCATTGGTCTGGGGCCACATACGATTGTGAAGAAGTTTACTTTCAGGGGCCGTCCTTTGGCTCATTATAAATTAGTCCCCCTTGCCAGCATAACATATAGTAAATAAATAAATAAATAAATAAATAAATAAATAAATAAATAAATAAATAAATAAAAATAAATCTAAGGTTTGACTTAAAATTTTAACGATATATTGTCTATCAGGGAGGCAGCCTTTCTACTAGTATATCAAAGTTAAAGCTCAATAAGAGTTTGGTATGGCACCATACGTATGCTTAGATAACATAATACCATACATCGTTACATCCCCGCTCCTGTACCAGGTAAGTCCACTACAGGCTCACCATAGCCCGTGCTACTTGGAACTTTTTGTTCCAAGTAGCGAATCTTAAACAACAAATACCATACATATTACTGTTACATAATATAATTCAATATTTTTTGGTAGTCTTAAGGCTGATCTCGTCTTTACGTGGTAGCACTTCCCTATGCTTGTATTACTGTAATTTCATACTTTAGAAAACTTGTGAAGCCCGAAACCTTGATTTATCTACTTAGGGTGTGGCTAATTTATTTTATTTTCTAGGCAGGCGAGATGGTTAAGTTGGAAGCCCGTATCGCCACTAGATGATTTCTCCTCCAGCGTTTTATTTCAATAAAGTTAGAGTTTGATTGTCTATGATTTGCGAACCATTAACATCAGAACAATTCAAAATTTCAGCTTAAGGACTACTGGCAGAAATAGGACTATTTGTAACACTACGCGAGTAGAGAGCTTAAATGCGCTATTGATAATTCACATTAAAACTACAGAAATTAATTATGGGGTTGACCGGAGGTCAGCTAAAGCTTGACTGATGTAATACCAGAGCATCAAGGACTAGCATCCTAATCCTTAATCCACTACTAGCACTTAGCGAATCTGATGACTGCATTGTCACTAATAGTGTTGATAAGGTCTTTATTCTCACGTAAATTTAAATCGCACAATCAGACATATTTTCATTAACTCCAGATTCTTTCCCCTGCAACACTGCAAACGATGGTTAAGTTTCTCTGTTCACCTGGTTGTATGGGTCTCGAACCGGGGACCCTACTAGTGCGAGGGCTACACACAGGTGAATGGAAATGTTTATTTCTACGGAAGTGTGGATGACAATTGAACGATAATTAACTTCTTTCTCAACACAGATGTTCAACAACTTAGACTGGTACACCGACGGCTTTGCAGGTCTGGGTTTGATCCCCGATGGTTCAACGGGATTTTGTTTCTTTACCCAGTTCTCATATCTCAGTCCCATGTGTCTGTGTATCCCGTCCACGTGCTATGTAATCATAACTTAGGGTTTGCTGTAACCTCTTAATATCCTCGTGGGGAACTGGCTGTGTTAACCCCTGTACACTTAATAGATCGATAACTCCTTTGGCGGGAACAGGAAGTCTGTACCTAGCAAGAAAACATGCCCAACCGTTTCTGCCCTGCCCGGGAATTGAACCTGGGTCTCTTGGGGTGTGATTTGAGGACGGAGACCACTGTGCTGCCTGAAACGTTGCTCCCAATTTTCAGCTCTTCCAGACCTGAGCTGCAAATATGTCAGTCACCTCTAAAAACTTATACTGAAGTTGTCAACATAAAAAAGCAGGACTTTTTTTTTTTTAGATAACTATGGACGTATATCCTAACTAATTAAATTTAATTTTGCCCCGAGGGGCGAGTTTATTGGGCAGCGTCACTCATCCTGTGAGTGGACACACCGCCATAGTGACAGTATTGGGCAGCGCCACTCATCCTGTGAGTGGACACACCGCCATAGTGACAGTATTAGGCAGCGCCACTCATCCTGTGAGTGGACACACCGCCATAGTGACAGTATTGGGCAGCGCCACTCATCCTGTGAGTGGACACACCGCCATAGTGACAGTATTAGGCAGCGTCACTCAAGCTGTGAGTGGACACACCGCCATAGTGACAGTATTGGGCAGCGCCACTCATCCTGTGAGTGGACACACCGCCATAGTGACAGTATTAGGCAGCGCCACTCATCCTGTGAATGGACACACCGCCATAGCAGCATGTACAACACTCCCCAATAAAAAGAAAACCCGCTGGGTTGTTCATCCTGTCACTTGTACCCCAGACACAGCTAGGACTTGCTTCAACTGTCTCAAGTGAACAACTTTCCAAACAAGAAGATTAACATTGTATATCCTCACTCTCAGCTATTACCAAGAACTTTGGAAATAGTAATGTTGTGAGTACACAGCAGGAGACGACTTCTGGCTCCTGAATGTTAATCGGCTGAGAGATTTCTCGTTCCATTGCCATAGTAATAGTAAGTAAGCATAGTTATCTTATCTTGAGATGATTCTTGAGATGATTTCGGGGCTTTTTAGTGTCCCCGCGGCCCGGTCCTCGACCAGGCCTCCACCCCCAGGAAGCAGCCCGTGACAGCTGACTAACTCCCGAGTACCTATTTACTGCTAGGTAACAGGGGCATTCAGGGTGAAAGAAACTTTGCCCATTTGTTTCTGCCTCGTGCGGGAATCGAACCCGAGCCACAGAATTACGAGTCCTGCGCGCTATCCACCAGGCTTTCGTGGCCCCCTATCCACCAGGCTTTCGTAATAGTAATTACCGTTCCATAGTAAGATTAACTCTACTTATTCTCGCGGGAACATAACCCGTCAATAAGTTATCCCACCAGGTAAAACCCATTTACTGCTGCGTGAAAAGTGCGCAAACAGTTTAGGATTGACACACACCCAGTCAACCCTCCCTGGACAGGACTCGAACCCCAGTTCAAATTGCTCGCGGGGATGTTACCACTATGCCACCAGGGAGTATTAACTTGTTGAGAGAACTGAAACCCATCTAGATAAGAGTTATTTACCAAGTGACAAGGTTTGGTTTTACGATAACAGATACACATTGCCTGAGCCACGATTCAACAAGCATTTACACAACTATTTACGAAACCTGTGCATCTTTCCATAATCATAGTGACTACATCCATTAAACAGTTTACAGACTTCGAAACCTCACAACCCAAAGTTATTGCTGTAAGCAACCTCGTAATATTTAAGATCTCAAACTTATTAAAACATATAAACAAAAAACCTAACATAATTGAAGAAAGATGGACAGGTTTCGTAAGGGGATGCACAATGAATCCTGACTGATCTATGTGTATACGGAGGACGACAAAATGGAACAACCTAGCAAACACGCAACCTAATTACCTTCTTCGTACTAGTTTTGAGGTTGTAATAACGTAATTGAACGTGGTCACGTTGTGTGCTTGTCGGGAATAGTCAGAAGATGGACATTAGGCGCGAGTCATAGCCGTGAATGTTGCAAAGGTTACAAATACAAATTATAGCAACGTCGGGGTGGTGAAGGCTTCACAGCTTCCTTGGAAAGGTTTATTGAAACTTAATATTCAAGGTTATCATCAACAATCATTCCTTCCCGGGAAAGAACCGTTGTGTCCCAGAGTAGTGCACTCCTGGGTAGTGTGATTGGACCGGTACTATGGAGAAACATATATTTTTTTTATCCAGCATATGAATAGGTCTTTACTGATGACGCCGCGTTAAGCTTAACAGACGGCAAGAAATTAAAATGCAAATTACTTTAATTAAATACTCAAAACGACTAAAATGTCTTGAGGGACAACTATGGCAAACTGCTCTTGTCAAAGGAAAATTTTAACAATTATAATCATCTCACGACGGTATCAAATCTAGCGGCCAAGGATGAGACTGGATATGGACAATCTGGCATATATAATTTTATAAGGCATGAGGAAAAATGTTCCAACTAAATATGAGAGGAAATTTATATGCCTATGTGAAGAAAAACCTACCAAATAAGTGGCGTGATGTTTAACAATCACATAGACGTTCCTCTTGTACAAAGAGAGCAATTTTGATGCTCTTTTTCATCCGAAATACACAAAACTATGGACCGTATTTTGTCAACAAGTTGGCCACCGAAACGTCATTTCAACAACTTAAAAAAAAGTAGTTTTGTACAGAAAAGTAAAACTATAACTGGCGAACATTAAAGTTATCGGTTGAAAAATGATATCAAAATAATAATATTAATTATTATTAAACACAATTATATCATGCCTAAGATCGTGTTAATAATTAAACACAATCATACCTCTATCACGGCCAAACCCGTGTGAATAAAGCTATGCGGGATACCCTTAAGCTGTCAGTTTTCAAGCTGACGAAACTGAACAATTAAAAGCACTGAGTAAGTTGATGGATCATCACGCAAGTTCATATTTAAAAACTATCATGCGATTTTGCACATCATATTTACAAGATTTATTAGTATGATTAATCTTCACAGGATTGTTTATGCATCTGCTTTCTTTAACGCCTTGGGGCACTATCTCGAGTTTGTTAATATAGGATTTAATGAACACTATAATAAGCTACAAGGGTCTCTATTCTAAGTTAGCTCTATTAAATAATTTTTATTATGGCATATTAAATTCATATATAATATATTTATATTATATACACGCACATTTATATAAATATATATATAGATAAATAATATATATATTTATATATAAGAAAAGCAAATATTCATACGAATTCAGATAAAAATGGATGAATGCATCTTTGGGTCGGACGATGGATGGAATGAACATACCCGGAGAATGGAATACGAGTAAAGTGTATTTCTTACACACATAGAGGGTTTGGCGGCGTGATTAACGAGCCTCTGGCCATTGTTTACGTGGACGAGCTGGGTCTCAGATATAGTGTAGTCTATATGTTCAAGTGTTCGATCTACACTCACGTTACTTTAAGCAGCGTATCGCTGCAGTACGTCCTCCTAAGGTTTCCCAACGTCAAGAAAACGGTTAATTTAAAATGTCCTCTCCTAACCTACCAGAGGACCCAAAACAGAAAACGGGACAGTACGTCACTTTCGCCAGCCGCTTCCATTTTCTATTACCACAATTCTTGGCCTTATGTAATGCATACGAGTGAAAAGCGACGTTCTATAAAGGACGGGTTGTACAGATAGCATGTGGGTGTCTCTTACCTTTACGGGATTACTTCTCAGGCAAGTTGCGTCCTCTGAAATACACGATCACTACAAGGCCACTAATCACTGTTTCACTTACAACGATTTCACTGTACTGAATTGCCAACCCGTCCTCAGACCAAGTGCATTCCATCCAGCGGTCGACCCGAAAAACGCATTCATAAATTTTAACTTGCTGTTCATTCAAAACAGGAATTTTCTCAAATATAAATTAATATTATTTTATAATACCATACTGAACATAATTAGGCACTGGTTAGGTGTTTAGGTTCTGTTGTACGCGGGTGAAGCATTTACAGCGTTGTGGTTCGAACAAAACTCGTCAGTGAAGCACTTGTTCCGGAAGTTCTTGAACGTCATCAGTGGCGAGTCGTGTGTAAACCTTTTTCTTTCATAAACAGGGGGTTTGGCTGGTGGATGGAATCACTTTTGGCTCTTTGTTTGGAGGACGGCTGGACTTGCAGCTCCTCTAGACTGAACTGTAACATCTTGGAATAAGTTCATATCGCTAAAATGAGACGCGGGTTGAACAGCTCGGAGCAGTCGACTCTGTTATTTATACATTAATTGCGTCGTTAGCGAGTAGGTTGTTAACGATTTCGTGTCTTTTGATAAAGTTTTATTGTGTGGGCTTTTTTTACATGAATTTTTAATTTATATATTGTTTTAATATTTTGGTTTTCGGCCGCATTAATCACTCTGTAAAATAATTATCAAAAGTAAGTTTCCAAAATTTTTCAATACTCTTCCTCTATACATAAGAGGAGTTGCCTACCATCCTCTCACAGTTGTTGTTTTAGATTCAGCTACTCGGAACAAAAATTTGCAAGTAGCACGGGCTATAGTGATCCCGTAGTGGCCTTATCTGGCACAGGAGCTGAGCTGTAACTGTATCTCTCACAGTGTTTAAAATACCACTTAATGATCACCTCCAGAAAATACCTGATCAACCGGACTGTGATTCCTACGATCAGCGTCGTCTAACAGCCTGATCACCGCCAACCAGGAGGCCTCCTTAAAGCAAGCGAGAGTGACTAGCATAATTCCTCTCCAACGCCTGGAAGATGCTAGGGCAACCTACGCAGTGAATGTATGTGTGTGTAAATATGTACGTATATATGTATATGTACGTATATGTGTGTGTATGTATGTATATGTATGTGTATAAAGTATATATGGAAGCTGATCAGAATTACATTTCACCTTTGTAAATGCACATTAATGACACTATGTAAAAGACACATCGAACACTTTATGTAGGGCATACGTAAATCTGTGTATCTATGTATTTATGTATGTTAGGTTAGCTAAGCATTTTAAAAGCACCAAATCACCTTCTGTAGTTGATTGTTCAATAAACCCTTGAACTATATGTTTAACACATCTCTAACCCTGTCCATGGAGGACAGAAGAAAATTTGTATATGCTGGTTAGCATTGTAAATGTGTGGCCACGTCTGTGGTAGGAAAAAAAAAAGCCTACGCAGTGATCAGCGCAGTCAGGACACTGCCAATCAGAAAGAATCACTTGAGCACCGTTTTCTTGCGACTAGCAATAAATAGAGTTGGGGGGAACTATTCTAGAATGCATACTGAGGAAGATCGATCGCGCCTACGGGGGAGGAAGAGGGGGGGAAATATCGATAATTCTAAACAGGCTGCGGGAAACTCATCAATTCATCAACGCACACGAGGGTGATGCGGCCTGTACCTCAACCTCCCCCCTCACTACACCTTCACCACGCACGACACCACAACACTCTTCAACGTCAAATTAAACGCAGTCTGCCATACCGTGATGAGAATTCGATCTGAAAGCAGGTAACACAAGCATGAGATGAAAGGAAAGTAACAACGTTCTGGTTCTTCCTGGATCGTTATCAAGTCCCTCCTCGACCGTTATCAAGTCCAACAGCATAATGCAGTGCGTTCTCTTGTTTTGAGACTCCGTAAAAAAAAAAAAACTCTATACTAACGAGAAACAATCGAGCCTAACCTAACCCATCGAGTTCGATGCATAAAAAACGTATATATATATATATATATATATATATATATATATATATATATATATATATATATATATATATATATATATATATATATATATATATATATATATTTGTGAGCCATTACCTTTCATAGCAGGTTGCATTTGCAACGTTGGTTAACATTATGTTCATAAATAAACCTGATGTGTGTGTTGAGAGAAGGAGGGGGGGGATTGCAATGGTAAAACGAGTGCAAGACGGGCGAGATTGCAATACGTGCATCATGGGCGTGAAATCGTCCAGGTAAGACTGAAATGAATGGTACTTATAGTGAACCTGCCAGGGGTTTGGGGCCCGCGCAGGAATACGCCTGACAAAACAGGTAAATACGCAACATACAGAGACAATCGGCTGCTGCAGTTTGGATACGCAGCAGACACTCATACAACACACATACACACACCATACGCTGGCACACACACAGAGACAAATACACACACCGTAAAGAACCACACACAGACCATACACAGACACACATACTGGCAAACACGCTAGCAGCCGTCACACAGACAAAGCAAAAACACCATCAAAGAAGATAGCAAGACAACCAAGAAACCCTGTCAAGCAGTCAGCAGCAGTATTAGCAGCAGCATTAACAGCATTAGCAGCAGTAGCAGCAGCAGTAGCAGCAGCTGCAGTAGTAGCAGTAGCTGGAGGAACGACTGGGTGAGAAAGCTTCATTATATATTGGTGACTACAGCGGCTATATCGACCCTGTTCTGTACCACCTCCCTCACTCCTACAGTCCCATCTCTCACCTCCCTCACTCTCCCTCCCACAGTCCCTACCCTACCTACCTTTCCCTTGTTGCCCCTTCATCCCCTGTACACCCCTAACCCATTTCACTTCCCTTCCTGTATCTCTAATCGGCTTCCATTCATCTTCCTTCCCTGCACCTGATGGACAAGGATGTGGGGGATTAACTGAGGTGTGTTGATAGGAGGATTCATCCATGCATGGTTTTCTTGATCAGTCTGCTTCAGCTGAAGGGATACTTTCCTGTAGTTCAGTGTCGCAAGGGCCTCAGGCTATAAAACGCGCAGCCCGGCCTCATCAACAAAGGCTGATTAATCCAACTTCCAAAATACCTGTTTATGACTGAAAAACGGTTTACACCAACCCGTCCTCGACTCAAGTCCATTACATCCAGCGGTCGACCCCACAGACGCATTCATAAATTTTAATATGCTGTTCATTCAAAACGGGAATTTTCTCAAGTATAAATTAATATTATAATATATTAGCATATTGTGCATATATAGGCATAGGTTAGGTTAGGTTAGGTGTTTAGGTTCTGTTGGCGATTATTTGTATTTATAGTACGTGGGTGAAGCATTTATAGCGTTGTGATTCGAACAAAATTCGTCAGTGAAGCACTTGTTCCGGATATGTTCGAATGTCAGCAGTTGTGAGTCGTGTGTAAACCGCTTTTCATTCATAAACAGGGGGTTTGGCGGGTGCATGGAATCACTTTTGGATCTTTGTTTGGAGGACGGGCTGCTGTATACACAACCCGTCCTCCAAACAAAGACCCAAAACTGATTCCATGCCCCCGCCAAACCCCCTCTTTATGAATGAAAAACGGTTTACACACGACTCACAACTGATTTCGTTCGAACACTTTCGGAACAAGTGCTTCACTGAGGAATTTTGTTCCAACCACAACGCTGTAAATGCTTCACCCACGTACTACAAATACAAATAATCACCAACAGAACCTAAACACCTAATCTATGCGTAACTATACATAGATATTTAGCATGGAATAATATTAACTTATATATGAGTTTGATCTCATATATAAGTTAATATATGGGTTTAATATATTTAACATTAAAGATAATATTTAACACAATGTTAAAATTGAATGCGTTCTGGGAAGGAGGGCCTCTGCTTTAACGAACCTGGCCTTAGGACGGGTTGTTCAGAGAAATACGAAACGAACACAGAAAGAGAACGAAGAACTTAAAAAAAAAAAAGTTCGATCATCAAATGAGAGTCGTGTGTAGAGTGTTTCTCATTCATAAACAGCGGGGAGTTTAGCGGTTGGATTAACGACCAAATTGACCATTGTTGATGAGGACGAGTTGCAGTGGCGTATAGACTCTTACGTGTATCATGCTTCGTGAGTTCCTCTCAACTAATTCATATGTATACAGCATGTGTTGTGTATATGTATCCTAGTCACGACGCAGTGGTCTTGTTCGACCTTTCCAGTTCGACACCCACGTTGTTGGCCAAGCTTATTCCAGGTATATTACCCATAACTGGGTACCAGTCAATTAAATTTAAATGATCATGGGTAAACCTTTATTTCTAAGAAATTATTTACATATGTCATATAAATTAGAACGTTACGCGATGGCTCAGCTCCACTTTTTTAATACAAATATTAAGATGTTTTTATCTGTTACAAAAGCGTGTTTCTACAGCTGTCTAGAGTCTGGAGTGTTGTTCACTCTGCAGCGAGAGACACGGCTCTTAAAGTGAGGAATAACAATAAATATACCTAGAAAATGGCGTCGGAGAGCAAAAGAACTGGAGTGAGAGACGTAGACGTTTTATTTAACGAGTTGCGTAAGTTTGTTTGTATGTCAGATTTCATTGCAATGGTTTTCTTTTTTTTTGGGTGGGGGGGCGTGGAAAAATATTTAATCTCACAAATACAGACATCAACGCGGCGCTCAAACACAAACTAGGAGTCGTGTATTTTTTTAGTGGCAGCGTAAATGGGGGGTGACTCGTCTATCTCTTTGTTATGTTGAATGAACTTTTGACCCCCAGACATCACCCTCGACACCCAACCGGACCCCTGGAGCAGCCTGGTCAAGGGACGTATCCTCTACAGGAGAAGGGAAGGTGGGCAGTCCTCATTAAATAAATATATATATTCGTGTAAAGCCCCAGCAATAGGCTGTGAGAAATTTTTTGAAGGAGAATGCCAATTCGATCTCGGTGTCCTAATTCCGAACATTTTCTCATAGAAAAAATCACATTATTGCGATTTTCATGGTTTATTTTTGATCAAACAAAATAACATGCCACAATATAAAAGTTATTCAATGTGACTGAGGACTTAGAGATAAGTCAATGAACCATTACTTCATTATATTCTACTTTGATTTATATTGGATATTCATTCAATAAAATCGAAACTCTTGCTGTTGTCATGAATACATCTTCTTATCTCGGTCACTTACAGTTTCTATTTGTCCCCCCAAAACATTATTAATTTCTTAAGCAAATTAAGAAACTCGAAAAGATGAGAACAAACTAATCGTCGGTAAAAAGAATATTCGTGCTGGGGCCCAAAGCCCCGTTTCATAGACAGATCTTAAACAAGGTGTTTCAGCTAAGCTCCTATCCTGAGTGTCAGAATCGTATATATCGTTAGGTTAGAATGTATTAAGGTAGGTTAGAATGTATTAAGTTAGGTTAGGATGTATTAAGTTAGGTTAAGATGTATTAAGTTAGGTTAAGATGTATTAATTTAACTTATGTTAGGCTGTGTTAGCTCGGTTTGGTAACCAAACTGTCAGCACAGTTTGGTTAAATTGGGGAAGATAATATAGGTTTTAAAGTCTGCATACTGGCACTCTTGTTTACAATGTGACTTGTATAAAGTCTTACATGTGACTTACATAAGTCAGGTGAATATTGGGCTGTGGATGAATATTTATAACTAGTATATTGATTTCAGTAAGATTGCATGCTGTGTGTTTTACAACTTCTAACTGTTCAAACTTCAAAGATAATCTGATTGGAACTGTAACGCTGTACCGTAGTAGATACACCAGACATGATAGATTTCTCACCGCGACCCTTAATATTATGAATAAGTTGGAGAATATTAATCCAGGCCATCTGTTTAAAAGGTCACATGTAACACATGCAAGGGGAAACAGCTGCAAGTTCAACAAGCCACAATATAGGACTGAAAAAAGGATGTGCTTTTTCACCTACGGAACCGCTTATCCGCCGATGTCTTAAATGCCAAGACATCGATTTTCAACGTCAGTTGAAAATCCAAATGGAAAAATTACCGGGTATAATTGATCCTTCACCAAGCCGCCGGCTTCTTGTTCCTTATCGATGCCACTAGAGAGATAGTGGATGTCCAATCGTCTGTTGGCCATTTCTGCAGCTCTAACATATTCTTTCCTCATATGGAACTGGTAAACAAATTTACCATGCACATGGTGGCGGGTGTAACTACGTTGTTCTAGGTTACTCATGCAAGAAAATAGGTGCTTAGTAATTAATCAGATTTTCGTACCCTCTAGTAGATCCTGACGTACACTGCTTGTGCTGCTGCTGCTGTTTTTGCTGCTGCTACTGCTGCTCAGCGATCACTGAACATTTGTTTCATTACCGTAGCTATAATTGCTTGTTACTGTGGTATTCTCATGTCCACATTCCGCCTTGATTTTCCCGTTTTATCAGTATTATCTGCAACGTCATTTCCAGATATTCTTACACAGCTTAGCACCTAATATATATGTATTTGTCCCGTGGGTGTGTTCGTAGCAAGACCTCAGTAGCAGTTTTTAAATAATACCTGTTGACGGGTGCCAGTGATAGCGACTTTGAAGCCTCTCAAAAATAAATGAAATCAACAGCATGACATAACAGCAAAACAAAACCGACATTGGATACAGGAGGAATTAGGAGTTAGAGTCTGATCCAATAAGGACATTTAGGTGAGGGCATTTACAAACGCATCCACACGCGCGCATTTTGCATGTATATAGCGTTCATTTGCTATCATATTCAAATGTTAAACAAAAATACTTCGAACCAGAAATCTGTGTTTTTCGCTATTACGAGTATTTGGGAATTTGTGTAAATTCTGTAATCATCGAACCGAGAGAGGAGCTGTTTGTTTAATAATTTTAATTCGAATATTATTACTTTTATTAATGCAATATATCCATTTGATATTCTGTGCCTTTAACTGTGTCCATTGAGAGTTTTGCCACGTTTTGTTGAAGTTATTAAAGTACAGACATTATTAAAAGCTGCATTATTATTATTATTATTATTATAGTAGTAGTAATAGAACTGAAGTAATCTTTTTTTAATGAAGTAAAAAATATATAAATTTACGTCAGTAGAGTTAGGTAGAAATTTTCAAGCTAGAACTTATATATTTGTGTTCAGTTATGTGTAGCAATGCGAGGGTTCACTATTTGTATTAAATACAGTTGTGTCATAAACTATACATCTGCAACATTTGGTAATTGTTGAAGTGGCTGTATGTTTTGGTCGCCAGCCACAATGTTCCATAATTTTGGATATCTCACGTGGACAGAGCATTGAAATTGTTTTGTTCGTTCAAAGATAACTTGTATCTGGTAAGAAAATCCACCAGGGCTGCGAGGTGTGATTTTCTCATAGTACTTTATAGTACTCATAGATTTTCTGTACTTTAATCACACTATATCACGTTAGTGTGATTTTCTGTGTGTATTTGTATCTGGTCTTATCGCACCGCTTGTGTGGCAGTTGGCTACTTTTAGATATGCTAAATGGGGGTAACTGGGGAGACTATTTAATATTACAGAATACATGCAGGTCCGCCACAGTTCTCTGTGTGTACGGCATTGGGTCAGGTTCATTAACTTTACTTCTCACTAGACGTGAAGCCCTGTCTTACAATTTGTCTAGCATCTTAAGACTGTGGAGAGGAATACCAGATGAGTACTCCATTAGAGATGTGATATGAGAGATGGAGTGTGTTGTGCATTCCGACGGCATCTAGGCGATGCAGCATCCCTCAGTAAACAATCCACTTTACCAGAGCATTTAACTGCAAATTTTGTTTTACATGTCATGCGAAAGACAAATTTTCACCAATTTCGACTCCTTTTATTATTATTATTATTGCAGTAATCGTTATTTGTTATTATTTGTGGTTTCAGTCATAAACTTTATTGCAATAAATTTTTTATCATAATTTTATAGCCGAGATTGCATATCCATTTCAAAGGACTTGTTAGTATTTAACTTACAAAATTCCCAAATGTTATAAATAAAATGTTAAAAGTAGAGATTGCAAATTCTGTGTGACTGACACTGTGGAAGACCAGCATGATAAACATATGCTAAAATTTGCATGATATATGAAATAATTAAGATAACTTTTGTCAGTGATAAACAAGGTTCTGCCTCATAGGTTGTAAGGATCTCCTATGAAGAAACAACAAGGGTATTATGGGAGACATGATAGTAATTAGCATTAGCCACAATAATACCCATGTTCGTGAGGATTCCATCAATTCCCACTCCTGGATGGCATAACCTTAACCTAATTTCCCCATTTTGAGCATAATGATCTCTGGGAACAACAGCAGCAGACAAGCGAAATTTCAGAATTTGCAGCATTGGTGAAGGACATGGTGTACTACCTGAGAGACCGCAGTCACAAAAGATATATTAGAAATATGAGTAATATAAGAAACCCAACATTGAGTTAGGTACGCAATTTTTGTCAAATAGATACTGTTCTTAAAATGTTCCCGCCCCACTATGTACCGGCTAGATCAACCTCTAGTGTTATTGATGCGAATCCATCTTCGGGGAATTATTAAGACCACCACAATACCTTACTGACCAACCAACATGTAAACTTTAAGCTTCAATATTGTCTAGGACTAAACTACAGAGGCTTATATACTCTGCAACTGTTGTTGTTAAAGATTCGCTACCTTGAAACAAAAAGTTCCAAGTAGCACGGTGCTATGATGAGCCCGTAGTGTATTGCAACTGTTGTTGTTTAAGATTCGCTACTTGGAACAAAAAGTTCCTAGCAACACGAGCTATGGTGAACCTGTAATTCCACAACTGTACACCCAAAACTTATGTAGATAGGTACTGATGTAAAGAATTTTTTGTAACAAAATGATGTTAATTCATTTTGACATTGCGTAATTGATAACCTTAATTTGTACAGTAAAATTACGTAATAAATTTATAGTTTTTAGTAGCATTTGCTTTAGAAAATAATTTTAATTGTAGAGGATAAGGTTTTATTATTATAATTTTTATATTTTTTGCTGAAAATATTTAACCACAATTTTTTTATGGGGAAAGGTTGGAAAATTATTACTGTACTCGACAGGTGTAAAAACTAGATCTAACTAAATTATTAATTCTTGTAGCCAATAGAATATTATTATTATTAAGGGCGAACTTATATCGAAATATATTTTTTGAATATACAAATTCCCTCAAGCTTTCATACAAAAAATAGCGTTTATGTGTATTTATCATGATATAGTCCATTCAAAATTTGCCACATGCATTCGATCACATTTACCTGAATTTACCTGAGGGCCACCATCTCTCTAGCGACCTCGACGGGGGCAGCAAGCCAGCGGGTAGGCGATTCTCTGGGTTTATTACCCCTATGCGTGTCCCTGCGTTGCTAGTCGATATGCGAGATGGGGAATTTTAGTATCAAACTGTGTAACTAAGTCTTCACGGCCCAGGAGGGTGGCCACAAGAGGGTGGCCACAAGAGGGTGGGCCAGGAGGGTGGCCCAAGAGAGCGGTCCATGCTGGAGTTTCCCAGAGCGTGACTGTCAGGCCACTCCTTCGTGTTTACACTATGGCCGCTCTGCTCAGTCACTTGCTCTCTCTCTCTCCCCCCTCCCTTACTCTGTTTCCTCTTTCCTTTTAATTATTGCATTTCTTATCAACATTCCCGTTGCTACGGTTACGCTAGACTAAAGAATCTACTTTCTGTACTATGAATCCTTAATTCATTCCCCAAGTCTACTCCACTTCCACTGACATCTCTACTTGTCATGAATCTACTCTTTCAACCCAAATCTATTCTCCACCCTTTCTCATCTACCGGCTCCATATCATAGTACCTACCATTCATTCCTCACACTACTTCTCTCATTTCTCCCTATTTTCCTCCCTTTCTCATTTCTCAGCATCCTCATCTCCCCACCACCACCATCTCTCTTTTCTAAACATCCGCTTAGCTTCGGTGTCGTCTCGCTAATCCATAACGTTAACTTCTTAAACATTTCATGTAAACAGAATTTCCTCGTCAACTGGCTGCGGGTTAACGAGAACACTTCGAAACGTTCAACGATGTTTGAGCATCAAGTGATTACGAGTATTATCAGTCTTGGGGAATTTATTAATCGTTAACTATTGGAGAGTAAATGTATAATTAGGAGAGGTATAATTAAATATAGTTATTCCAGCAGATAACAGATATAGTTATCCGAAGGCCTATTGGGCCATGCAAGGAAGTTCTTATTTATATCCCCATCCAAATGCATTCTAAGATACGTCTAACTTACGCTTCAAACAATCCAGTGATTCCATAGCTAGTACACGGTAATTTGCTCCATTTAACGGCTTCCAAACGAAGCCGTTCCTATTTACATCCACCCAAACTCTTCAGTGTTCCTCAGTCGCTATTGGTACTACTATAATTTTAGTAGCCTAAGTCGCTAGAGAGTTAATGATCTGTGGGTTAATGATCAACACATTGACAAAAGATAATTCCCTGCTCTCGGGGACAGGAAGCCCGCACCTAGTCTTATCTACCTCCCCTTCAGGTCAACTACTGACCTTCTCCAAGATGCAATCCTATAACATCTCCCTAACTCCCGGATACCTAGATATACTACTAGGCGAGCAGAGGCATTAGGTGAAAGGAAAAAAATGCCCAACCCTTTCTGTCTCGCCCAGGACTCGAATCCTGGATCCCCGATTATACGTTAAGAACGAAGCCTACTGTGTAAAGGAGTCTCACTATCCCACCCATCTCACATAATGCACTCTGTATTAGGATTGCGTTAAGTGAGAATATGCAGAATATAATCTGTATATTAACCACACTGACAGAATTTTCTGTGATCAAAGAATTATGAAAATAGCTACTTTACCCATAAGAGTTTTCGATAAGCTTTTATTATTCATATTATTCAATAAAGTAGTAATGTTGTTCTTTTTGCTAAAGCCAATATTGGGATATTAATTATCGTGCTATGATAGTATTTATATAATTATATATTACACTGGAATTTAAATTACTTTACATAGAGAAAATGCTAAGAATTTCATACTTATGCTTTGAGTAAATTGGCAATGTGAAATATAAATTATGAATAAAAGCTAATTTATAATTATTATTGTATTTCTTTAGTATCTAGTTGGTACTCTTCCAGCAAACTCACAGGTGCTGCCATCTACTACCTGTAGGCACCACAGGTGTCATCACTAACACCTGTAGACACCACAGGTGTCATCACTAACACCTGTAGGCACCACAGGTGTCATCACTAACACCTGTAGACACCACAGGTGTCATCACTAACACCTGTAGGCACCACAGGTGTCATCACTAACACCTGTAGGCACCACAGGTGTCATCACTAACACCTGTAGAGACCATAGGTGTCATGATTAGCACCTGCAGACACCACAGGTGTCATTACTAACACCTGTAGGCACCACAGGTGTCATCACTAACACCTGTAAAAACCACAGGTATTTACAGGTGTTAGACATTTATCAGATGCTTAATAGCCGTCCGCCGGCACTTTGGTCGATGGCGAGGGAGCTGCATATGCTACGTCGAACCCCGACCCGGGTTTCCCTTTGCGCATTGTTGGTGTTCCACAACGGAACACCAACATTCCTTAAGGTGTTCCAAAACGGAACATCTTAAAGAACCCTGTGTTCACTCCAGCTCCGGGAGCCAGAAGGACACGGAAAAAATTCAGTTATTATTTTTTAAGATGAAAATCTAAATTACCAAAAAGCTAAAATCTCCTATTTTCAAAAGCCAGCTCTTTATCGAAAAGAGCTAGTATGTGCTATTATCCAAAGGAGAATATCAGCAATTATCCATAAGATATCTATACTCTACGGGGCTCGAACCAAGAGACATCGAAGGTATTAAGACAGATATTAAGAATTTATTTAATGTATGTGGGGACAGGATTTACTAGGAGTGTCGGAGTAGGGTCTAAAACCTGAGACAAATGTCCAATGGTCACGTCACCGTTGCTCTTAAAGTTATTCTAGCCTAATTTAAACTATCCTTCTCCTAAATAACGTAACCTATCCTAGCCTAACCAAATTAATTTAAGAGATAAGATTTAGTGTTATATTTACGGTATGAACATAGTGTGTGACGTCACTATGACGTGAATATTTCAATTCTGGTACAGGTTTTGGATCCTACTAACTCCTTTGGGACACTGGTAATGTTAACTACTCGGTGCTCTAGTTCATCACGAAAATTTATAATAGAACAGGTGTCATTCGTGGGATTTGATACAGGTGTTATGATTCTTGAATAACCTGGCATGGGTATGTTCCCCCCCCCCACCTCCCTCTCACAACCTGTGAGCAGCTGTCACCCACCTCCTCATAACCTGTGAGCAGCTGTCACCCACCTCCTCATAACCTGTGAGCAGCTGTCACCCACCCCCTCACACCCTATGAGCAGCTGTCACCCCCCCCTCACACCCTATGAGCAGCTGTCACCCACCCCCTCACACCCTATGAGCAGCTGTCACCCACCTCCTCACACCCTATGAGCAGCTGTCACCCACCCCCTCACAACCTGTGAGCAGCTGTCACCCACCCCCTCACAACCTGTGAGCAGCTGTCACCCACCCCCTCACAACCTCTGCCACAGATGACGGTTCTATCCCCTCCACGATAAACTAGCGAACACTAAACACAAATTTCACAAGTCTTACCTCAGACTTACTTACCATGGTGATGGCTGCTGCCACACGCCCCACCACCCACAATGTACAATCGTCTACAAAATATAAATGTAAAACTTACAAAAAATTTAAAATTCTGCCTCAATTTTAAATCAGGAATTAAATTACCGTTTCATCGCATTTTTCCATAATTAATTACAACTTGAAAATTGACAGTTTTTTTTTCTTTAAAAATTGTTTTGTCAAATTGTATTCAGTTACATTGGATATACTAAGATATCTAATGATATCTTAGATGTTAAATACTGTTGCCTGCAGGGTGTAATAGCTTGGTCGATCATCAGTCCCAGGTCACAGGGGTGTAAACCCTCCTCTGAACGTACATTTGGATACATGTTTGGTACACGATATTAACAAAAATAAACCCTTTAGGATCTCAAATAGTCTAGACCAAAATATATTAGAATTGTGTACCCAGTTAGGTGAGCCATGGAAGCATAGGTTCGAATCCTGGTGGGGGTCATAGAGTTTATTATAATTTACAGCGTAGGGACTATTCAAGCTCTCTCTCCAAATATATATATATATATATATATATATATATATATATATATATATATATATATATATATATATATATATATATATATATATATATATATATATATATATATGCATCTACTGAAAGACTTACAATAACACAGATAAGGAAAATAATTGTCTATTTAAGTCCTTATGTTGTTTATAATTTCATATAGTCTTTTGTGCTAAAATTATATTACAGTAACATTTTCAGTACATGCGAAAGCGGTCAATATTTTCACATATTTACATCAGAATGACGATCAAAACATCGATACACGTTAAAGAAAGAACACCTTTAAAAACTTTCTAATGAATGATTAATAACGCACAATAATATTGAATATAAATATATTAGTCGTTTATTGATTCAGTTAAAAAGTATAGAAAATGTGCAGTTTTAGCTTGTGAGCTCTGAACTAAACTTCAAAAATTAAAAAGAAAATACTTTATTAATAATAATAATAATTACGATTATTTAACATTATATTTTATATGAACTATTCATCTTCGATTTTTGTGAAAAGATAAATTAACTTTAATAATTAATACACAATTTTGTGCAACGAAAAACTCATCGACGGTATCGGGGATTTTTAAATGGCCAATTTTTGTATTGATAATTAAAAATAAATTACTAATATTTAATTAGGGGGGTTCACCCTGACATCTGTATATATATATATATATATATATATATATATATATATATATATATATATATATATATATATATATATATATATATATATATAGTACCTAGTAGCCAGAATGCACTTCTCAGCCTACTATGCAAGGCCTGATTTGCCTAATAAGCCAAGTTTTCATGAATTAATTGTTTTTCGGCTACCTAATCTACCTAACCTAACCTATCCTAACTTTTTCGGCCACCTAACCTAACCTAACCTATTAAGATAGGTTAGGTTAGGTTAGGTAGGGTTGGTTAGGTTCGGTCATATATCTACGTTAATTTTAACTCAAATAAAAAAAATTGACCTCATACGTAATGAAATGGGTAGCTTTATCATTTCATAAGAAAAAAATTAGAGAAAATATATTAATTCATGAAAACTTGGCTTATTAGGCAAATCAGGCTTTGCATAGTAGGCTGAGAAGTGCGTTCTGGCTACTAGGTACGACATATGTATATATATATATATATATATATATATATATATATATATATATATATATATATATATATATATATATATATATATATATATATATATATATATATATATATATATATATATATATTGCATGTTGCATTCGTTTTCCAAACTCTATATGTATTGCAGATTTTACACATGCATGGAAGATATTTTTAATGAATTGCAGATGTTGTGTAAACATTGATGATATTTTCTGTGCATGTTCGATATTAAGTTTATTCTTACCCAGTTTGTCATGTGTGTTTACGATGCATTGTTTGTAGTGAAGGGAGTGTGTTAGGTTATTGATGATCAATTGAGTGGGGGCGCTGAGGGGTGTATTGTGTGTGTGTGTGTGTGTGTGTGTGTGTGTGTGTGTGTGTGTGTGTGTGTGTGTGTGTGTGTACTCACCTATTTGTGCTTGCGGGGGTAGAGCTCAGGCTCTTTGGTCCCGCATCTCAACTGTCAATCAACTGGTGTACAGATTCCTGAGCCTACTGGGCTCTATCATATCTACATTTGAAACTGTGTATGGAGTCAGTCTCCACCACATCACTGCCTAATGCATCCATCAGTTAACTACTCTGACAGTGTGTGTGTGTGTATGGTGTGAGTGTGGTGTGTGTGTGTGTGTGTGTGTGTGTGTGTGTGTGTGTGTGTGTGTGTGTGTGTGTGTGTGTGTGTGTGTGTGTGTGTGTGTGTGGTGTGTGTGTGTGTGCGGTGTGTGTGTGTGTGTGTGTGTGCGCGCGTGCGCGCGTGTGCGTTCTGTTATGGAACAAACTACAGTGTACAGACAACAGACCCTGGCGTTAAAATTACGGCTTTCTAGAGCAATTGAAACCACCGCAATATTGACGCTTCAAAGAACTGATAATTATCGGACCCGATTGATCAGGTGGATAGCCTAAGTTCTGACGTTTCTGATCAGGCTAAACCACTGCATTTTTTACGTGGGAGAAAACAAGATTAACGGCATCAAGTTTGAGAACAGGGGATCATATTACATCGCAATTTTGACGTTATCGACTAAAACGTCCAAAAACCGGATACTTAAATAAAAGTCAATGCGCAGCAAAGATACCAGCTTGAAGCTTTGATCAGAATTAAGCTTAAACAGCCCAAGGCGCCCACAAATGTGAAATGAGATTATCGACGTTTCGGTCTATTCTGAATCCTTGTCAGGTCGTGACGAGACGTAATGAGTGGTCTAAGACTGACCGAAACGTCGTCGAACTCCAGGTAGGAGAGTAACCTACACCGTAAGAGTAATCTACCTCCTTAGCGTGTGCTACGACCTGATTCGTCTTTTTCGATAGAGAGAGACAGGGTAAGAGAGACAGAGAGAGGAAGAAGGTGGACGGTAAGGCAGGATACAGACAGACAGCCCTGGACACCGCAGGGTGACCCTATCTAGTAAGCTCTAAATCCTAGTAAAATATACTTTATTTCCCTATGAACTAGAACCCTACAAAACCGTTATCACAAACTTGTATGAACCCAGTTCATTATATAAATACAAATCAAGTCAATAAATAGCATAAGAATGAAAGCTAAAACTTGTATACATGTTTAAAAATTCATATTATGCAAAATCATATATCATGTATAATGACTTCGATACATAAGGTAGAATTTGTATTAAAAGGCTCTTGCATATACATATTGTTTTCATTTTCACTGTCTCATATATTTCATGCGCATAAAAACAATTTTTATTAGAAAATATTTGAAAAATCCCTCAAATTTCCAGTCTGTAAGTATTATAAAATCTGAGGGTAGAATTTTTCAGCTATTTAAATGGCCAGGCCATATATATATATATATATATATATATATATATATATATATATATATATATATATATATATATATATATATATATATATATATATATATATATATATATATATATATATATATATCGTTTTTTTTTTTTTTAGTCTGTAGCTACATGGGAATAATTACGAGAGTAATTTTGTACCAAATACCATCATGGTCTAGCCGGTAGTGCGTATGTGCCTTTGAAGTCCCAGAAGCGCAGGTTCGTTCCCTTTGCATGACCTCAATATTTCCACCAGAAATAAGTATATCAAATTACTCTCTAATTAATATTAGTAACTTATTTCTTTGACAAGAAATAAATAGTCAGTTATTTATCAAAAGTTGAAATATGTATAAAAATATAAAAGTCTTAGCTTTGAATTTTTTGTCTTGTATTTTGCACAATATCAGGAAATAAATTACCTCCTACAGCTGTTGTTGAAAAGACACCTGGGGTGATTTTGATAATGATAACATGAGGTGAATTGTGTTAATCATTATATTAAGCGCTTATAGTCATCGTAAGTGCTGTTAATTTATATGCAGGTATAAGTTTTGATAAGTTTGTTTAAGCTTTGTAAGTATCGATGATTTTTGCGGGCTTTGATAATTTATATAAGTCAATAATTATACAAAATAAAAAGAATGGCTAAGCCCTGATAATATCTATTAGCTTTGGTATAATATTTTCAAGGAAATATAATTTTTCATAATTTTTCAGAAATATATATATATATTATCTTTAATCATATAATCATTTCAATCATTCGTACTTCAACTTACTTTACGACATATAAAGCTTAATCCTTTTGTTATTCACCATTGATTTGAAGTCGAGCTACAAAGCTTTACATGATTATAGCTTGTATTTTAATTTTACTTATTATTTTTTTTACAGGGAAAAGCCAGATTGATATTTTTGATCAAAACTAAATTTTGTCAAGTTCATCTTATGGACAATGAGATCACATCACTGATATGGCGGGAGCAGTCATGCGGCCCAAAATACAATAGGTGTAAATGAAACTAACTTTGTATGAAAAGCCTGGTATATATATATTATGCGCTTGTTACAATGTTAAATATTATTATCAAGATATACACAACGGCCTGTCGTAGAGGTACAATATGATCTGCCATTATACGCACATAGGAAAGTCCTATGCGTACATGAAGTTGTCTATACGTACGTAGCTGAAGGCGCATGCATATCTTGGCACGTACACAGGGGGAGAGGGGGGTGGGTGGGGGGGATTAGCTGTGCTGAAATTGTTCTTGTTCTTAACGCACTGGATAGCGTGTTCTTCCCCCCCCCAGATCTCTGTCACACGTGTTTGTAAGAGGTAGGTGGGCATGGGGCACCCACCCTTTCGCGATCTCAACCGGGCGGGCATTGGGGCCCCACCCAACACATCAACTGATCACGGCGTGGGCGGGCATGGGCGTCCCGTTCTAAACGACCCTTCACATCAACTGCCCTCTTTGGTTTCACTAGCTTGGTGAACGAACGTGCCGCCCGCCAAGAGTCATCAGCTCTGCCGCCCACGCCCACACCCGCTGTCAGCGGGCGGTGTGGGCGTGGGGCTCTTCTTTGCTTTGAGTTAGTCCTGTCGTCTTCAATATTTGGCGGTGTCGTCGTAGTAGGCTGGGTACTTGTAGGAGGCGCGGAAGCCTAGTTGACACGAAGGATTCGTCAACAGACGCTGGGATTCGAACATGTCCCGAACGTTCGGAAAACCGGAGTCTGCCCCTCCGGCGCCAGTACCGGTTGTCTCCAGGGGTTGAGAGTACCAGGAGGAGTGCGACCGGGAGTATGCCGCAGCCGCCGCCGCAGCTTGCATACTCATGCCGCCCACTACGGGCGTGCTGCCGTTCATGGCCGCACTGCCGCAGGCGGTCATCTCGTCGGCTGCGGCAGTGGGAAACACCGCAGGCGCCCGGGCGTCGCTGTACTGGCAATAACTCACTGTGTCGTAGTACATATTGGAGCGATATTGCTGTGCTTCCGTGAGGAGAGCCCCCGGGCTGGCCTCCCGTACATCACGCGACCCCGGCACGAGGTTATCCACACTGAACGATGACCCCACATCCAGATATGACCCCTCGTGACCCCCGGCGCCCGAGGGGGCGGGCAGGGTGTTGGGGGGAAGGTGGCCGTGGGCGTGTAAGGGCGGCGTGTGGTTGTGTAGGGGCGGCGTGTGGGTGTGGGCGTGCAGAGGCGGCGTATGTGTGACAGTCTTGACTTCAGGAAGACAGGCTGGGGGAAGATCGGGGGAGTCCTGGGGCTCTGTTTTGGGCTGACAGAGGGGGGAGATGGGGGTGCCGCCCCCCACCTGCACCCCATCCCCCTCCTGTTGACCTGTTACTACTGACCGTGGTTGCTGCGACTGCTGCTGCTGCTGCTGCGCCGCCTGCGGCTGCTGCGGAGGCTGCGGCGGAATACCTACAGCAGTACCATCGGGCTGCTGTTGTCGCTGATCCTCAGAGCCCGTGGGCGTCTGCTGTTGCTGCTGCTGCTGCTGCTGTTGCTGTTCTTGTTGCCGCTTCAACACATCATCCTTCTCGCGAGTCAATCCTGCGTCCTTCTTCTTAAACCGCTTGCGGCGCCGCAGGTACGATCCGTTGTCGAACATATTGCGGGCCTCAGGATCCAGGGTCCAATAGGAGCCCTTACCGGGCTTCTTATCATCCCTGGGGATCTTAACGAAGCACTCGTTAAGACTCAAATTGTGCCTGATAGAGTTCTGCCACCCCTGCTTGTTCTCCCGGTAATAGGGGAACCGCTCCATGATAAATTGGTAGATGCCGTTAAGGGTCACTCGCTGGTCCGGGTTGTTCTGGATGGCCATGGTGATTAGAGCGATGTAGGAATATGGGGGTTTCACCATGTCCTTTGGAGGGGGGTGTTGCTGGGGACTGTAGCCGTAGGGGTGGTAGCGCCCCATGGCGCTGTAGCCGTCGTAGCAATAGGCGTTGGGTCCCATTGTTGACATCTGTTGCAGCGCCGCCGGCGGGTAGGTAGCCGCTGCATGGCGGTAATATGACTGCTGGTCGCCAAATAGAGTGTGCATTTTAACGGGGTAAGCTGACCATTGATCACACATGGTTACACAGCATTATGGGGTCTACCGTGAGGTAGACTCGGGTTTACCTCCGGGTGAAGAGGCACAGACAAGCGGCCACCCCCTAGGGGCGGACGGACGGGAGGGCGGTGGTGGCGGGTGTTCGTGCTGCTGCTGTGAGCGGTGATGCGGGGCGGTGGAGGGGCACAGAAACACCGTTCGACACCCAGGCTGCTCCACCACACACCACAAACACACACCCACACACTGTTCGATAATGTTCACTTCCCCCCCCCGGCCACACACCGCTGTCAACTTAGACGGCAGACAGAAGCGCCCGCGACACTATACTGTCAAGTTAGCGGAAGTGTATGCGGGCGGAGGTGGGCGGGTAGGAGTGGGCGGGCGGAGATGGGCGGCCAGGAGTAATCCTCGGTACGGGCGTAGCTGTCTAACGGCGCTGTCTACGTGATGTAATCCCGTCTTTTCTGTCCCTTGATCTTGACCGTCACTGGCACGATGTCTAAGTTCCGTTCACAAATCAGGACAAATTCGTCACCTTCCTCGAGGGCAAAATTCTTGGCTCGTCGCTTGATTAAAATTGTGAAAACACATCGACAGTCTTTTTCTTATGATTCCAACAATGCTTAAGCAAACAGTAGTGTTGCTACTCTAAACACCGCAAGAATTAGTCGTGGCTGCTAAGTCAACAAACGGCCGCCACCGCACCGAGTTACTCTCTGGTTCCGCTCCAAAGGCCGACTGAACTATCTTAAAGTCTAGGAAAATTTACTTTAAGCCAACAGTTTAATCCTTCGCCATGTTATATTTAGGCTCCGCCCACGAGCCTCTCGACCAACCAGCGCGCAGCTGCCTCGCCCTCTTGCCAATGAGTGGCCGCCTATTGTCGGCGACGACCAATTCCCACGCGGTTTTCGTGAGTTATGTGTCGAGACTCCGCCCATTGATATCATATGATTGGTAACCGAGGGGAGCAAATTACTGGCCCTGCCCCTCGCAATTTTCCCCCTTTAATCTGAGGGGACAATTCCCAAGACTCAGAGGGTAATTTGGTGCCAACACTTCTAACCCCTCTGCCAGAGACGATAATCCAGCCTAAAGAGATTAGCTCCAGCTCAATAAAAGTTATCCAAACACGGTGGCTTGGGGAGGGGGGGATGGGGGGAGAGAAGGGAGGGGAGGAGAGGGGAATGGGAGACTGAGAAAACACACCGGGCCCCCAAAACAGGTTTACACTGCGGTTTTGACAAATCCACCGTAATAAAGTCCTACCTGGCCCCGTTGGGGCTAACGGAAGACCTGGCCATGATCACATCCAGTCTTGAACTAGTAGTGTTGGTGGGCGTGCTGGATGGGCTTCAAGCCGAGCCGAGGACTTCACGTACAGTTCCTGAAAATCGTAGGGAACAACAATCCTGGAATCCATTGGGAAGCACAAGAGTTTCTTAAAAAAAAAAATGGAATAAAAACAAAATAAAAGAACGAAATACCTCACTAAACTCAAGGATCGAAACGACACGTCAAGGGAGTCTTCAAAGAACCATAAAGACTCAGCGAAATTCTCCCAAAAATGCCAGGAGCCCCGTCAATAAATATAGGCTTCCAGGAGTGGGTTCCAGGCGGCCATGGAGGAAGCTCCGCCCCTTCCAGCAGGAGGCGAGCCAGGCTAGTCAGCCAACTGGTAACGCCTCCTTCGTCCCCACCACACAACGCGCTTCGCCTATCCCTTCCTCAGGTTAGTGAGCTTAGCAAGAGATCCCTATAAACATCGGTAATTACAATTCATTTATAGGCGCTTATTGCTTCATAGCATCTCACTAGCGCCCCCTTGTGGCCGGGATGTTGTAAAGTGTTATTTTGGTTTTAAACGCATCGTGGGGTTTGTTGTGTAAGGCAAGTGTCGTATAGTTACCGGCTGTTTGTTGTGCTAATTCTCTGTAGAGGTAAATGAGTGCTGCTGGCGGTTTGTTGTAATAATTATCCATAGTGTTAAATTAGTACAGGCAGTTTTGACAATAATTTTCCATAGAGGTAATTAAGTGATATCTATTTATTCAGATAATTGCCCAAACAGGTCGATAATTACTGGCTGTTAGTTGTGTTAATGACTCCTAATAACGAACGAACCATATATTGACAGTTTTAAAACTCTCGAAGAAGTTCAAACTATTGGGAAAACGATAATTACTTACAAATACAATTACTTACATATACAAGCTACCGGCCCGTCACCAGGGCCCGCGACTATGACGATAAACATAGTTTTTAATTTAAAGAACTTTATTTTGTAAATATAAAAATGCGTGGATTAGTTAGATTCAATTAATTAATATGTTTTATATGAGATTGGGTGTTTAATGCTGATTTATAGCCTCAAGAAAAAACAAATGCTATATTATAATATATATATATATATATATATATATATATATATATATATATATATATATATATATATATATATAATCAATAAACATAAAGAACTCACTCGGATGATTTAAGGTGATATAAAACATTACTGGTATACTAGTATTTAGAACCCCCTGTACTTGTGCTGGTAGGGCAGTGTGGCTTGTAAATAGTGTACCCCAGGGTACTGTACCCCCGGGGTAATGTACCCCAGGGTAATGTACCCCAGGGTACTGTACCCCCGGGGTAATGTACCCCAGGGTAATGTACCCCAGGGTACTGTACCCCAAGGGTAATGTACCCCAGGGTAATGTACCCCAGGGTACTGTACCCCAAGGGTAATGTACCCCAGGGTAATGTACCCCAGGATACTGTACCCCAAGGGTAATGTACCCCAGGGTAATGTACCCCAGGATACTGTACCCCAAGGGTAATGTACCCCAGGGTAATGTACCCCAGGGTACTGTACCCCAAGGGTAATGTACCCCAGGGTAATGTACCCCAGGGCAATGTACCCCAGGGTAATGTTCCCCAAGGTAATGTTCCCCAGGGTAATGTACCCCAGGGTAATGTACCCCCCCCCCCCAAGGATAATGTACCACCAGGGTAATGTATCCCAGGGTAATGTTCCCCAGGGTAATGTACCCCAGGGTAATGTACCCCAGGTAATGTATCCCAGGGTAATGTATCCCAGGGTAATGTACCACCAGGGTAATGTATCCCAGGGTAATGTATCCCAGGGTAATGTTCCCCAGGGTAATGTACCCCAGGGTAATGTACCCCCCCAGGGTAATGTACCAGCAGGGTAATGTATCCCAGGGTAATGTTCCCCAGGGTAATGTACCCAAGGGTAATGTACCCCAGGTAATGTATCCCAGGGTAATGTTCCCCGGGGTAATGTACCCCAGGGTAATGTACCCCAGGTAATGTATCCCAGGGTAATGTATCCCAGGGTAATGTACCACCAGGGTAATGTATCCCAGGGTAATGTATCCCAGGGTAATGTACCCCCCAGGGTAATGTACCACCAGGGTAATGTATCCCAGGGTAATGTTCCCCAGGGTAATGTACCCCAGGGTAATGTACCCCAGGGTAATGTACCCCAGGTAATGTATCCCAGGGTAAAGTACCCCAGGGTAATGTATCCCAGGGTAATGTACCCCCCCAGGGTAATGTACCACCAGGGTAATGTATCCCAAGGTAATGTTCCCCAGGGTAATGTACCCCAGGGTAATGTACCCCAGGGTAATGTACCCCAGGTAATGTATCCCAGGGTAATGTATCCCAGGGTAATGTACCCCCAGGGTAATGTATCCCAGGGTAATGTTCCCCAGGGTAATGTACCCCAGGGTAATGTACCCCAGAGTAATGTACCTCAGGGTAGTGTACCCCAGGGTAATGTACCCCAGGTAATGTATCCCAGGGTAATGTATCCCAGGGTAATGTACCCCCAGGGAAATGTATCCCAGGGTAATGTACCCCAGGGTAATGTACTTCAGGGTAGTGTACCCCAGGGTAATGTTCCCCAGGGTAATGTACCCCAGGGTAATGTACCCCCTGGGTAATGTACCCCAGGGTAATGTACCCCAGGGTAATGTACCCCCAGGGTAATGTACCCTAGGGTAATGTACCCCAGGGTAATGTTCCCTAGGGTAATGTACCCCCAGGGTAATGTACCCCAGGGTAATGTACCCCAGGGTAATGTTCCCCATGGTAATGTACCCCCAGGGTAATGTACCCCAGGGTAATGCTCCCCCAAGGTAATGTTCCCCAGGGTAATGTTCCCCAGGGTAATGTATCCCAGGGTAATGTTCCCCAAAGTAATGTTCTCCAGGGTAATGTACTTCAGGGAAGTGTACCCCAGGGTAATGTACCCCAGGGTAATGTACCCTAAAGTAATGTTCCCTAGGGTAATGTACCCCAGGGTAATGTACCCCCCGGTAATGTACCCCAGGGTAATGTACCCCAGGGTAATGTACCAGAGGGTAATGTACCCCCAGGGTAATGTACCCGAGGGTAATGTTCCCCAGGGTAATGTTCCCCAGGGTAATGTATCCCAGGGTAATGTTCCCCAAAGTAATGTTCTCCAGGGTAATGTACTTCAGGGAAGTGTACCCCAGGGTAATGTACCCCAGGGTAATGTACCCCAGGGTAATGTACCCCAGGGTAATGCACCCCAGAGTAATGTACCCCCAGGGTAATGTACCCCCCGGTAATGTACCCCAGGGTAATGTACCCCAGGGTAATGTACCCCCAGGGTAATGTACCCCCAGGGTAATGTACCGAGGGTAATGTACCCCCCAGGGTAATGTTCCTTAGGGTAATATACGCCAGGGTAATGTACCCCAAAGTAATGTTCCCCAGGGTAGTGTACCCCAGGGCAATGTTCCCCAGGGTACTGTACCCCCCAGGGTAATGTACCCCCCAGGGTAATGTACCCCCAGGGTAATGTACCCCAAGGTAATGTAGCCCAGGGTAATGTACCCCCCAGGGTAATGTGTTCGAACCTCTTCTGTAGGTTTTACTTGGCCATCACCATGAGGTCAATCCCGTAGGCTTGAGACGTTGCAAATGCTAGCAATTTGGGTTTGCAGGAGACTTGCAAGAAACATAAATCTCCTTAATGAAACTCTAAACACCATTTTTGTCTCGAGGTCGACGTCGGCAAGATGCTGTTCTCTCTCATAAACGGCTCCAACGAAGCAATCTCATAGATTCACCAAACAAGCCGCCTATCGTAAGATAAACAAGTTAAACTTGATCTCATTCACTCAAATCGTCGGAGATTCGAACTCGGGCCTCAAAAAGTACGAGATTGATGTCCTACCAAACCAAGCCTTTGGGGGCTCTCAGTAAGAAAGGACCTCAGAAGTATCTAACTGAGATTTTTAGCTTTCCCAGGGGCGCCGCTAAATTTTACATTAATATATTACTCAGCAATGATTATTTTTGGGGGTGGAGATTTATTTCAATAAATTTAAACTATAACTATTGGGAAGAAAATACAGAAGAGATGCTGGTTTGAGTGTATTTCATTAAGTTGACAAAACGCTTCTGTACCATTCTCTCCCTCAAAAATAATCTTTAGTAAACATTTGTTGTCATATGACTATCATATAATCTCATTTGCAATATTTGAGCAATTTTGATGATCGCATTATCCAAAATAAGCTCAGTTATGAAACTAATTATTACTATTAGTATTAGTATTTTTATTATTATTATTATTATTATCATTATTATTAATAATTTTTTATTGTTTTTATTTAAAAATTATTTTGAAGTTAGCAAGCTAGTACTGAACATTTGTACTTGTCTTCAGCAGTTCTGAGGTTTTATGCTTTTTTTATTGAATCCTGTTCGTGTGTGTAATTTGTCACTTATTTACGAAGGGAACTATCAGGGGGAACTATGAGAGATTTTAGAATTGTGTCTGTGCCACTAGGGTTCGTGTCGCCAGCCAGCCTGGGGCCGAGAGGCGATCCGTAAATTTTACGTATTTCAGGTGATTGCTTTCGGAATTGTTTTGTTTGTACAAGAAGAAGATCTGTTATGTTGTAACATATTGCATCAATTGTTTTATGGTTTATTCTTGAGGCGGGAGACGCGTAGAGAAGCTAAATGCCGGTTATCCATGTTGTGAAGTTTGTAGATCATGATAGCGAAGACCCCTGATAGCGCAGACCCCTGATAGCGCAGACCCCCTGATAGCGCAGACCCCTGATAGCACAGTCCCCCTGATAGCGCAGACCCCTGATAGCGCAGACCCCTGATAGCGCAGAGGACAACACGTCAATGTTTCCTGTCAGGTCTATGGTCACTTAGGAGTCAAGTTAGTTTCCTGAGAAGTGCATTTACATGGTTTGTTTGATCAGAGATATCTAAGAAATCGTCAAGCGATCGTGCGTGATGGCAATGGTTAATGTTATCGATAAGGATAGCAATACCGATATAGAAGCTCATCTATATCGATTGTAATATCGTGTCGATGTCTATATCTAGATGCTCAGTAAGATAATGTGTTGGTTGGTTGCTTTTCCACTGAGGGTGGTAGCATGCGCAGAAGAGAATTGATTTCAGGGCCTTCGACCGAAAGAAGGTTCATTCTATGAGTAGCCGGTTCACGTCCAAGGGTTGAGCCTGCAAGATGTTATGAAAGCAGACAGCGACAGCCTCTATCAGGCTGTCTGTTTGCCCTGTACCCTACAGATAATCTCGTGATTTTAAACCGAAATTACTTGGAACCCGAGCCATCAACGACAGGTCTCGATAGATACCACTGATTCAGCTTTGATATTACTTTAACCGTACTTTAGGTCTTTCTAGCGCTCGTTAGGGAACTCCCTAATGTCAGCAGTGATAATAGTCCAGCTGTCAGTTCGTTTTTTACTGATTGGCAGTAGTATATTGATAGTAAACATTAGTAAACAGTATTCCGTGTTTATATTTGTATTCCAAATTGATGGAATTATATAAGCTCAACCAGCAAATGAATGGGCTACCTTTCTCTCTGGCTCAGTTGTGGATATCTCCAAGAGGTTCGCAGATATCTTTATGATGGTTAAAAGGATTGATATATTGAGTAAGGCTGAGTAACGAGGTTTCTAATATGTATTGTTAGTCTTTGCTAACTAAATTATTATATATTTGCTGTTATTTTACACGTTAATATAATTATTCTGAATGTTCAAATCTAGAACCACAGTTATTCTATGCAGTTTTCTGTGCCCAAAATGCGTTCCATAATTTTGGGGTATTTTGAGTGGTGGGAGCGGAGCTTAGATATTTAAGGATTTAGCTTAGATAATACTCTGTGCAAAGGGAATATCTCTCTGGCAGTCATATATCTCACCTCTTTTGCTGTAGTGTTAATATTATTTATTGAAGTACTTGTAGAAATTTGTTAATTACTACTATTATTATTATTAGTATTAATAATGGTAATGTCTTCTCACAGAGATAATAACATGGAATAAAAACTCACATTTGTGTATTTGTAAAATTTATGTAAGGAAATTGGTTTAAGATTTGATGTAAAAGACTAGTGGATATTTCATGGTGTATATTGCTTTACATAAATTTCACAAATACGCAAGTATAGGTTTTTATCCAATATTGGTATTATTCAGAGGGGTTTCTCTTCTTTTAACCATGTCATGGCTTGGTTGTCTGGGGCGTGTGGCTGGGAATATCCAGCGCACAGGTTCGAATCCTCCTTACGGCTCCTGTTGATTTTCTCAAGGAAAGAGCAATGTGTCGAACCACTTGGACTGATCGGTAGAGTGAAATTCTCGCATCTGCATGATAGCGTTCGATCCCCAAAGGTCCAGGTTGACGGAAACTATTCCTTCCCTCTCTCCCTCATATGCCAACTCCTTATCCTCACACCCCCTTCCAAGTGCTATATAGACGTACTGGCTCAGTCTTTTCTCCTGATAGTTATCTAGTAAACAATATCTAGAAAAGATAAAAAGATAATGAAAAGATAAAAACACGTTCGAATATGGAAAAGACGTCAAGATAATTGATGAAGAGAGTGAAATACAGACCAAAACAATCACAATAACATGACCTTTTTAAATTTAGTCAAAACAAATAATCAAATCCACACAAGTGGATTGAAAGTGGCGATGTTTCGGTCAGTGGACCAATATCAAGCGCTAATAAGGTCCGAAACGTGGTCAGTTTCACTTCAAACGTGTGGATTGTGTTTATGTCTGGCCCACGGGCCTTAATATTCATTTTGTTACTTGTAAAATATATTAAAAGAAAAAGATGTATTATGTTAAAATACGAAATGCGATATTAAACATGATATCTTTAGTTCTAATTTTCAACATTCCGGCATGATAACCAGCCCGGTATGTATTATCATACTGGGTAATTTATATATCGCCATCTATGTATTATTATACACGAGCGCTATTTATACATCGCCTACTAATGTATGAAATAGGCAGTATATATATATTTGTATATAATATACAATATAAAATATTATATATATATATATATATATATATATATATATATATATATATATATATATATATACATATATATATATATATATATATATACATATATATATATATATATATATATATATATATATATATATATATATATATATATATATATATATATATATATATGTCGTGCCTAGTAGCCAGAACGCACTTCTCAGCCTACTATGCAAGGCCCGATTTGCCTAATAAGCCAAGTTTTCCTGAAATAATATATTTTCTCTAATTTTTTTCTTATGAAATGATAAAGCTACCCATTTCATTATGTATGAGGTCAATTTTTTTTTATTGGAGCTAAAATTAACGTAGATATATGACCGAACCTAACCAACCCTACCTAACCTAACCTAACCTATCTTTATAGGTTAGGCTTGGTTAGGTTGCCGAAAAAGTTAGGTTAGGTAGTCGAAAAACTATTAATTCATGAAAACTTGGCTTATTAGGCAAATCGGGCCTTGCATAGTAGGCTGAGAAGTGCGTTCTGGCTACTAGGTACGACATATATATATATATATATATATATATATATATATATATATATATATATATATATATATATATATATATATATTGCTAGTATACATACTAGTATGTATCCAACAAGTGCTGTTATCTACCGTTTGCTAGTATGAATACATGGGCCATGTATCGACCACCGCAAGTATACATCCTCGAGCTATGTATAACCACCTATGTATATGTACTGTTATACATTTGATTCAGAAATGCACAACAGGACTGTCAATTTCCACAAATTAGTTATTATGTTGTCTAATTCTGATGTATCAAACAATTCAGGCCCCGTGTGGAACATGCATACGTCAGACTGTTAGTGTCGTCTAACAGCCTGGTTGATCCGACCACCAACTAGGAGGCTTAGTCAGCGCCCAGGCTGCGGGGAATTTGATCCTCAGAGCTACCTCAAAGCAACCTCAAGGTAGGGTTAGGTCCCCCAGGGACCCATGCAGCCACTCAGCTTCCTAGCGATGGAGTAAGACTTGAAGCATAAACAGGAGATACTTGTCATCAATGTTGACGCAACGATAAGAGTCAGGAGACGTGGGAATCTTTCAGTTGATGCAGAAACCACCGTTTTGAAGGTCTGTCTTTAGTAACGCACTGGGATACATCTGCCTTTATATAGCTGCTCTAGACTATATGAAGGACTACATAGTGTGTGTCTAGAGCCAGGTGTGTGATACTATGGTACCTGGACATTTATACATCTGCCCTAGACTATATGAAGGGCTACATAGTGTGTGTCTAGAGCCAGGTGTGTGATACTATGGTACCTGGACATTTATACATCTGCCCTAGACTATATGAAGGGCTACATAGTGTGTGTCTAGAGCCAGGTGTGTGATACTATGGTACCTGGACATTTATACAGCTGCCCTAGACTATATGAAGGGTTACATAGTGTGTGCCAAGAGCCAGGTGTGTGATACTAAGGTACCTGGACATTTATACAGCTGCCCTAGACTATATGAAGGGCTACATAGTGTGTGTCTAGAGCCAGGTGTGTGATACAAAGGTACCTGGACATTTATACAGCTGCCCTAGACTGAATGAAGGGCTACATAGTGTGTGTCTAGAGCCAGGTGTGTGATACGATGGTACCTGGACATTTATACAGCTGCCCTAGACTATATGAAGGGCTACATAGTGTGTGTCTAGAGCCAGCTGTGTGATACAAAGGTACCTGGACATTTATACAGCTGCCCTAGACTATATGAAGGGCTACACAGTGTGTGTCTAGACCTATGTGGGACTAGAAATACAGATCTTGCAGGATGATCAGTCATAAATCTTTTCTAACAGCGTAGCTTCAAATAAATGGAATTACTATGAGAAAATTTCTGATCATTAACGTTTCCTGATAACATTAAAGGAATATCAGTATCGCACTTCGGTAGTCTCAACCAGTAAACATATAATTACGTATCGTACCTAGCGATAACGTGAGATTATGTGTTGACCAAACCACACACTAGAAAGTGAAGGGACGACGACGTTTCGGTCCGTCCTGGACCATTCTCAAGTCAATTGTGAGATATTTCATGATATAGACAGATTTTGATATACATATTTCAGCCTCGTTATTGTGACTCCTCGGCTGCGTGAGATTATGTATCGTACAAAGCGATTATGAATACAGTAATACTAACTTTTTGCTTTAAAGGGCGTAGATAAAGGTAAGGACGCGTAGAGATGTTGTAGTGGAGTGTAAGGCGCCGCAGAAGAAGGTAGGGAGTTCTAGATGGAGGTAAGGAGGCTTAGAGGGAGAGAGAGGAGCTGGCGAAGGGTGTGGGAGAGTAGGGGGGGATGAAAGCTATAAGAGGAGGCTGTAATGGCTCCCAAGACGAGCATCACATACCCTGACCCCCTATAAACAGTGTTGAAGGTGACGCCATCTATGGGCAATATATTCGAGTCTTAGTGGGGTTCCAGCTCTATCGCGGGGAAATATACGGTTGAGGGTTCTGGCCTTACATGGGGTACCTGTTGGTCCTTATCTGATGCCCGGTGCCCACTCCTGGCACCATAGTCCTTATCTGATGCCCGGTGCCCACTCCTGGCACCATAGTCCTTATCTGATGCCCGGTGCCCACTCCTGGCACCATAGTCCTTATCTGATGCCCGGTGCCCACTCCTGGCACCATAGTCCTTATCTGATGCCCGGTGCCCACTCCTGGCACCATAGTCCTTATCTGATGCCCGGTGCCCACTCCTGGCACCATAGTCCTTATCTGATGCCCGGTGCCCACTCCTGGCACCATAGTATTCAGTAACCCGTTTCCAATGCCCATATATAGTCGTAATGGCTTGCCGCTTTTTCTTGATAATTCTATTACATTGCATTCCTAATGCCCATAGAACTTAGTGCCCAGGCATAGTACCCATTATTCACGTCTAGTATCTAGTGCCAACTTCTAGTACCCAGTCTCGAAGTGTAGTACCCAATGCCCAGGCCTAGTGACTAGTGCCCCCGTTTGGGGCAGGGACGTGAACATCTGGAAAAGACATCACCAGCGGCATCCGTGACTCACCTTACGAGATCTTCCCTCATTCTCACCCCCCCCCCTCACAACACAAGTTACCCCTCGTAACACAAAAGCCTTCCCCTCTCTCTCTCTCTCTCTCTCTCTCTCTCTCTCTCTCTCTCTCTCCTCCCAAGCCATACCCTCCTTCCCCCATTACTAACCTGACCCCGGATGGTTCAGGGTGACAGCCGCCTAATGATTGGACCGCCCTGCTGTCTGCCTCTCCTCACATTCTCCCCTCTCATTCACTCAGTCCCCCCTCACCTTCCCCTCTCTCATATTTTCACACCCAATATTCACCTTCCCTTTCCCCCCCTCACATTCCCTCGTGTTTACTGTTTCCTCTCGTTCCGTATCACTCCGTCTTCTTCACTCGTTTCCCGTCATCTTTATTTTGCTTTATTCTCCGGCCTCCTCATTTTCTTATTCTGTTTATCTCATCATATTCCATTTTTACCTTTGCTGTCCCTCATGTTCCATCACCTGTCTTTGAATCTATTCACATTCATTCACTTCTAATCATTTCCCAGGTTTCCAAGTTTGACACATTGTGAGTCGTTGCCGTCTCTAATCGAGTTCAAATCTCAAATGAAACATACTTTGTATCGTGTCTTTGTTTGGAGATGGACAAAGATAATTTTACTTAATGATGGAGAAATAAGAGTTAATAAAATTCTCATATAGGTCTTGGGATAGGCGATGAAGACTGCTGAGTTAACCAAAGAATGTGTTCCATGTTAGGCAAAGAATGTGTTCCATGTTAGGCAAAGAATGTGTTCCATGTTAGGCAAAGAATGTGTTCCATGTTAGGCAAAGAATGTGTTCCATGTTAGGCAAAGAATGTGTTCCATGTTAGGCAAAGAATGTGTTCTCAAAGGAGTTGGCTATTATCTTGGATTGCCTTTAAGCAGCCTAGCAAAAATAGCGAATGCCGCCAGCAAAACTTAGACTTGAAGCAAAACGAAAACCTACGCTTCCTATTCCGTCTACGACCTCGCTATCGTGGAAAGAGATGTTCTTGTCCCTCTCTGTTTCTTTCCCTTTCTATCTATCATCACTTTGACGGTCTGTAATTCTCTCTGACTCTCTCTCTCTCTCTCTCTCTCTCTCTCTCTTTATACCCTGATAAAGGAGTAAAATTTTAAAATTTCTCCTGGTGCCTCGCCTCGTGTGAACTAAGACAGGGTCGTTCCGGGCTGTTGATTAGTAATGTGTGACTCCGCCTTCTTGACACTTCCCCCTAAATCTTTGTTCATTCTGCCACTCTCCCCTTTCCCTTGGCCCTTCTGGCTCTCTCTCTCTCTCCCCTCCCTTTGATCCTCCTAACGTTCTTCTCTTACCTTTTCCTGGTACTCTCCTGCCCTTCCGTTATCTCCTCCTGGTGCTGCTCCTCTTCCTTCCCCTCTCCTCTTTC
>NC_091175.1:17300474-17350474 GCF_040958095.1 Procambarus clarkii
CCTGGATATGGTCTCTAGACCCTGGATATGGTCTCTAGACCCTGGATATGGTCTCTAGACCCCTGGATATGGTCTCTAGACCCCTGGATATGGTCTCTAGACCCCTGGATATGGTCTCTAGACCCCTGGATATGGTCTCTAGACCCCTGGATATGGTCTCTAGACCCCTGGATATGGTCTTTAGACCCTGGATATGGTCTCTAGACCCCTGGATATGGTCTCTAGACCCCTGGATATGGTCTCTAGACCCTGGATATGGTCTCTAGACCCTGGATATGGTCTCTAGACCCTGGATATGGTCTCTAGACCCTGGATATGGTCTCTAGACCCTGGATATGGTCTCTAGACCCTGGATATGGTCTCTAGACCCTGGATATGGTCTCTAGACCCTGGATATGGTCTCTATAACCCTGGATATGGTCTCTAGACCCTGGATATGGTCTCTAGACCCTGGATATGGTCTCTAGACCCTGGATATGGTCTCTAGACCCTGGATATGGTCTCTATAACCCTGGATATGGTCTCTAGACCCTGGATATGGTCTCTATAACCCTGGATATGGTCTCTAGACCCTGGATATGGTCTCTAGACCCTGGATATGGTCTCTAGACCCTGGATATGTTCTCTAGACCCTGGATATGGTAAGAAGCGGGGAACAGAGAAGTGGTAAATATGGGAAGAGGAAGAGGCGCGGAAGGGTGAGCAGGAAGCCAGACATGTACTCGAGTGAATGAAGTTCGCAGAGCAGAGTGACTCTCATCACTCATTGGCACCGTGCCTGAGCTGTCAGCAGGAGGGGGGAGTTGGGAGGCGTGGGAGGGCACGTGGCATGGGAGGAACGAGACATGGGAGAGGGTTGGGGAGAGAGGGAGACGTGGGAGAGGGTTGGGGAGAGAGGGAGACGTGGGAGAGGGTTGGGGAGAGGACATGATAACGTAGCAAACAACGGAAGAACACTAGATAACATAAAAATTAAATAACAACGTCAATCGCAACAAGTCTGCCTCTGGAGCCATTAGCACTAACAGCTCCCTTGATCCGCCCCCACAAAAAATCCAGTTCCTTTGTTCATTTGCCTATTCCCTATTTATCGTCTTTCATTCTCATATCGCCTCCACCTTTGTTGATGCCAACTCTTGATAAATAGACTTCTCTTCTTTTGTTCTTCATCTACCTCGTTTGCTTCTAAACAATTTGTTCTTCCTCCTGTTCCATGTTATCCTAGCACTCGTTCCTTCCCTTTTAGTTAGCCTTGTTCTTCCTCCTGTTCCTTTCCTACGCTTCCTTTACATCTCTTATTTTGTTTCTCATGTCCCTCCTTCTTATTGTGCCGGAGAGTTTCTATGTGTGGAAGAGGAGGATAAGAAAGAGATGAAGATAGAAGCGGATGACGTACCTCTTTCTCACCTCTGTCACGTCTCGTTACCCCCTTCGTTACGCCCTGTCACTACTGTCAACAGCCCTCCCCCCCCACACCTACGCCCCATTCCCTCCCCGTGACAGCCACGTGACCAGCTTGTCACGCTCTGAAGGTCTGAAGCCTCACCTCAGTGATACTGAAGTGAAGCCTCAGTGATGTGTCTTCGAGCTCTCGAAAACTCTGGATGCTTGAAATTACGGAATGTTTGGAATCTCGGAGGTTTGGAATTTTGGGATATTTGGAATCTTGGAATTTTGGAATACTGGAATCTTGACATTCGCGAGATTCTTAAAATATCGGAATCCCGAGATTCATAGACTTTTGGAATCACGAGATCCTTAGAATCTTGGAAGGTTTAAATCTTGCAATCTTGAAATCCTTATAATCACAGCATGCTTAGAAAAAATCCTTCTATATTTAGATACTAGATTCATTGAACGCTAGTTATTGAAAAATATGAGCTCTGGAATGTGAGGAATTCCAGAGATGACTGGGAAATTTAAATTAAATTGAATTTAAGAACGCAGAACACTAAAGTAAAAAAAACGGGAAGAGTCAGAAATCATGAACAAATTGAACAGAAATAATATTTTGGAACAAAGCACGTATAAAATAATATACATGATAGAAAAATTCTTTCCTTATGATTTAAATATTTGCATAGGACAATTTAATAGGTTAAATTCTGAAAGACAAACAATATGTAATGATTTGATTTAGAATTAGATGGTGAATTTGGGTGTGGACAGGCTCTTTCTCTCTCTATCTATTCCCCCTCAAATCAAGTCTCTCTCCCCTCTGTCTCTCTCTCGTTCCGTTTGTCTCTGTCTCTCATTCTCTCTCTCGCTATTACTCTGTCGCCCCAATTCTTTAATTATTCCCCTTGCTTGCCTCTCCTCCATCTTCCATCTCCATATTATTTTAATTATTTCCCTTTCTTTGCCTCTTACCTCCACCCACATGTTTCTTCTTTACCTTATAAGTCCATAGCCTACCTTTTCTTTCCCCTACTTATTCGCATTTCCCCTATTCATTCACCTCACTACCCCCCCCCCCTCCCCCTTTCTCAACTTCATGCTGTTTCCTTCCTGAGTTCTCCCTCCCTTTCCCCCTTTCCCTTCGGCATTGTCTCTGGAAAGGGTTAGATGACCCTTCCGTCAGTGACGAGAAGATTAGGCCTTTGTGCAAATAACCTCCTCCTGTATGACCCTGTATGACCCTGTATGACCTCTCGCCGGGTCATACAGGTTCTGTGTCGAAGGGTCTCGTTACAGAGGTCAGTAATTATGATGACCAAACCGCAACTCGCAAGATGGAGAGACGACGACGTTTCGGTCCGTATTGGAGCATTATCAAGTGGTGTGATCATTGATAATGGTCCTGGACGAACCGAAACGTCGTCGTTTCGGTCTTGGTGGTGGCCGATGCGATCTGGTCCTGGGTTCGATCCTCCTGGCCAAGGACGATTAACTAGGCGACAATCCTTAACTGTTTGCCTCTGTTCACCCAGCAGTAATTGGGTACCTGGTTGCTAAGCGATTGGCGGGTCATGTTTCAGGGGGGGGGGGAACCTAGTAGGGTAAGGCTTACTATGAGCTATGGGAAGGGGAAGCTCTCAGCCTGCTAACAGGAGTCAGAAGTAATCTGTTCCTGTACCTTCATGCACAGGAAGATACAGGATGGTACCGTTTTCTTTTCCTGTACAAAAACAAAAAAAAACTATGCTTTAAGGTAAACTGAGATAAATTATTCATTAGCACCCAATTGTTGTGTTATATTTAATTATATAACACAACTATAGTATTATTTCAGTCCTCACATTCCTCATCATCTGATTATTCCTCAGCTTCCTCATCTCTGTTTTTCAGATTCATCAACTGTCTGCTCATTATAATTTTTATTTTATCTGAAAATGCTTCACTCATCGTTTTATTTACTTCGCCTCTTCTATTCTCCTCGTTATCCTCCAGTTTCCATTTCTCTTGATCTCTCTTTCTTCTCCTCCTCTTAGGTGTAAGATCGCCTGATGGCGTATTTACTCTTATAGATTATTTTGATGTAACTAAAAATGGTATGGGAAAATGCGTATTTAAAATTACGCATGTCAGTGGTTCAGCGTCTCTCTCTCTCTCCTATTATCTTGTCTCATGTTCTTTCTATTTATTTTTCTCCTACTCTCTCTCGCTTCTTCTTTTCCTTTCCCTCGCTCTTCTTTCTCCCAATTTATCTACCACTAGCCTATTCCTCTTCCAAATCTGCATATTGCTTTTAATCGTTTCGCTTCAGCCTATTTCTCCTCTAACACCTTGTTCTGCTTCGCCCTGCTTTGCCCTGCCTCGCCCTGCCTCGCCCTGCCTCGCCCTGCCTCGCCCTGCCTCGTCCTGCCTCGCCCTGCTTTGCCCTGCCTCGCCCTGCCTCGCCCCCCTAGAGCCTTTGAACAAACAAGGGAAGCAGGATGAGGGGAGGGGAGTGAGTTTGGCAGGTCAGGTCAGGTCACCTACCGTCTCCTCCACGGCCCAAAGGTCACGCGCTGGGTCAACCTTTTGGTCAGGGAGACGGTGGAGTAACTAAGGTCTGATGAATTAGCGTTGCCCAGCTGGTCTGGCCAGCTAGGTTATGTAGTTAGCTTAGGTTAGCTTGGTTAGGTCATGTTATGTTAGATTAGGTTAGGATTGGTTATATTGTGTTAGATTAGCTTAGGTTAGATGGCTCATGAAACATCACTCATCTCTGGAATACAATAATCAAAGAGTTATTGAATTTGAATACTCAAATTAGTATTTGCCTCGTTGAGTAATATTTGTGATAATTTATGTGAATGCTATAATTATGGCAGGTATACTTACATACTATTTTGGGATATATTCATAGTGGCTGGAATACATGAAAATAAGATTCAGATATACACATATTGACAATACAAGCGAAGCCAGCCCGAGCCAGGCCAAGCCAGACCAAGTCAGGCCAAGCCAGGCCAAGCCAGCCCGAGCCAGCCCAAGTCATGCCAAGCCGGGCCAAGAGAAGGCACAACAGACTGGAACCAGCTGGCCTGGACCATTTGTCAACACCACTGAACTAAAATTTGTTAATTATTCCCAAATTCCCCAAAATTAACTAATTCCCCAAATTAGAAATCTTTCATATGAAGAAAGATTAACAAAGCTTAAGTTGCATTCACTGGAAAGGCGAAGAGTTAGGGGTGACATGATAGAGGTTTACAAGTGGGTGAATGGACATAACAAAGGGGATATTAATAGGGTATTAAAAGTATCAACACAAGACAGAACACGAAACAATGGGTATAAATTGGATAAGTTTAGATTTAGGAAAGACTTGGGTAAATACTGGTTCAGTAACAGGGTTGTTGATTTGTGGAACCAATTGCCGCGTAACATTGTGGAGGTGGGGTCCCTCGATTGCTTCAAGCATGGGTTGGACATGTATATGAGTGGGATTGGGTGGTTATAAATAGGAGCTGCCTCATATGGGCCAACAGGCCTTCTGCAGTTGCCTTTGTTCTTATGTTCTTATACTGTCTCTTGAATTCCTTGTTTACATCCTTGGTTGAAGAGGGAAGCAGGGAATTGGTGAGGCGAAGGAAAGGAATAGGAATCGCACAAGAACAAATAACGAGCGGCAGAGAAAGATGAATGTAGAGTAGAGGAGCGAGAGCAAGATTACTAAGGATGTGAAGAAAGAGGATAGAAGAAATAAGGAAAGATGAATGTATGTGCAACTTCAAACCCTACAGCAGGAATATGGTCCTACAGGAATGATGAGACACCCCTCCCCCCCGCACGAGGGGGAGTAGGAGGCCCAACTCTTCGGAATTAACACAAATGCAAAATAAGGTAATTAAAAAATACAGCCAACCTTTGCACGATACAAAATTCTGGAAAAAATGCTCAAAAAAATTCCATTTTACAACTTCCAAGACTTGAGAAGTATGCAGAAAAATTGGTTAAATATTACGTAAACCGGAGCATAGATTCGTGAATATAGTTTCAGTATATCCGGTTACAAGGGGAGAGCACCCAGAGGTTCGGATAGAGGGTGATGACCGGTAACGAAAGGACAACCTGATATATGAGGAAATCTTTCTCCACTCTTATGGTGTGGGTTAGATCAATCACGACTGAGTATGAAAAGTTGACAAAATTAGTAGTTTTCGTGAATAATTGCATCATAGATCAGGTACCCCCTCGACCAGGTACCTCCTCGACCAGGTATCTCCTCGACCAGGTACCCCCTCAACCAGGAACCTACTCGACCAGGTACCTCCACAATTACTAAATCTCAATATGAGAAAATATTGTGGCATTTGAATGGGATCGAACCCCCGTCCCTGAGCGCCTCAGTCACACATACACACACACTAGACCATGAAAACCTCATCATCATTCTCCAGTGGGTAGTGAGCCATAGAATCCAAGGCGGATGATTCAATCCCATTTAAATGCCACAATATTCTATCATATTAAGATTTAGTAATTGTGTATTAATTAAAATATATTATTTTTAAAAGATTTATTCCTTCTCCGTGTCCTAAATCGCCTTTTTTTGTTCTTTTTTTATAGAATTATCGATAGCAATATATTAAAAATTAAAATAAAATAAAAATTTATAAATAAAAAATTCTGAAAATAAAAAATTCTGAAAATAAAAAATTCTGAAAATAAAAAATTCTCAAGCAATGAAAATTCTAAAATTTAAGCAAGAACAAAGCAAAAAGAAACAATACCGAACGCACGAAAATCAACACGAAAGTATTCCACACACAATCGCACAAGGGGACACAGGGGGAAACTAAGTACCCAATTGCCCACAGAGGCATTTTCAGTGGCAGAGTAGTTAACAAATGAAATTCATTAGGCAGTGATGTGGAGGAGGCAGACTCCATACACAGCTTCAAGTGTAGATATGATAGAGCCCAATAACCTTACAAAACTGTCCGCCATTTGATTGACAGTTTGGGACCAAGGAGCCGAAGCTAAACACCCTATGCATATTTAGGCGAGAATACACGCTTAAAAATCTTTATGCATGGAAGAGAAGGACAAGAGAGAGAGAGACAGACAGATGAAATAAACATGGCAATGGGAGATAGCAAAGAGTTCCCGCCAAGAGCAAAAACGCAGCTGCGGACCCCGAGGTGGTCCGTAAACAATCATTACTGTCATTCATTTAACTTTCATGCCAATCACAAATGCTGTCGATAATTTTCTCATCGTTTACTCTATAGGACACTGCCTCTCGTAAGGTATATATATATATATATTATATATATTATATATATATATATATATATATATATATATATATATATATATATATATATATATATATATATATATATATATATATATATATATATATATATATATATATATATATATATATATATATATATTTTGTCCGGTCGTGTTGGTCGAGTGGTTAAGGGATCTTGTACATCAGATGCATTGCTTCTGGCAGTATGGGTTCGAGTCACTTCTGGGGTGTGAGTTTTCAGTTGCATATATGCCTGTAGACCGTTCAGGGTTGTTCGCATATATTATATATATTTTTCAGTTGAATATATGCTTGGGGACCATTCAAGCTTGCTCGCATTATATATATGTGTGTGTGTGTGTGTGTAACAAAGGCTGCAGGAACGCGAATGCCAAAGATCACTAAGAACTCTAATTGACTCGATCAGGATGGATTCGAACCCATGACGTCCAAGATTCATCCCCAAACGTCCACAATACCGCGGTGGTGTTCCTGGATGCCATGGGTTCGAATCCTGGTCGGGTCATGTAAGCGTTCATAGTGATACATAAGCATGTGTGTAAATCACGATAAAATATATACTATATATACTAAAATATATACATATATTAAATATATACATATATAAAATATATTCATGACTGACCAACACCCGACGACACTCGTGGTGCGTTTTTCGGTCTAGTTATTTCATCAAATCTGTGAACATGTTAGGGCTGCCTGGGTTCGAATCCTCTGAGGAGATGCTCTAAGCTTTGCTCATATGCAGTATATAATTAATAATAATTTAATTCCTTGTCTGGGGACTGGCAGCCAGTGTATATATATATATATATATATATATATATATATATATATATATATATATATATATATGTCGTACCTAGTAGCCAGAACTCACTTCTCAGCCTACTATTCAAGGCCCGATTTGCCTAATAAGCCAAGTTTTCCTGAATTAATATATTTACTATAATTTTTTTCTTATGAAATGATAAAGCAACCCTTTTCTCTATGTATGAGGTCAATTTTTTTTATTGGAGTTAAAATTAACGTAGATATATGACCGAACCTAACCAACCCTACCTAACCTAACCTAACCTATATTTATAGGTAAGGTTAGGTTAGGTAGCCAAAAAAAGCTAGGTTAGGTTAGGTTAGGTAGGTTAGGTAGACGAAAAAACATTAATTCATGAAAACTTGGCTTATTAGGCAAATTGGGCCTTGAATAGTAGGCTGAGAAGTGCGTTCTGGCTATTAGGTACGACATATATATATATATATATATATATATATATATATATATATATATATATATATATATATAACGTTAGGCTTATATCGTGGTCCTCCTAAGGTTGAACTAAGATGCCTAACTTTTGGCCACCTATTTACTGCTAGGTGAACAGTTGACTTAGGTAATAGTAAATGCGCCCAATAATTTCTGTCCCGCCCGGGAATCGAACCTGGAGTTCTCGATTGCAAGTCGAGAACGATTCAGACTATACGCCGCGTGTCGACGGAGAAACTTTTTTCTCTCTTCTGAGATGTTGTGGATAACTATTATCAACCAGGTAAACTTTTGGTAGAAACTAAGAAAGCAAAAAAGACGAAATATATCCTATGTAAAATATCCTATGTAACATATCCTATATAAAGTATCCTAAATATATATAAAATATTCTAAATATGTAAAATATCCTAAATTTGTAAAATACCCTAAGTTTGTAAAATATCCTAAATATGTAAAATATCCTAAGCTTTTGTTATCATCCGCTTGGTTTAAGGATTTTAAAAGGATAACTCTTGAACATGCGCTGCCGCTCAACTCTGGACAAGAACCACCCGTCCTAGCTACCTCCTCAATTATTTCCAACCCGGTGCTGCCTCCTTCCCTGTGGTCCAGGCCTGTCTATTACAACATGGTGGACGGCAGGGGGTGAGGAGGAGGACGGGCGCTGACGGTACCAGCATGGGGTTGGGGGGAAAGACAGCGGGGAGGAAGCAGAGCGAGAGGAACAGCCGCAGCTGAGTCAGAACACATGGCGTCCTCAAGGTTGCTGAATGCCTCGCAGAATGTGGCATTATTTCATCCCCGTTTCGCTAGGATTAGCAATTGATCTGAAAAGGAATTTCTCTCTATGATTCGAGCTGCTGTATAAATGACCAGGTACCTTAGTAAGACACAATTAGCTCTTGACACACACACTATTTAGCTCTTCCTTTAGTCAGCTGTATAATGTCAACGTAGTGATCTTACCACAAAAAAGATTAGCTCGCTGTTATTACCAATCAACAGTATTCCATATTGGAGGCTATAATAATCTCATAAATATTTAATGAGAGCCCAATTACGGGTTAACACAAAACAATTAAAATCACGGTAATTTGTGCTTTTGGTTAATTTAAATATATCTATTGTTGTTGTTTTTGAAGATTCAGCTACTCGGAACAAAAGTTTCAAGTAGCACGGGCTATGGTGAGCCCGTAATAGACTTTTTATCTATTATATAATCTCATTGACATACCAAGTACTGCTAGTTTGCTTTAGCGGTAGAGTTTTAGTATGTTATTTGTGTATATCGCATTGCTTGAAATAAAAGGAATCACGATATGTTTATATAATACCTTATCTGTTTTGTTAATTAACACAATATATATATTTATTTTAAATTTATTAATCAATGGGAGGTAAAATTTATTTAATAAATTAACTCATGAAATGCAAAATCGGTTTTTTAATTGATAAATGAAGGGTTAAAGTGATTTAATTAACAAAAGAAAGGTCAAATTTGATTAATGAACTCATGAAGGGTAAATTTGTTGTAATGAATTAACAAATGAAAGATAAAATTTGTATAATTACTACATGAAAGGCCAAATTTGCATATTTGTTGAGACTATTTAAGAATTACATAATTAATCAATACGGCTATAATATACCCGATTATCTGAGTGATTGAAAATATTCTCATCGTAACGATAATAATTTTACATATACATATATATATATATATGTACCTAACTCAGCCGCCACAGACCCAACGACGCTCTGAAGCGTCCATTAAAGGTCCTTATGCTTCCTTGTAAGGATGACCAGCTAGTGGTGTGGGACATGCACATCCACATAGGCCAGTACCTACCTTTGCAAAAGTCCACTACGGGTTCACCACAGCCCGTGCTACTTGGAACATTTCTACAGGTAGCGAATCTTAAACAACAACAACCTACCTCTGGTGCAGTGTAATCGAAGTAGGGCGGAGCTGCTTCTTTCAGGGAACCGCATAAAGCCTTCAATTATAGAGTTCTGGCTCATTGCTAAAGCTTTGTTCTAATTGACTCAAAAACCCTTTTTTCGTGGGGCAAATGTGTATTGAAGTTCTTGAACGAACTGGACGACAAACTACTTAGTGTCACAAAAGACCAAAGAGCTACATCTTGGCCACGCCTCCAGCCACAGAGGAAGTCGAGGCGTTTAATTTAAAATAAAGTTCTCAAGTGACCAAAATCATTTTCAATTATATTGTGAGGTGTTAATAATGGTTTATTTAATCTTTATTTGTTTTAAGAGTTTTTTGTGTTTTTCATGAAACACCAAAAAACTTGTTTGACGTGTTTTTAAAAGTGAGAAATTAAATTCTGACGCTCATAAGATTTATTTTGTTGCTTGTTTCATCTTTTCGTGTTTCCTTTTTCGTGTCTTCGTCTAAGTGTGTGTACTCACCTAGTTGTGTTTGCGGTGGCTGAGCTTCGGCTCTTTGCCTCTCAACTGTCAATCAACTGGTTCTTAAGCATTCTATTAGTTAACTGACACTGAAAAAAAAAATTCTAATGTTTCTGTGATTCATTTAGGTAATAAGATTCCATCTGTGTCCCTCCTGTACACCTCACTGGTGTACAGATTCCTGAGCCTACTGGGCTCTGTCTATATCTACATTTGAAACTGTGTATGGAGTCAGCCTAGACCACATCACTTCCTAATGCATTCCTGTGTGTGTGTGTGTGTGTGTGTGTGTGTGTGTGTGTGTGTGTGTGTGTGTGTGTGTGTGTGTGTGTGTGTGTGTGTGTGTGTGTGTGTGTTTACTCAATTGTGGTTAGCAACTCGGGTTACCCCTGTTTTAGTTGCCTATTGTAGTTACATATTTTGATTTCTTATTGTATTCCCTATGCTGGTTGTACATTGTGGCTACCTACTGTAGCTATACTCTTACGGATACCTTTTGTTATCTATTACGAACACCTATTACGGCTACCTATTATAGCTACCTATTACAGCGACCATTTTGTTTACATCTACATCGAACACGAAGATAGGAGCTTTTAATCCTATAATTTGATGTGCTGAAGAACGTGTTAGCACTAGGGTAAACAAATTCTTCGTCCTCTACGGTCCCTTGCGTCTTCAAGTGTCACACGTTTTGTGATTTTTACATATAGTAACCCTTCATACGTATGTTCGAGCCGTACTTAATGCCTTGATGAATGTTATGTTCAGGGTATTAAAAGTTTCACGGCAGGCGTTAAGGGCGTGATGTGAATATGCTAGTTGAGCGACATGTATATATCAAAGTATTCAAATGAACGACCGAGTATAATAAATGATATATTTACGGTTTCAAATATATCAACTTGCTGGATTACATAATAGACCTGGGATTGCTGGATTATTTCAAGCGTAAGTTTTACACACACACATATATATATATATATATATATATATATATATATTATTAAATATGACCGAAAAAGTAAGATTAATAATTCTAACACGAATTTTCTCAATCCTTCGTACATTATGCTTCACTGTTGGAGGTAAATCAAAAATCACTTCTCCAAAATTCATTTTTATTTCTAGTCTGACGCGACACGGGCGCGTTTCGTAAAACTTATTACATTTTCAAAGACTTCACAAATACACAACTGATTAGAACTTGCGTTTCCCTGATTTTATATCTACATTTGAGTGAGGTGGGAAGGGTGATGTGGCATTACATTTGAGTGAGGTGGGAAGGATGATGTGGCATTAACACAAGACAGAACACTAGAGGATATTAATAGGGTATTAAAAGTATCAACACAAGACAGAACACGAAACAATGGGTATTGAATAGAAGTGTTTGTAGAAAGCCTATTGGTCCATATTTCTTGATGCTTCTATATTGGAGCGGAGTCTTGAGGTGGGTAGAATATAGTTGTGCAATAATTGGCTGTTGATTGCTGGTGTTGACTTCTTGATGTGTAGTGCCTCGCAAACGTCAAGCCGCCTGCTGTCGCTGTATCTATCGATGATTTCTGTGTTGTTTACTAGGATTTCTCTGGCGATGGTTTGGTTATGGGAAGAGATTATATGTTCCTTAATGGAGCCCTGTTGTTTATGCATCGTTAAACGCCTAGAAAGAGATGTTGTTGTCTTGCCTATATACTGGGTTTTTTGGAGCTTACAGTCCCCAAGTGGGCATTTGAAGGCATAGACGACGCTAGTCTCTTTTAAAGCGTTCTGTTTCGTGTCTGGAGAGTTTCTCATGAGTAGGCTGGCCGTTTTTCTGGTTTTATAGTAAATCGTCAGTTGTATCCTCTGATTTTTGTCTGTAGGGATAACGTTTCTATTAACAATATCTTTCAGGACCCTTTCCTCTGTTTTATGAGCTGTGGAAAAGAAGTTCCTGTAAAATAGTCTAATAGGGGGTATAGGTGTTGTGTTAGTTGTCTCTTCGGAGGTTGCATGGCTTTTCACTTTCCTTCTTATGATGTCTTCGATGAAACCATTGGAGAAGCCGTTATTGACTAGAACCTGCCTTACCCTACAGAGTTCTTCGTCGACTTGCTTCCATTCTGAGCTGTGGCTGAGAGCACGGTCGACGTATGCGTTAACAACACTCCTCTTGTACCTGTCAGGGCAGTCGCTGTTGGCATTTAGGCACATTCCTATGTTTGTTTCCTTTGTGTAGACTGCAGTGCGGAAACCTCCGCCCTTTTCCATGACTGTTACATCTAGAAAAGGCAACTAACACAACACCTATACCCCCTATTAGACTATTTTACAGGAACTTCTTTTCCACAGCTCATAAAACAGAGGAAAGGGTCCTGAAAGATATTGTTAATAGAAACGTTATCCCTACAGACAAAAATCAGAGGATACAACTGACGATTTACTATAAAACCAGAAAAACGGCCAGCCTACTCATGAGAAACTCTCCAGACACGAAACAGAACGCTTTAAAAGAGACTAACGTCGTCTATGCCTTCAAATGCCCACTTGGGGACTGTAAGCTCCAAAAAACCCAGTATATAGGCAAGACAACAACATCTCTTTCTAGGCGTTTAACGATGCATAAACAACAGGGCTCCATTAAGGAACATATAATCTCTTCCCATAACCAAACCATCGCCAGAGAAATCCTAGTAAACAACACAGAAATCATCGATAGATACAGCGACAGCAGGCGGCTTGACGTTTGCGAGGCACTACACATCAAGAAGTCAACACCAGCAATCAACAGCCAATTATTGCACAACTATATTCTACCCACCTCAAGACTCCGCTCCAATATAGAAGCATCAAGAAATATGGACCAATAGGCTTTCTACAAACACTTCTATTCAATACCCATTGTTTCGTGTTCTGTCTTGTGTTGATACTTTTAATACCCTATTAATATCCTCTAGTGTTCTGTCTTGTGTTAATGCCACATCATCCTTCCCACCTCACTCAAATGTAATGCCACATCACCCTTCCCACCTCACTCAAATGTAGATATAAAATCAGGGAAACGCAAGTTCTAATCAGTTGTGTATTTGTGAAGTCTTTGAAAATGTAATAAGTTTTACGAAACGCGCCCGTGTCGCGTCAGACTAGAAATAAAAATGAATTTTGGAGAAGTGATTTTTGATTTACCTCCAACAGTGAAGCATAATGTACGAAGGATTGAGAAAATTCGTGTTAGAATTATTAATCTTACTTTTTCGGTCATATTTAATAATATATGTCTACAGGAAAGACTGCTACCAAAATATATATATATATATATATATATATATATATATATATATATATATATATATATATATATATATATATATATATATATATATATATATATATGTTGTACCTAGTAGCCAGAACGCGGTACTTGGCCTACTATACAAAGCCCGATTTGCCTAATAAGCCAAGTTTTCCTGAATTATTATATTTTTGAAATTTTTTCTTATGAAATGATAAAGCTTTCCATTTCATTGTGTATGAGTTAATTTGTTTTAATTTGAGTTAAGTCTAACGTAGATATATGACCGAACCTAACCAACCCTATCTTACCTAACCTAACCTACCTTAACCTAACCTAAACTAACATAACTAAGTCAATAATTTATGTACTTAAAATAGTATAATAATAATATTTCAAATAAACCAATTAGAACAATTTTTTTTAACATAAAGAAAATCACTCGGCCTATTAGGCAAATCGGGCGTTGCATAGTAGGCCGAGAAGTGCGTTCTGGCTACAAGGTATATATATATATATATATATATATATATATATATATATATATATATATATATATATATATATATATATATATATAAATGATGCAAGTATTTTATTATATTACTATCAATTAAAAACGAAAATTAATGGATTCATGAATATGAAACCATTTATAAATTATTGCTCTTTTTTAAAGCATATGCAAAATTAGATATTCAGATTCGAATTCAAAATCATAAATACATTTATAAATACTATCATATTTATAATTGCATTTTCATAAAATTCCAGTAATTACTTACCTAAGAGTCATAATATAAAGATAAAAAGTAATCGTTAAAGAAAATATAATTCACCATTTAAATTTGGTAAATAACGAAAACTCTTTTTAAGGTATTAAATATAGGAATATTACCCATAGTTGCACGCCTGTGTTGATATTGCCACATTATTTGTACATGTCGGTGCACGCTCACAACGTATGCAAATGTTGCAATGGATTATTAGTTTGTTTCAAGCTGGCTAGTCATATGTGCGGGAGGGTACACAATATAATGTCGCTCCGACGTGTCGGATGTAAATTACAGATCATTGTTCTTTATAAACAAGCCATATATATGTTATTACACCATATATATATATATATATATATATATATATATATATATATATATATATATATATATATATATATATATATATATATATTATATATATAATGTATTAAAACCTATAGCAACCTATCCTCGTGTTTAGACAGTACCTATTGTGACGATCGTCAATTATCACGAATTCGTAAGTTCTTAGCTTTTAGACAGTAGTATAGCGACTTGTAAGGAATTCTTTTAAAATAAATGAAGCTAAAACACAAACTTAAATATTCCCTAGGCCTAGTATAGCACACATATGTACTATATTAGGCCTCATATATCGTGTATTAGGCACAGGAAGGTTAGTTTAGTTTAGTTTGTTTCAGCAACACAAATAATAAATATTGAAAACTACGTATGTGAATTATTAAAAAATATATATGTAATATTAAACCAAATATATATTTTTGCATTAATTATACATCCTGTAAATCTAATATTAAACTATACATATTTATTAGTAAACCATATACATGAACTATTAAACCTTACTCTGGTATTTGGGCTTAACACCTATGAACCTTTGGAGAAATATTAAGGCAACACAATGCCTTACTGATCAGTCAGTAAGTATACTTTAGTCACAGAGACAAGTCCAAGATAATATAAATATTTTTAGTCCAGAATCCCGTGCTTTTTATGATTATTCTTGCATTATAATATATAATATATATATATATGTTGTACCTACTAGCCAGAACGCAGTACTTGGCCTACTATGCAAGGCCCAATTTGCCTAATAAACCAAGTTTTCCTGAATTTATATATTTTCTATTTTTTTTCTTATGAAATGATAAAGGTATCCATTTCAATATGTATGAGTTAATTTTCTTAAAATTGAGTTAAAACTAACGTAGACATATCACCAAACCTAACCAACCCAACCTAACCTAACCTAAACTAACACAACTAAGTCAATAATGTATGTTCTTAATATAATATATTAATAATAATTCAAATAAACTAATTGGAAGCAATTTATTGAAAACAAAGAAAATCACTCGGCCTAGTAGGCAAATCGGGCCTTGCGTAGTAGGCCGAGAAGTGCGTTCTGGCTACTAGGTACGACATATATATATATATATATATATATATATATATATATATATATATATATATATATATATGTCGTACCTAGTAGCCAGAACGCACTTCTCAGCCTACTATGCAAGGCCCGATTTGCCTAATAAGCCAAGTTTTCATGAATTAATGTTTTTTCGACTACCTAACCTACCTAACCTAACCTAACCTAAGTTTTTCGGCTACCTAACCTAACCTAACCTGTAAAGATAGGTTAGGTTAGGTTAGGTAGGGTTGGTTAGGTTCGGTCATATATCTACGTTAATTTTAACTCCAATAAAAAAAATTGACCTCATACATGATGAAATGGGCAGCTTTATCATTTCATAAGAAAAAAATTAGAGAAAACATATTAATTCAGGAAAACTAGGCTTATTCGGCAAATCGGGCCTTGCATAGTAGGGTGAAAAGTGCGTTCTGGCTACTAGGTACGACATATATATATATATATATATATATATATATATATATATATATATATATATATATATATATATATATATATATATATATATATATATATATATATATATATATATATATATGTCGTACCTAGTAGCCAGAACTCACTTTTTGGCCTACTATTCAAGGCCCGATTTGCCTAATAAGCCAAGTTTTCATGAATTAATTGTTTTTCGACTACCTAACCTACCTAACCTAACCTAACTTTTTCGGCTACCTAACCAAACCTAACCTATAAAGATAGGTTAGGTTAGGTTAGGTAGGGTTGGTTAGGTTCGGTCATATATCTACGTTAATTTTAACTCCAATAAAAAAAATTGACCTCATACATAATGAAATGGGTAGCTTTATCATTTCATAAGAAAAAAATTAGAAAAAATATATTAATTCAGGAAGACTTGGCTTATTAGGCAAATCGGGCCTTGAATAGTAGGCCAAAAAGTGAGTTCTGGCTACTAGGTACGACATATATATATATATATATATATATATATATATATATATATATATATATATATATATATATATATATATATATATATAAATATATATATATAATCATAAAGAACACGGGATTCGGTTATGTGTAAGTATCTATTAGGAAAATGAAAAGAAAATTCCGTACGTTCTTTTGTTGAACAACTATCAAGGAAACGTTCGTAATTTTAATTTCATTTTAACACACTAAAATGCAACTATCTCGCGGAAGCAGAAACTTATCACACCCAAACAACCTACTTTTTATGTCAAAAAAACGTTAAAACAACGAGCTTAAATTATTAATAATACATCGCATTTTTTAACTCATTGCTCGACCCCCATTAAAAAAAGCGACATATAATGCTTAATAAATAATTATCTGACAATCAACACAAGAAACGCATATACGTGGGTAGGATCAGGATACCCCCCACCAGCATGTACATGGGATGGATGAGACACAATACTATTAGACATGTCCCTGTGTCTACACTGTACATGGAAAGAACCATAAACAATGCAGTAGTACCTATACATAAGAGATGAAGAGCCACAGAGGTCCTGAATACATGAAGCAGCTTGACCACCTACAATATACATGGGACAGAACAAGGGAGAGAAAAGAGAGAGAGAGAGTTACTTGGTAATTATTGTTAGTTTATTTCCAAAAGATTTGAGCAAATTTTCTCATCAAATAAATGAGTTTTTAGGTTCAAGTTTCAGATGAGCTGAAGTAAGATAACAGCTTGTAGCTTTCAGGTTCAATAGGAACATCAGTGACATTCCCAGTGAACCTAGTCTTAGTTCAAGAGAGAGAGAGAGAGAGAGAGAGAGAGAGAGAGAGAGAGAGAGAGAGAGAGAGAGAGAGAGAGAGAGAGAGAGAGAGAGACTGTCCATCCACCTACAATATACAATTCGAGGCAGGAGAAACCGCTGTAGCGTGTAGGACAAAGCAGAAGGACTTGCCCGGGACCTACGTCCAAACACACACACACACACACACACACACACACACACACACACACACACACACACACACACACACACACACACACACACACACACACACACTGCTGACAGAGACATCACACACACAGACACACACTAGACCTTCCTAATCGATTATAAAAACCAGCCGGGCCGCTCTCCTGAATCTTCAGATCAAATATGTCCTTTCCTGCCATCCCCCTCGTTGCTACGCTACTTCCAGCTCATAAACCACAAGATACATCGCTCGGATATTTATGTTTAGGGACAGAGTGAGGGAGTGAAAACACAGAATGATGGCAGATGATTCAAAAAACGATGGCGGGGCAGAAAATGTCCCCCCCCCCCTTGCTCTCGTCCGGTCTGGGCTACCAACTCCCTGTCCCTCACCCAAAGGCTTTAGGTGAGTGCCCTCTCTTGTACCCGGAGGCCACACAAAGAAAACGGGCGCTAGCAAAACAAACCCCCCGATTCAATATGGCGGAGTGAATGCATGTGGATAGCAGAGTCTGTATTTCTTTGTCGTGGAAGGAGACGGAATTTTGCCGCCTCTCCTTTAAATCAGTTCCATACCAAATGGTCTCAGTGGATGCCTTTTTATGGCATAATTTAGATATCAAACGCAGTATTTCTAAAGGAAAAAAGAAAAAGGTTCACCAACTGTTAATTTAAAGCAGATCTTGGATCAATTTCTGAACGAATAATTAGGTTTCCAAACCACCATGAACCAATCAGATGGCAGCCATGTTCTGGAAAATAACGCAGCACATCGGAATACACCCCTATACATACAAAAAAAAAGAAATAGTGGGCATCTCCCGCCTGCTTGTAATAACATTGCCGCCGCCGACCGCTAAATACCCCATTGTTAGCCTTTGTGCACCATTGTTGAACTATTAACTGGCTCCTGGACGCTGTTCTCGCTGCTTTTCGCCATTTGGGGGTAGAGGCAGCCGCCGCCGCTTCCCAAATGAACAGCAGGAATGCTTTCTGTTTGCTTTATCGATTTCGCTATCGATTTGTGTAGGCTGCCCAGTGGGAAGGTTCAGAGTAGATTGTCTTACTGTTCGTTGGAACCCGGGGGTTGATGGGGGGAGGGAAGGAATTGGGGAAAGAGGGGGTAAGGGGGGGGGGTGATAAGGGATCTGGGATGTCCGGGGGTTAGGGAGGAAGTTGAAAAAGATGAAGGGAGTGGAGGAGAGAGTAGGGAAGCTGTCATTCACCCCTTTGCTCTCTCGAATTCGCAAACGAAAAGGGTAAAATTTACCCGTCCATACAGTGTAATTCATGATAAAATATAAATACACACACACACACACACACACACACACACACACACACACACACACACACACACACACACACACACACACACACACACACACACACACACAAACACACACACACACAAACACAATTTCTGTTGCAGTGTTCTCCCTCATCTGTACGCACTTATTTGTGTGTACAGGATTGGGCCTCAGCTGTTGAACTCCGCCTTTATAGCCGCCTGTTGTCCATCATTTCTATCATGGAAATTATAAACGGAGTTGACGTCTGCAACCTGCTCGTTTAGTTCATTTTCCAACTATTCTTACGCTACCCACTCCACCCCTAACAAAAGCCCCTCTCAAACAAATGAGCCACAGAGATGCTAGATTGTTTTTAGCCTAAGAGTAGTCGGAAAATGGAATCAACTGATCAAACAGGTTACAGATGCCAACTTCAAACATAGTCTCAAAAGCACAAATGATGAAAAACAGATCGGAATTCATTTCGCTAGGCAACGGGCGGCAGGAAGGGCGGGGGTTAAAGAGCTGAAGCTTGATATTGAAAGTACAAATATGCGAGTTCACACTATAGAAGAAATTGGAAGTCACCTAAATGAGCGAGGAGCTTCAGAAGTGAGAGGAGAGCAGCACAAGGAGGAAATTGAGATCATTGTAAGTCATGACTTTACTTAATGTTGTTGTTGTTATAGATTCAGCTACTCGGAACAAGTGCCAAGTAGCACGGGCTATGGTGATCCCGTAACTTACCTGGCACAGGAGCGGGGCAAGTAGCACGGGCTGTGGTTAGCCCGTAGTGGACTTACCTGGCACAGGAGCAATGCTAAAGCTTTTTATTTAATTCCCTCAGAGACCTTTACTAGGACCCACGATAGTTCTAATATATGTCAAAGTCCTTCAAGGAGCGGCGCTGGGCTATATGCGGTATGTGTAGTGTTGTTGTGGTAGTTGTTGTGTGATGGTGGTTGTAAATATATGTATATTTATATGTAAATATGAAAGTAAAAGCAATAACTGGAGCACAAGACGCGCTTGTGTCACTGTTGGCAGATGATACGAAATAAGTAAGGCGACCGATGAGAAACATTATCTCCTTAAAGATGTTTTAATGTGGCGAGAGAACAGGAGGACCAATACAATAACGAAGGGATAGGGGTCTAGGACCTGAGGAAAATATGCATCCCTCCACGTCATCGCTCCCACTAAAGAACAGACCTGCAGTTCCCGTGGCACAGTGGTAAAGCATTTGCCGGGCGCTTCGCGAGCGCTTTGGCCTGGGTTCGTATCCTGGCCGGGGAGGATTGACTAATCGCCAATCCTTAACTGAAGCCTCTGTTCAACCAGCAGTGAATGAGTACCTGGTTGTTAAACGATTTGGCGGGTCGTATTTTTGGGAAAAAAATAGGATTTAGGACCTGCCTGAAAATGCGTGCTAGTGGCTGTGTAAGAATGTAAGAACTCTTGTAAGCAGCGGACAGCATCGCTCCTGTGCCAGGTAAGTCCACTACGGGCTCACCATAGCCCGTGCTACTTGCCCCGCTCCTGTGCCAGGTAAATTACGGGCTCACCATAGCCTGTGCTACTTGGAACTTGTTCAGAGTAGCTGAATCTATAACAACAACAACACCTTGTAAGCACCTAATTCAACCTGAGCCTAACCAAGCAACCATTCGAGACAGAATGTTGTGTTCTATATAAGGTGTGTGACGTCACAATGACGTCACACTGCTCAAGGCGGGACAGGTTTTAGACCCCACTGAAGGAAGGTGAAGACCCTGATTAGCGTCACTAGGACGGAGGACCTTGGGAGTAGACGCACAGCAACACCCAACTCAAACGACACTTGAGAGGCGGGACCAAAGAGCTTGAGCTCAACCCCCGTAAGCACAACTAGGTAAGTACAGAAACGGAATATGTTGGGTATGTGCACAGCTGCCAAACAACAACACTACAACCACAACAACTTGCCGGAACCAAGAGAATAATTACATACAGAAATCACAATAGCGTGATGCATCAAATGAACAAATCCACAAGGTTTCAATTCTTTTGACCATGTCGTAGCTCAGACGATTAAGGCAGCGTCTGGGATGCTCTCGGCCGTAGGTTCGAATCCTCGTCACGGCCCTTGTGGATTTGTTCCTAAGAGAATAATGATTGTAACATTCCCTACACATCATACCTCCAATCAGTGGCAGATTAGGCCCCCACACCAGCCAGAAACTTAACACACAAAACAACGCAAATTGAAATACGATAAAGTGTAGAGATTTTCCTCAAGATGCGTCCCGGCGCTGAGAGAGTTCCTCAGGAACACCAGGAAACACATCTTTAGTGTAAATATGAAAAAGAATAAAGGGATTGGAAGGCATTTCAGCGAACCGTCAATCATTAAGAATTAAAATTCCTCAGGTCATGCAACCCCCCCCCCCCCCGAGATCGTGTTCACCCCAGATCTTGTTCACCTTACAACTTGTTCACCCCAGATCTTGTTCACCTTAGAACTTGTTCACCTTAGAACTTGTTCACCCCAGATCATGTTCACCTTAGATCTTGTTCACCTTAGAACTTGCTTCACCCCAGATCTTGTTCACCTTACAACTCGTTCACCCCAGATCTTGTTCACCTTACAACTTGTTCACCCCAGATCTTGTTCACCTTAGAACTTGTTCACCTTAGAACTTGTTCACCTTAGATCTTGTTCACCTTAGAACTTGTTCACCCCAGATCTTGTTCACCTTAGAACTTGTTCACCCCAGATCTTGTTCACCTTAGATCTTGTTCACCTTAGAACTTGTTCACCCCAGATCTTGTTCACCTTAGAACTTGTTCACCTTAGAACTTGTTCACCTAAGAACTTGTTCTCCCCAGACCTTGTTCACCCCAGATCTTGTTCACCTTAGAACTTGTTCACCCCAGATCTTGTTCACCTTAGAACTTGTTCACCTTAGAACTTGTTCACCCCAGATCATGTTCACCTTAGATCTTGTTCACCTTAGAACTTGTTCACCCCAGACCTTGTTCACCCCAGATCTTGTTCACCTTAGAACTTGTTCACCCCAGATCTTGTTCACCTTAGAACTTGTTCACCTTAGAACTTGTTCACCTTAGAACTTGTTCACCCCAGATCATGTTCACCTTAGATCTTGTTCACCTTAGAACTTGTTCACCCCAGATCTTGTTCACCTTAGAACTTGTTCACCCCAGATCATGTTCACCCCAGATCTTGTTCACCTTAGAACTTGTTCACCCCAGATCTTGTTCACCTTAGAACTTGTTCACCCCAGATCATGTTCACCCCAGATCTTGTTCACCTTAGAACTTGTTCACCCCAGATCTTGTTCACCTTAGAACTTGTTCACCTTACAACTTGTTCACCTTAGAACTTGTTCACCTTACAACTTGTTCACCCCAGATCTTGTTCACCTTAGATCTTGTTCACCCCAGATCTTGTTCACCTTAGAACTTGTTCACCTTACAACTTGTTCACCCCAGATCTTGTTCACCTTAGAACTTGTTCACCTTACAACTTGTTCACCCCAGATCTTGTTCACCTTAGAACTTGTTCACCTTACAACTTGTTCACCCCAGATCTTGTTCACCTTAGAACTTGTTCACCCCAGATCTTGTTCACCTTAGAACTTGTTCACCTTACAACTTGTTCACCTTAGAACTTGTTCACCTTACAACTTGTTCACCCCAGATCTTGTTCACCTTAGATCTTGTTCACCCCAGATCTTGTTCACCTTAGAACTTGTTCACCTTACAACTTGTTCACCCCAGATCTTGTTCACCTTAGAACTTGTTCACCTTACAACTTGTTCACCCCAGATCTTGTTCACCTTACAACTTGTTCACCTTACAACTTGTTCACCCCAGATCTTGTTCACCTTACAACTTGTTCACCCTAGACCACGTACATCCCAGATTCAAGTACGTTTAGTGAGACAATAAAATACATCTCAAATGGATAATGTAGCTTAGGCTATTTCAAACCTCCTAGCCCTTCATTTCTAACCTTCCTAACCTCCAATCACAGCTATTTACGTATGTAGGTTAGCTTAGCATTTTAAAAGCACCGAATCACCTTCTGTGGTTGATTGTTCAATAAACCCTTGAACTATATGTTTAACACATCTCTAACCCTGTCCATGGAGGGCAGAAGAAAATGTGTATATGCTGGTTAGCATTGTAAATGTGTGGCCACGTCTGTGGTAGAAAAAAACAAAAAAACAAAAAACTAGGAAATGTACATGTTTATCTCTCAGAATGTTTGGTAATATGTTTATTGTTTGTGATGTGTGTCTATGTATATATTAACACGATGTACTGAACGGGGTGAGAATACCTTGAGCTACATCATCCCTTTGTGTGTATTTTACTTCAATAAACTTATTTCACTTTCAATTCAATTTCAACCACAACCTTACAACAAGCACAGCACACCAACCACAACACAACCATCACACCACGCTATCCACCGCCACAACACAACTCTACCACTACAGCTATGAATAACCACTGTCATATTTAAGTCTCCCCTAATTTTGAATGCTTCAGTAATCCCTTCAAGTACACTTTAGAGGCGGGGAATACTTCAGTCAATCCGATTAAGAAAGGTAAACACAGATACTCACTCTCCCTCCCTGTCTCTCTCTCTCTCTCTCTCTCTCTCTCTCTCTCTCTCTCTCTCTCTCTCTCTCTCTCTCTCTCTCTCTCTCTCTCTCTCTCTCTCTCCTCACCGGGGGTGGCCCTCTATCGTGGAGAGTGAGGTATGACCGACCTTAATTAAGATACTTTGATCATTTCAGTTTGCCTTCTGATGAGTAGAATGAGCATCATACTCAACCTTCAAGAGAACTCTACGCCCCTCCACATCATCATCACTACATCATCACCACCACAATCATCACATTACACAATTGAGCTCTGTGACTTTTCGTATGCTGTCGACTTTCACAATAATTACAAATTTAACATTTTAGTTGACAGCCTGACAGGGCCTGACAGCTAAGTGGACAGCGCTCGGGATTCGTAGTCCTAAAGTTCCGGGGTTCGATCCCAGTTGAATGCGGAAACAAATGGGCAGGGTTTCTTTCACCCTGATGTTCCTGTGCACCTAGCAGTAAATAGGTACCTGGGAGTTAGACAGCCGCTACGGGCTGGTCAACATACGGGCTGCTTCCTGGGAGTGTATAACAAAAAGGAGGCCTGGTCGAGGACCGGGCCGCGGGGACGCTAAGCCCCGAAATCATCTCAAGATAACCTCAAGATAAGTTAATTTCACGCCCGTCTGCCACAATTATCGACCTTCGAATCGATCAAGCAGTAGTATAGTCAAGACGCTGGCCAAAGAAAGGAATGCCACAGTCGAATTTTTATCAAATAAAGCAATTCTCACCGTCTTCCCTTTAACCAATCCACCTAATCTCACAGTCAACCCCCCCAATCCTTAATTAATATACTGCTAAGACAGTCGACGTTTTGGCAGTGTATATTATTATATTATGGGAAACTTATATTATGGGAAACTTATATTATATTATGAAACTTATATAAACTTATATTATGGAAAACTATATTAAGTTCTGAATGATAGTTGTATAACTCCTGAATTATATTAATATTAAGGAGAACCGTCAATCCAATACATAAATCCCAGTCAATCAAGCCTGTGAAACGAGTCTGACAGTCTAACGACCTGGCTAGCAAAACGAGTCAACCCACAACGTTGCTCAGACAACAAATCAACGTTGATAACGTCATTTCAACATCGATTAAACGCTATTCAGATGTGTTTTGTCAATTGGGGAAATGAATCAACATTGAAAACATCAATCCAACATCACTTAAACGTTTTTCCCAGCTAGGAAACGAGCAGAAATGATGGCTATTACCGTCCCATTCAGCAGGCAGAGCCGCGGGTCTCTATATCCTCTGGTCTTAAGCGTCCATCCCAGTGAATCCCACAGTCGAAGCCTCGAACCCCGGGCTCTGGAGTGTGCGTCTATTTACTCGAGGCGAGCTTAACACACTCCGCCATTTGTTCACCGCCAGCTTATCGTACTTGTCGATTGTTCTGTGATGATTGGTTAATGGACACGGGTATTTTTCGCTAAACGGGCCGCGGGATTAGTAATGATTATCGGAGGCCGGTCGTAGCCGCGATGGTCACTCTGGCTCGGGTGGAAAGTAGGGACAAGAGGAGGCTATTTGTGGCTAGGAAATTGAGGGTAGAAGGGTAGAAATAGCCTGAGCTACTCTAACCCTTTGAGATATATTTTATTGTTTCAATAAAAGTTTTTAACTTGAGGATACCAGTGGAAAAGGGAAAGGGTTCATATACAAAGTTTATATGTAATTAAACTTAACAAATATATTAATTAGTTAAATTAACATGTAAATTGAACTGTAAAATAGATTTTATAAATTAATAGTGAGAGAAACAGAGGCACAGTAGAACTTGGATCGCTTGATTGTTTCAAGCGTAGGTTAGACACCTGTATGAATGAGTTTGGGTGGACTGTAATAGAAGCTGCCTCGCATGGACCAATAGGCTGTTTGCAATTACCTCTCTTGTTGTTGTTATAGATTCAGCTACTGGGAACAAAAAGTTCCAAGCAGCACGGGCTATGGTGAGCCCGTAGTGGACTTGCCTGGCACAGGAACGGTGCTGTAACTTAAGGAAATTACCTCTCTTGTTGTTTTAGATTTAGCTACTCAGAACGAAATGTCCATGTAGCACGGGCTATGGTGACCCCGTCAATTACCTCTATTCTCATGTTCTTAAATAGCCTCGGGCCAAACTCAGGAAGGCAAATGTAGTTTTCACCTGAATTTAGGACTCAGTTCTCAAAAGTAGGGATGTTGGTAGAGTGAGATACGTGTGGCTGGGCCAGCCAAATGCTCATCCAGCAAGCGAGACGTCCTGGGTTCGAGTCCCGGAGAGTGTGTGGGACGATTGCAAAATCTTGCAAATCTGAGAAGGGAAGGAACTATCAGGGGAAAGCGCCAAGCCATCACGACTATATAGCACTGGGAAGGGGTCAGGATAAGTATTTGGGATGGGACGGGGGAAAGGAATGGTGCCCAACCATTTGGTGGACGGTCGGGGATTGAACGCCGACCTGCATGAAGCGAGACCGTCGCTCTACCGTCCACCCCAAGTGGTTGGGTATTGCAATAAGAGAACGATAGCAAGTGAAACGAGAACTGTCTAAGACAAAACTTCACTTCCATCTGAACAACCTCGTTACCTTACCTGTTCCTGTCTTGTCACTCCGTAAACAATGCAACTGTTTTGCCAAACCAGAAACGTGCGGACCCAAGCAACCCACCTAACCATCCGAGGCCTAAGCATAGAAAACGTCAATATTAACGTGCTATAATTTGTACTAATAGGTCGTATTTTTAACGGATTGCTTGATTACGTTAAAAATGCAGAGTATTAGGTTAGAGAAAAGGGCTTGTAAACCACACCCACACGTGTAATCCACGCCCAATTTGGTTCACTCTGCCAATTACTTTCCTCTCCACACCTCTACGCCAAGGTGAACTTGCCAAGTTACTCAAATTAATTGTTTTTAATTAAATTTATCTTTTTCTTTTATGTTGACTCAAACATACAATTCAAATTATGATATAAAATAATTTTCTTCAATAGCTGACAAATGAGAAGTAATAGTTTAGTTGGGGGGGGGGGTGGAGTATGAAGAAACATTTCGTTTTCTATGACAGATGGCAAAGAACGGGAAAGGCATAAAAACAAACATGGATCAATGGGATACCACAGTAAATCCTTCGCCGCTGGCTGGGGATTAACTATCTGAGGGCCTGTCACTCTCCCCTCCTTTCCCAGGCATGCCTAGCAACCATGACGCTCCTGGGGCCGATCCTTGGGCCGGGAAGGAACACAGATTAGGGTCGAGGAAATTTAGGATAGCAGAAACTAACATAAAAAAAAATACGACCGAGACGGGAGACTGAACAGAAATCACAAAACACAGCACCAGGAGGACATTTTGGGTGGTGAGGATTGGAAACATTGGAACAGAGAGAAAGGTATGATGGGTGGATGAGGTTCAGAGGATTTGGAGGACACATAGGATAGAGGATAGTTGTGTATATATTATAATAGTGTCGCCCCAAACTCTGCCAGTCACTCCTGGAAGGCGGCGGGAGAGTAGATTTACGGGACATCAATAATCATCACAACTCGAGTGCTCGCATCCCTTAAGAGGAGAGAGAGAAAGAGTTCCTTGTCCACATATCCCAGCTCCTTGTTCTCATATCCCAGCTCCTTGTTCTCATATCCCAGCTCCTAGTCCTCATATCCAAGCTCCCCTCCTTGTCCTCATATCCTAGCTCCTTGTTCTCATATCCCAGCTCCTTGTCCTCATATCCCAGTTCCTTGTTCTCATAGCCCTTACAAGAGTTTCTTGTATAGTTACTCTGGCTTAGTGCTTTCTCATCATCTCTCTGTCTGCCTAGAGTTTGTGTTAATTTTCTCTCTCATGTTAGTGTGATTAATGAGGCGATAAATATATACACTGCTTGCTGGTTTGTTCGATGCACGAGTTAAGCTGAATTTACAATATATTTTGTTTGGTTGTATAAGAGGACTTGTGCTTAGTACCGTATTGCCATTTGTGTTTGTTTTCCCTAGTTATTTGAAAATAATATAATCCATTTTGAAATAAAATTCATTCTCAATCCGTCCTTATCAATTATGTCATCATTCAACCAACTTCAACACCGGTGTTATTAGTGATCACTAAACAGAACTCATATTTACAATCAATTATTTTTTAGCGATCATTTAACTCTGGTTACCAATAACAGCCAACCAATGCTAGACTCTCTCCTGAGCTCTCAATCTGATCTCAAACACCTCACGTGAGTAGGGTCTAAGATCTGAGACAAGTATGTACCCCCCTCTTCGTCTCATACCTACTCTTCAAATCTAAACTAATTGAACCATAATCAAACCCAGCTTAACCTATTCCAATCTAACCAAACCCAACCTATCGTAATCCAAACTGACCTAACCTATCCCAACCTAACCTGATCTCACCTATCCTAACTTAACATGACCTAACCTAACGAAAATAAAAGGCAAAATATGAGGTTTATTTATATAGTGTGCACAAAGTGTGAGGTCTCCTTATGACCTCACAAGTCTCTGCCTCTCATCCCTCCCACCTATCACCCACCAGAGAGAGAGAGAGATGAGAGACAGATAACGGATAAAGTGAAAGAATAATGAAATCGGCTTAGCATGTCATCCTAGTGAAGAGCCTGTCACTCCACACTTCCCGTTTTCTATGGCTTTGTTTACAATAGTTCCTATGAAGCAATGATTCTTCATTTTTTAGGTTTAACATTTTTTCTAACTTTTTAAGTAGAAAACTTTTTTAACTTTTCTAAAATGAGGAAAAAACTATTCTCGCATCTCTTAATTGTGGGCGTCGCAATTAAGACACAACTAAAACCAAATGCTTTTATATATTGCATTAATTAATAAACGGTTGTAAGATTTATTAAATTGCATACTGTAACTTTAAAGGATATTTTGCTATATAAGTTGAATAGGCCTGCCTCATAGATGAAATGTAAACCCTACAATGAGGAATTAAAGCGAGATAAAGAGTGAATTTGTAAATATTATTTTTTGATAACTGTGAGGAAGAGAGAGAGAGAGAGTGTGTGTGTGTGTGAGCGTGTGTGTGTGTGTGTGTGTGTGTGTGTGTGTGTGTGTGTGTGTGTGTGTGTGTGTGTGTGTGTGCGCGTGTGCGAACGTACTTGCCTGAAGTATTAATAATATTAAACTTCTTCATCCCTTCCTTCATATCACTCAACTAACAAAGTCATTCCAAAGCAACCTGCTCAACAAGCTTCAAATCAACATTCAAACAAACTAAACATCAAACCAGGTAATAAACCACAAATAAACCTCCAGGGATTTCCAGGAACACAGCAGTTCCTAAATAAACCCACGCCTCCCTTCCCCCCCTCACCCCCCACTTTCCACTCCAGATCTGTCCAATTTCCAGGTCCTTGACGGTGGCTGGGAGCCCGAGTGACAGACAGCTCAAGGTCTCTGTCTGTCATCCCACGGCCAGCATCCACGAGACGCACTCTCTCTTCAGGTGAGTAGTTGAGGCTTTCAGCATCCCTTTATATCTTATCCTGTTTACCTGCGAGAGTTTCCCCTCTAATCTTATCATATCTCACTTCCTCTCTCTCTCTCTCTCTCTCTCTCTCTCTCTCTCTCTCTCTCTCTCTCTCTCTCTCTCTCTCTCTCTCTCTCTCTCTCTCTCTCTCTCTCTTCTTCAACCAATTACCACTCCTCTTAAGAGGAAATCACCAGCGCAGCCAATGAGCTTAGTTTCAACACACAATCATTTCATTTCCAGGTGATTCTCTTCATTTCCTCCCTGCATACAATTGCCTTATTTCCGCTCAACAATCCACCCAACTCCTTAAGTGGAAACCAGAGATATTCTCCCTCGAAACAATCTACTTTAACCTTGGGTAAGTAATTAATAAATAATAATAATAATAATAATAATAAAGGTAGGCTTTACGGGAAAAAAGGCAGCCTAAATCAACCTAACCTAACCAACCTAACCTAAGCAAATTCATCCTAGCCTGACACTGTAAACGGTTTTAAACAACGAGAAAACGAGCGTTATCAATCTCGTTTTCTCAGAGATCCGCATTCAGAAAAGTCTCGTTTTCTGAGTGGGGGAACTGCATTATGTCGTTTAAGATGTATACTAGCTTAGGTCAGGCTCGTTTGGGGTTAGGATAGGTTAGGCTAGGCTGGGTAAGGGTAGATAGGTAGAAGCTGTCTTGTATACGATGTGTGTGTCGCAGGAGCCCTTAAAAATCGATACAGTCGCTGTGAAACTAACTTTGACTCTCGTCCGAGGCACCCATCAGTTGACGACACTGCTGTTTGTTCGCTAATATTTTTGATCCACAAACTTTGTGGTGAGGAATCTCTTTCCTCCATCATTAATAAGACCTATTTGGTCCCTATTGTCCCCAATCTGCTGTTTTTCACCATGTCAGAAACTAATTATTAAGCTGGGTTTATCTTATTGAGACGGCAGGAACTGTAAGAAGTTATCGTACCGCAACACATCATTTTGTTTCCAGGAAAATGATTGACGAAGTTGCCGGCTAACAATTTTGTTCCATAGGTGTAATGGGCGTCTAAAATTCAGCTAATTTTTTTTTGAGGGTTTGGTACATAGTTTGAAAACTTGTGATGGTGTTTAGTTACTTATTAGGGTTTATTGTTATTGAGTTTGAAAATGAGGGAAATAAAGTAACTGCTCACAATATGGCATCAACGAAGGGATTTGGCGGGAGCTGTTCTGATGAGTAGCGCACCGCCCCATTGATATGTAAATGATAGAAAACCATCAATTGACATGCTAATGATCACCCCTTTATCGCGCTAGCGCACGCTCACACACACACACACACACACACACACACACACACACACACACACACACACACACACACACACACACACACACACACACACCCACAGTTGATTGACAGTTGTGAGGCGGGACCGAAGAGCCAAAGCTCAACCCCCCGCAAGCACATCTAATACACACACACTCATTCTCGCCCCAACTGAGAGCTTAATTACCATCTCGTAAACAACCATAGGTGCTTCCATCACCCTCTGTGGCTGAGCCCTCAAGTCGCTCCCTGTGGTTGAGCACTCAGTCACCCTGCACGGTTGCGTGCTCAATCAGCAACTGCACAGTATACAATGTAAACAAAGCTCTGACCCAGTCCCTGGAGGACAGAATACTATATATGTATTTATATATAACAGGTAACATCGTATATATATGTATGGCCACGTCTGTGGTTGAAAATAAATTAAAAATGGCTCATCCAGTCCGTGGTTCATGTCCCCCATCTTACCTTCTGTATCACCATCCCCTTACCCCATCCTGCCCATCCCCACGCCCCATTCTGGCCCCATACATCCCTTCCAGTCCCGCCTCATACTTTTATACCCCATCTTGTCCTTCCCTCCCCACCCCACCCCCCCCCCCCCACCCATTCCGCCCGTGAGAATCCACAAGGTCTTCTCTGAATGTTCTTTATATATATATATATATATATATATATATATATATATATATATATATATATATATATATATATATATATATATATATATATATATATATATATATATATAAGTGTGTGTAAATCACGAAAATATTAACACGCGATGATTATATTTCTTTTCAGACGTGTCGGATCGCTAGAGCAGAACAAGTGGGTGAGAAGTTCAAGAATCTTCTTAGGTTAAGAGATGTTTGGTTTTAACCTGTATATACCTTGCTTTAATCATGGGGTCTTTGTTGGCAGTTATTAAACAACTTACGAACTTGGAAGCTTCACAACCCAAGGTTGTTATTTGTTATAAACAACCTCGTGGTGGTTGGGAGTTCATAAACTGTTTGATAAATGTAAAGAAAACTACCATGAGAAAAGATGTACAGGTCTCGTAAGGGGGGTAGCATAAATGCTACCATATGTGGATATTTATTTCCACCACTTTATTGTGACTTAATCTTTCTACTTCTTCGTTATATTTCGGTGCCTTGTGTGATACTATGTATGTATTTCCTCTGATAAATAAAAATATTTTATTATATTTTATGTCTGATAAATAATGATGAATAAAGAACTTTGCTGCTATATCCTTCCATAAACCTTTTTTCCTTGATAAATCCTGGAAACTTTCTTTTCTTTGTACTATACTATAACACCAAAACTCAACTGCGGGCTCGCCATAGCCCGTGCTACTTGGATTTTTTAGTTCCAGGTAGCGAATCTTTAACAACAACCAATGCTCTGATACCATAACATAGGTGCAACTCTACCATGTTCTTCGCCTGGTGGCAATTAATTGCCTGATAATTACTTAATAAATCAAGCAATTATAGACCTGAAATATAATTACCCAGATATATAACCAAATGTGGTAATCATCATTAAATGATTACACTATAAAAACCAGTTACTAACTTGCTTTAAATAAATTAGCAAAAATTTTGTTTGTTTCATGATAATTATATCCTCCCATATCCATATATGCGAGGAAGGGCAGGTGTTTCAATGGCACATATTGGGCACAAGAATTAAAACACCTGCTTTCGTACTTTCATCAAAGTCAGTTAGAGCTATGAGGCACTGTTTAATGTTGACACAGTTGTGGTATTATGTAATATTTTATAGAATACAAAAAGTGTATTATTGTGATATTTTGAAGTATATCCGATATAGGTATATCTTTGACTTTCATAGAAAATGGAACTTAAGTATAACTATCTTAAGATGTATTTAGGAGAGAATAATATATATCTAGAGGAATACGTCGCCTCTCAGTCTATATAGACTGAAACTAAGTATAGTAGGCCTTCGATAAATGTGACCATGGCGTGATAGCACACAAAATGAAGTCAATGGGAATAACCGGTAAAGTAGGACGCTGGATACTCAGTTTTCTGTCAAACAGGACTCAGCGAGTAACTGTCAACCATATAAAATCTAGTCCAAGTGCAGTGAAAAGCTCTGTACCTCAGGGTACAGTCCTTGCACCACTGCTTTTCCTTATTCTCATATCAGATATAGACAAAAATACAAGTCACAGCTTCGTATCATCCTTTGCAGATGACACAAAAATCAGTATGAAAATTACCTCGGCTGAGGACATTGAAAAACTTCAAGCTGATATTAATAAAGTTTTCGACTGGGCATCAGAAAATAACATGATGTTTAACAGTGATAAATTCCAGGTACTCAGGTACGGTAAAAATGAGGACCTTAAACATAATACAGAGTACAAAACACAATCAAATGTACCCATAGTAGGAAAACAGCATGTAAAGGATTTGGGAATAATAATGTCTGACGACCTAACGTTTAAGGAGCATAACCAAGCAAATATTGCGACAGCCAGAAAAATGATAGGATGGATTACGAGAACTTTCAAATCCAGGGATCCCATCACAATGGTTGTACTCTTCAAGGCACTTGTGTTGTCCCGTCTTGAGTACTGCTCAGTACTCACTTCCCCCTTCAAAGCAGGAGAGATTGCTGAAATAGAGGGAATACAGAGAACATATACGGCACGCATAGACGCAATAAAGCACCTAAATTATTGGGATCGTCTCAAAGCCCTCCAAATGTACTCACTAGAAAGAAGACGAGAGAGATATCAAATAATATACACCTGGAAGATACTGGAGGGCCAAGTACCAAATCTACACAGTAAAATAACAACGTACTGGAGTGAACGACATGGAAGAAAATGTAGAATAGAACCAATGAAGAGCAGAGGTGCCATAGGCACAATCAGAGAACACTGAATAAACATCAGAGGTCCGCGGTTGTTCAACGTCCTCCCAGCAAGCATAAGAAATATTGCCGGAACAACCGTGGACATTTTCAAGAGGAAACTAGATTTATTCCTCCAAGGAGTGCCGGACCAACCGGGCTGTGGTGGGTATGTGGGCCTGCGGGCCGCTCCAAGCAACAGCCTGGTGGACCAAACTCTCACAAGTCGAGCCTGGCCTCGGGCCGGGCTTGGGGAGTAGAAGAACTCCCAGAACCCCATCAACCAGGTATCAACCAGTATATTGGGTGGTTGGTCAGTAAGCAAGTGTCATGGCCTTAATTTAAAGTCTTATGTTATATAAACTAATTTTTAAATGACTAAACTGAATGAGTTTACTCATTCAGTTTAGTCATTCACTCAACTAAACTCAAAGATTTATTCAACAAAATTCTTGAACTTTAAAACAACTCAAACATTTATTCAACAAAATTCTTGAACTTTAAGACAAATCAAATCTCGGAAATTAAACTCAATTTAAAACACTGCCAAATGATTTGTGAAGGGAACATTCTTTTGAACATTTTAACATCAAAATAATTAAATTTCATCAATCCTTTTTCCCATAATGTATTTAAAATAAATACATTAAGCAAAATACACAATATATTTTAATGTATTTTTTCTTCATTTTCAGGTTACATTGCTGAAGCTTGGTGAAAAGTCGTGGAATTGTATAGTTTCTTACATAAAATTTGGAACAATTTAGAGTGTTTCAATATCCATCAAGAATAAGGTGTTGAGAGGTCCGTTAATAACCCTCCAGAGGTTGATAGGCCTTAATAACCCTCCAGAGGTTGATAGGCCTTAATAACCCTCCAGAGGTCGATAGGCCTTAATAACCCTCTAGAGGTTGATAGGCCTTAATAACCCCCCAGAGGTTGATAGGCCTTAATAACCCTCCAGAGGTCGAAAGCCCTTAATATCCCTCTAGAGGTTGATTGTCCTTAAGCCTAACCCAAAGCCAATCAGAGCAACTGAATGATTTACTCAGAGATCTATCCTGGTCCATGTATTTTTAAACCATATAAACTAATCAACAGTTCGAAAAAAAAACTCAGTAGTTCGAAAATGTCTATAGATCAAAAACCTCAATAGCCCGAAAACGACAATACATACTGTGCGACGCATTTGGAAAACAGTTATGCTACGCTAATTGGTACATAATTTCATTTCATGTTGTTAGCCAATCAGGTTTGTAAATGAAGATTCGTTCTTCCCGTCGACAATTAACAGTTATATAGGGAAATTATTTTTTACATGCAAATTTTAGAAGAATTAATAAATTTATATTGATTCATTATTTTAACCAGACGGAGTTAAAATTCACGATTCGGTGATAATTGTTGGTAATTTTATTCATTGATTTCGTAAAGCTTTCATCTACGTTTTTTTTTAAATATATTTTTGGTTTATATAATTTTTCGATATTATTAGTTTATTATATTTATTAAATGTAAGCAATTATTCTGTTCTTTACGATAGATATTCACAGATTCACTGATTATTCGTTCACCGATATCGATAGTTAGGGCATTGTGCTAGTTAGTAATAGCCTTACTTTTTAACAACGCTATTTACGAAATTTTATAGTTATCAAGATCCTAGTACAGTACTAGTAGAGTACTCTACTAGTACTCAATAGAGTACTAGTGAGTACAGGAGTAGACATTGATTGATGAAGACTAAGCCACCCACACAGGTGGCACGGGCGTGAGTAGCCCGTTAGTGGTATCTTGAGGCTATCTTGAGATGATTTCGGGGCTTAGCGTCCCCGCGGCCCGGTCCATTCCTTTTTGTTACACATCCTCAAGAAGCAGCCCGTAGCAGCTGTTTAACTCGCAGGTACCTATTTACTGCTAGGAGAACAGGTGCATCAGGGTGAAAGAAGCCCATTTGTTTCCCCCCCCCCTCCACCGGGGATCGAACCCGGAGCCATCAAGACTACGAATCCCGAGCGCTGTTCACTCAGCTGTCAGGCCCTGGTAGATGTTTGGAGTGAATATGTTTGTTCTTTGGTCGTGAAATGAGTCTACTTTTGACTCATTTCAGTCAAAATGTAGAAATTCAGTCGCTTTGAGTTCACCCTTCCCACAGATCGTAGTGAAAATGTATATATATATATATATATATATATATATATATGGTGGTTAGCATTGTACATCTGTGGCCACGTCTGTGGTAGAAAATAATACCCCCCCCTCCCCGCCCTCCCCCCCCCCCCTCCCAACCATCTTTTACAAAAGTAGGTCGTAAGATGTCCTTTCAGAAATTGTTCATGTCTTAACTTCATCGTATATTATACTGTGTATATACTATATGGTATAGGCATATTATTATTTATTATTCTTGACCCTTCTTGGTGGGGGAGGTTTTCGACTGTTTCCTCATGTTCCTTTCAAGCGATATATAATCATACATATCATGTATGCTTCGCATGATATGCGAAACCTGTACATCTTAGTGCTTTGTGAGTTACTGCTCTCTTCTGAGTGCTTACTTGTGAGTGAGTGTCTGATTGTGAGTAATTGCCTGATTGTGAATGATTCCCTGATTGTGAGGGGAAGGTTTGTCTACGAGTACTTGATTGTTTGCAAGAACATGAAATTTAATGATCTCATGTGTGTATGTGTGTGGGGGGGGGGGTGGAGGATTAGAATTTAATTAGGATTTAATTAGGATTAGCTTTACGATGGTTCAAATAAAGCTTACGACTGCTCTATAAAGCATGTCCATCCTATTGGGCCGGTCGGTACAGCGACGATCTTGCAGGTCAGCGTTCGATCCCCGATGGGTCAAGTGGTTATCACCGTTCCTTCACTCCATCTATCTATCCCACATCGGAACGGGGTGAGAATAGCTTGAGGTACCTCATCAATTTGTGTGTATTTTACCTCAATAAACTTATTTCAATTTCAATCCCAGATCGAATCAATTCCCCGTAACTCTTCCATGTATTATATAGTCAACATGGCTTAGCGTTTTCTGTTCATAATTATCATTACCATGTATTAGGAATCTAAGAGAATAATTTTGGAAGAGTCTGCCCAAAAGTCTGGCGAGTAGGGTCCAGGAGCTGAGGAAAACATTACCTTCTCTACGTCATCTATGTAAACAATACATAATTAACTTGCCTATCCATTTTGGGCCAATTTTTCTTCGCGTTATCGAAGCTTAAACACATTATTAGTAAAGTATCGAAACAATTCATTTAATATCCATATATTTTGTCTTATTTGTTTAACTCTTGGAAAGATAGATATTTCCCAAAATAAAGGAATTCAAATTCTTTATTCAGGAAAAGTACATACTTAGTCGATTTACAAACAAAGTTGAATTTATAGATAGAGCTAGTACATACAATACCTAAAGCCTTAATACGCATAGACTTAAGACGCATAGACTTAAGATGCATAGACTTAAGACTATATAGCCTAAAGCCATAATACGCGCAGCGTTTCGCGCAATACGCAATAGATTTTTACCTATTTATCAGTCTCTGTAGCAAACGTTTAGTCCCCCCCCCCTCCTCTTTCCCCCCCCCCCCCACTTCCCTGAATGGTGGGTGTGTAATCATCAAACAAGGCAATCCCCCAAGGTCCTTTTACTAAATCTGTTTAGCAAACAGTCGCTCACCCAACGTTTATGTGATGTGGGTTTAGTCCCTTAACCACTTGACTTCCCATGGGTACGACAAGGGGGGAGGGGAAATTGAAGACTGTCCTTTGAGGCAGCTTAGCAGCCTAATTCTTACATTGGTAAATTAGATGGTTCTGGTTTTCTAATGGCCAGGATTGGCCAAACACACGCCTGGGGGCACCCATACAAACACGAGCACATGATACCATATCACAAACACAAGATATCACATGTGCTAATGCATACACACATACACACGCGCGAGCGTATCAACGCATCAATGCACGCACACGCATGCGTGTTCGAACGAACGCATACGCATGCCAGGGTGTGACTGTGCACACTTCATCACGCACGAAGATAAATTAACGCCAGGGCGTGCCGGAGTGCCTATACGCAAGTTTATTAAAGATAACCAGACAACAAGAGATGATGCACTCGTCCGCGGCCCTTAACAGTAATCCACATTAACACTTACGTAATTAGCGGCACCGCGGTAATTAGGCTCATACTGCCTCCCCAACCAGCCACTTGGACTGGTCGGTACAGCGCCAGCCTCGCTTCTTGCAGGTCGGCGTTCGATTCCCAAGAGTCGAATTGGTTGGGCATCGTTCTTTCCTGCCGTCATATTACAGATTCTTGTCCTCATATCCTGTATGAGGACAAGAATCCTTGCGAAACCTGTACATCTTAATCATGGTGGCTTTGTTTACAAGTAATAAACAGTTTATGAGCCCCGAAACATCACAATCCAAAGGTCATTATTGTTATAAACAACCCCGTAATGCTTCGCAGCTCATGAACTGTTTAGTAGATGTAAACAAAAGCCGCCATGATTGTGGAAAGATATACAGGTTTCGTAACTAGTTTGGTTTTGATGGCTAGCACTCGAGGGGTGTCTCCTCAAGGAGCAAGATACAAAGGTCCAAACACACTCGTCACCGTATATAAGCAGACTGACAGTGGTACAGCTGGTGTTGTTCCTTAGATCACCATCGCTGAGTCGTTAGTGAATCAGCAGTACCACCAAACTGGACCCTACAACTCGGTCCCTCATCTAATACGTCGCAATTTGTACGGAATGGATAAAAAATGTGATAAAGGGAAAAATTATATCACTGTAAATATTCTATGCAGAGGTCTCGATGGGTTAGGGGGGTTGTTGGGGTTAGTGAAGAAGATAATTATCAGGGGAAAGCACCAAGCCATTACGACTAAATAGCACTTGGAACGGGTCAGGATAAGGATTTGGGATGGGACAGGGGGGAAAGGAATGGTGGCCAGCCACTTGGAAGGTCGGGGATTGAACGCCGACCTGCATGAAGCGAGACCGTCGCTCTACCGTCCAGCCCAAGTGGTTGGACAGCGTCTGGTTAGGTTAAACAGTTGTGATTTTCACGGAGTGGCCAAGCAAGAGAACGGCCAATATTGATTGTATCCATAACAATCATTGCCACGTCGAGGGAACTATCTAAGACTGTCCTAATGCCTTGTATATCTGCCGTCGACAAATACTCCATGTGAGGGAATCCACAACTATTGCTATCATCCTGTGATCGGTTTACACACGACTCACAACTGATGACGTTCGAACACTTCCGGAACAAATGCTTCACTCACGAATTTTGTTCGAACCACAACGCTGTAAATGCTTCACCCACATACTATAAATACAAATAATCGCCAACAGAACCTAAACACCTAACCAGGGCCTAAATATGTACAATATGGTAATATAAAATAATATTAATTTATATTTAAGAAAATTCCTGTTTTGAATGAACAGAATGTTAAAATTTATGAATGCGTCTGTGGGGTCGACCGCTGGATGGAATGGACTTGGTCTAAGGACGGGTTACTCTCCAGAGGTTGATGGGTCATTAGGCCACCACATCAAGCCAATTAGAAGTTCTGTTTTGTTTATTGCTGTATACATATCTTTACCCGTTTTATTGGTGAGGACAGAGACGTTTAGGCCACGTTGTCTTTCTCCTGTTGCCTCTGTTCACTAGCAGTCTATAGGTATCCAGGAACTAAACAATTGTCTTGGGTTACGGTATGAGGTCTGATCTCATCAAACATGTAAAAATACTGAACAATTTGGAGGATATTGATCCAGACAACTTCTTCAATAGGTAAGATTTAATAAGGTAATTTGACGCAAAATAAGACCAACGGTTCAAGCTCAAGAAGCCACAATACAGGACGGAAAACAGGAAATGCTTTTTTCTCCTTAGTTATATAAACCCATGGAACCGCCTACCCGCTGAAGCCATAAATGCCAAAATACTGCTGAATTTCAAAATAGAACTCAACAAAATCATCAGGACAAATGGCGGGACCTTGGACAAGCCGCCGGCTTCCTGTTTTCATTGAGACCACTAGAGAGATAGTGGCTCTCAGGTAAAGTTCAGGTAAATCTAACAAAAAATATATATACATGTACAATTCCCTTTGGTGTAAAGCAATGCTATCCGATTCAGTTTAAACACCGTGATGAGTAACTGGATTGGTGACCGCGACGGGAGAGTCCCTCTTGTGGTTGGGAAAACCTCGATGAGCCCAATACTGGCTTATTGTCCTTGACATGGAGTACCCATATTATTATGAACCCCCCAAAAAACTAATTAGGTTGAACAAAAAAAAAAAGTAATAAAATACACATGTTACCCATGAAATACTGCCTTCAGTTACCATTTTCTATGATGATGTAAGCGAAAGAAAACTTTATTGGCGTAACTATGAAAAGTTATGGTTTACAGTAAGGTTTAGTGCTGTATAACCAATAATAAAGAACTAATGTACATCAGACAGTTTATATTTAATCTAGATGAAAGACCCTTGTCAAGGCTCCAGCAAGTAAGCTTTATCTTTATTTTATATATGTGATTTAGAAAAATATGACATTATAAAATGTCCATTTTATATAGTAACTATTTACAAATAATAATAATTTATTGTACATATACTTATTCATTTATTTATGCACATAAAAATTCAATAGGTACATACATACAATGGTGATTAAGTATAATCTTGCAAAGTCAATAACGTATAGAAATTATATTGCTGTAGTCGTATTTCTAGAGAGTAAAGGTGGTAATAAAATCAGGTACTTTATTGTTTTTAATTCACTAATTAATAGTGAATTAGAATAATTCACACATAAAGGGAGTTTCCCTTTTGTATGTATTGTGTTTGCATACATATTGTCTGATTCTGTGAATACACAAAATATATTTATTTCTGGTATGGTGTTCATAGGTTCTATTACACCCCTCTAGAGTAAGTTTCACAATAGTATTAGAATTTAGGAATAAGGGTTTGTAAGTGTAAATGACACAAGAGAATGTGTGGAGTGAGTGTATGTTCAGCCATGTGTCTGGATATAAACAGAGGGGCTGTGTGTTGTCTGAAGACAAAATTTGGTATACTTCTGATAACTGATTTTTGCTGGTTGATGATGGGCTTGAGGTAGTTTGTAGTGGTTATAAGCCCCCATGCACAGATACCATACGTTAGATAGGGATAGATTAGTGAACAGTGTGAGAAGAACAGAGTGGGGGTATATGATATATGATTTTTGAGAGTATATCAACAGCTTTGAAATACTTTCTTGGTGATATGCTGTTCTGAAGTTAAATCTTTTGTCTATGGATCGGCCATGGAACTTTCCCAGACTTTTACTATTAATGCATACTTTGTCTATCTGAAGATGTATATGTATCATTACAATGTATGAATAAGACATTAATACAACAATTTGAGAATCAAAAAAGTTTCCATTAGCAAATACATTTTTGCAACAAATTTTACAATATTAGTCAGCTCTGTCGCCTCACAACCCAATGATCCTGGGTTCGATTCCCGAGCAGGAGGAGACGTTAGGGCACGGTACTCAATACTTCATTCCACGGTTCACCTTGTAGGAAGAAAGATATTCAGGACTTAAGTAACTGTTGTGGGTAGCATCCTGAGGAAAGCCAGTCTTCGGCTTAAGGAACAACGATATAGACTAAGTACTAAGTATAGGCTTCTTGTCCCCCGACAATGGGGAAATAATATATTCTCCGCCAAAGCATAACTCTACTATGTAGCCTACTTTGCTATGTAAAATAACTCTCGCTTCGTTTTATTGATTTTTATAATTTAATGAATTTTGCAGCCAATAATGATAATTTAACTTTAGGTTAATCCCTCAACTCAGCAAAGAGAGAGAAAAGATTACATTGTTCTATTTTCCAGTAGAGTTCACTGATAACTCTGTGGTTATCGGCCTCCTGGTGTTCAGTAGTCACGTCTGTGAGGACCGAGTGCGAGTTGAACTTGAGACCTCGCGCAAACGGCAGCGACAGTTTGTTAATGGCATCGATGACGGGCGGCCTCTTGGCGTCAGATTGCGTGGCCATGATGATTATCTTCTCCCTTCCTTCGTCTGTCAGAAGGGAGTATAGGTGCTTGTAGACGGATCTGTAGGAGTCCGGGAGCTTTTGGATTTTTGCTGGGATGACAAAGCCTATGATGTCGAAGTGGTGAAGCCCACAGACCTTCCGCAGGAGCGTGGCTAGGCGGCTCATGATGTGTTTGTTGTGGGCGTGTTCTTCTGGGCTGCCGAGACCTGGCGTGTCGACGATTATGAGGTTGTGGTGGTCGTGAGGCCTCGGCAGGATGTTGAAGGAATAAGCTGTCGTAAATTTGGTTTTCTTAATCTTCAGATCTTTCGTGAGGCGGTTGAGTGGGTCTCCATTTATTAATAAACGGAAGTTGTCGTGGAATTTGACGCCGAAGATGTAGTTGACCATTGCCGTGGCGAGAGTAGTTTTACCCGATTCTCTGTCGCCCACCAGGAGAACGACCTTAGTTGGTTTGTCGTTGGTGTCACCTAAGGTGAGCTTCATTACTCTTGTTCCATCGTCCCTGTGGTCCAACTTCATCACCAACTGGCGAAGGTCCAGACCCTCGTGGTGCCCCACAACCTCTGTGAACTGGTGAATGACTCTTAGTCTTGATATTTCAGTCACATCCACAAGTCCATCTTCTAGCTGCTTACCTAACGACATCCTCAAAGGTGAAGAACTCTTCAACTCCTGAAAAAAATCGTCTACACCATGATAGTCGAAGAGCCGAAATATTTGTAGAAAGAAGTGTTCTTCTGGACTGATATGTGCTGTTGTTTTTTCGCCATTATCAAAGATAAACAAGTTATTGTAAGCAATGTTAGCCTTTTTAAGTGAGTTTAGCAGAGGCATGTAGGACGTGGGGTCAGTCACCAGGACCTGTGTGATACTCTCCAGGTCGTCGAACGCACAGCACAGCAGTTCGTAGGTGTTGACGAGTGGGAGAAGAATATCCGTAGACGTCTGGACCACAAAACTGACAGCATCGACCATCGTTGTCCCAAACTCTTGCTGGAGAAATCCTTCTAAATCTTGTAGGATTCTCACGTCTCTCTCTGTGCCGCCCGAGTACCCTAAGGGAGGCACGTCAACAAAGACCAGATTGAAGGGCAAACTCATGTCACCCGTTTGATTGAAAATGTAGACATATATAATATCTTGAACATCCTCGAAGGCAAAATTGTCAGCCAGGATCAGACGATAGGTACTCCTGACCTGTACGTCAAATATATAATTCACAAAGGCATCCTTAACGGATGCCTTCATCTCCAGATCGTCGCCTAAGAGAAATACTACTTTATTTGGGAGATCATTGAGGCTGCCGAGAGTTTGTTTACATACAGAGTCGACTCCAGGTGTCGATGACGACGCCATCTGGAGGGGAAGGAGGGAGAGGCCGCCCTCGGTGTAGCCGTGGCCGCCACCACCCGCCATCACTCACCTGCAGAGCACAAAAAAGATGGTATTTAATAAAAAAGCTAAATTATCATTATTTTTTAAATTTTGTCATGAAGGGCGAGTTTATAAGGCAGCGCCACTCATCCTGTGAGTGGACACACCGCCATAGTGACAGTATTGGGCAGCGTCACTCATCCTGTGAGTGAACACACCGCCATAGTGATAGTATTGGGCAGCGCCACTCATCCTGTGAGTGGACACACCGCCATAGTGACAGTATTGGGCAGCGTCACTCATCCTGTGAGTGGACACACCGCCATAGTGACAGTATTGGGCAGCGTCACTCATCCTGTGAGTGGACACACCGCCATAGTGACAGTATTGGGCAGCGCCACTCATCCTGTGAGTGAACACACCGCCATAGTGACAGTATTGGGCAGCGCCACTCATCCTGTGAGTGGACACACCGCCATAGTGACAGTATTGGGCAGCGCCACTCATCCTTAATTATAAGTTTCGAAAGAATCTTAATTATAAGATTCGTTCTACTGACCAGTTTGAATATTGGTATTAAAACATATATTTATTGCCATTTTTACACATCAGTAACGTCTTTATTTCCTGGGAGCTTGTTAAGGTAATACAATGATCAAGAAAAAATACTGTTAGTATGACTATGTAATCTAGGATAGGACGGAGGGACGAAATGGTGCCCAACCACTTGGATCATCGAGGATCGAGCACCGACCTGCAGGAAACGTGGCCTTCATTGTGTTAATCACTTTACCTTCTAAGGAAAATCTAGTCTCACTCCTGCAGAGTTAGATGTGTAAACACTGGGAAATCACCGTTAATCAGTCTACTTCTTTCCTTCCCAACCACTTAAAGTGGTGTGAGCGGCGACGACAGTGCTTCCTACAGGTCGGCGTTCGATCCCCGACTGTCCAAGTGATTGGGAAAGGAACACATGAACTGATTCTCGATGTTCTCGGTGTCCACCCGGGGCAACTCTGCTGGAAAGTGACCAGAAAGGTTTCCTTAAACGATAAAGTGTTCCTCAAATCCTGTCTCTGATCTGGAAATAATATGCAAAATGTTCGCGTGCTCAGAACCTTTTTTTATGGTAATCTTCACCGGAGAGCCTTGGCCCCAAGGTCTTGGCCCCAAGGTCTTGGCCCCAAGGTCTTGGCCCCAAGGTCTTGGCCCGAGATTATTGGCCAAGAGTCTTGTAGCCCCTTGAGTTTGATTCTATTTCTCTTTCATCATATCGCAAGCAACAAAAGTGGTTGGGGTCTTTCTTATGCCGTGTGCTGGAAGTGTGTACTAGCTGCTGTTCCTGGGGTCTGGTTCAGACTTACCTGTAGTGGGCTAGTGAGTGTTAGGGTGCCACAGTGGTGGTGTTTGAGTACTGAACCTGATGTGCTACTCCCACCTTCACCTCAGGGGACGCTGATATGAGATAGTCAGCTGATAATTAGAGATAAATCTGTCATTGTTCTTTACTATAGCAATCTATCTGGCCTACACCTGTTATCTCCCCACAGGACCACACCTGTGGGCCTGTGGAAATATATATATATATATATATATATATATATATATATATATATATATATATATATATATATATATATATATATATATGTGTGTGTGTATATCACGAAAATAAACACGTGATTAAGAATGTGACAATGTCAGACCACGGAGGAAAAATGAAACAGGAAATTTCCTTAAGTACTTTCGTATATTAAATACATCTTCAGAAGGTCCAAGCCCAAATGGCCCTTTTGCTCTACGCGAGGTTTCTGTCCACGCTGAGCTGGCCTTAGGACACCTGCGTTATCATTTGACAGATGTTCCGAAAGTACTTAAGGAAATTTCCTGTTTCATTTTTCCTCCGTGGTCTGACATTGTCATATATATATATATATATATATATATATATATATATATATATATATATATATATATATATATATATATATATATATATATATATATATATATGTCGTACCTAGTAGCCAGAACGCACTTCTATGCCTACTATTCAAGGCCCGATTTGCCTAATAAGCCAAGTTTTCATGAATTAGTATATTTTCTCTAATTTTTTTCTTATGAAATTATAAAGCTACCCATTTCATTACGTATGACGTCAATTTTTTTTTTATTGGAGTTAAAATTAATGTAGATATATGACCGAACCTAACCAACCCTACCTAACCTAACCTAACCTATCTTTATCGGTTAGGTTAGGTATGGTAGCCGAAAACGTTAGGTTAGGTTAGGTAGGTTAGGTAGTCGAAAAACAATTAATTCATGAAAACTTGGCTTATTAGGCAAATCGGGCCTTGAATAGTAGGCATAGAAGTGCGTTCTGGCTACTAGGTACGACATATATATATATATATATATATATATATATATATATATATATATATATATATATATATATATATGTCGTACCTAATAGCCAGAACGCACTTCTCAGCCTACTATGCAAGGCCCGATTTGCCTAATAAGCCAAGTTTTCACGAATTAATATATTTTCTCAAATGTTTTGATTATGAAATGATAAAGCTACCCATTTCATTATGTATGAGGTCAATTTTTTTGTATTGGAGTTAAAATTGACGTAGATATATGACCAAACCTAACCAACCCTACCTAACCTAACCTAACCTATCTTTATAGGTTAGGTTAGGTTAGGTAGCCGAAAAAGTTAGGTTAGGTAGTCGAAAAACAGTTAATTCATGAAAACTTGGCTTATTAGGCAAATTGGGCCTTGCATAGTAGGCTGAGAAGTGCGTTCTGGCTACTAGGTACGACATATATATATATATATATATATATATATATATATATATATATATATATATATATATATATATATATATATATATATATATTAGTATATTTTGGTAGCAGTCTTTCCTGTAGACATATTTTATTAAATATGACCGAAAAAGTAAGATTAATAATTCTAACACGAATTTTCTCAATCTTTCGTACATTATGCTTCACTGTTGGAGGTAAATCAAAAATCACTTCTCCAAAATTCATTTTTATTTCTAGTCTGACGCGACACGGGCGCGTTTCGTAAAACTTATTACATTTTCAAAGACTTCACAAATACACAACTGATTAGAACTTGCGTTTCCCTGATTTTATATCTACATTTGAGTGAGGTGGGAAGGGTGATGTGGCATTACATTTGAGTGAGGTGGGAAGGATGATGTGGCATTAGAGGATATTAATAGGGTATTAAAAGTATCAACACAAGACAGAACACGAAACAATGGATATTGAATAGAAGTGTTTGTAGAAAGCCTATTGGTCCATATTTCTTGATGCTTCTATATTGGAGCGGAGTCTTGAGGTGGGTAGAATATAGTTGTGCAATAATTGGCTGTTGATTGCTGGTGTTGACTTCTTGATGTGTAGTGCCTCGCAAACGTCAAGCCGCCTGCTATCGCTGTATCTATCATCGATCATCGATAGATACAGCGATAGCAGGCGGCTTGACGTTTGCGAGGCACTACACATCAAGAAGTCAACACCAGCAATCAACAGCCAATTATTGCACAACTATATTCTACCCACCTCAAGACTCCGCTCCAATATAGAAGCATCAAGAAATATGGACCAATAGGCTTTCTACAAACACTTCTATTCAATATCCATTGTTTCGTGTTCTGTCTTGTGTTGATACTTTTAATACCCTATTAATATCCTCTAATGCCACATCATCCTTCCCACCTCACTCAAATGTAATGCCACATCACCCTTCCCACCTCACTCAAATGTAGATATAAAATCAGGGAAACGCAAGTTCTAATCAGTTGTGTATTTGTGAAGTCTTTGAAAATGTAATAAGTTTTACGAAACGCGCCCGTGTCGCGTCAGACTAGAAATAAAAATGAATTTTGGAGAAGTGATTTTTGATTTACCTCCAACAGTGAAGCATAATGTACGAAAGATTGAGAAAATTCGTGTTAGAATTATTAATCTTACTTTTTCGGTCATATTTAATAAAATATATATATATATATATATATATATATGAGAAATTTTGTCACAGGTTGTACAGTTCCTTTTCATTACAGGATGACCAGCAACTCCATCTTCCGAATTGCAAGTAGACGCACGCAAGATTGCAACGTCACAGCAGGACAAGTCTTACGATATTGCTACGCAATATTGCACAGATGAATATAGAAGATCTCGTTGAAGCAGCGAGATCCTAACGTACTCTAACCCGGTAGGTCATTGTTTCTGGGGAAAGCCAGAAAAACTAAATTTTAACATGTGTTTAAAACATAACCAGCCCACCAGTTTAGTACACCGGCCCACCAGTTTAGGACACCGGCCCACCAGTTTAGTACACCGGCCCTCTAGTTTAGGACACCGGCCCACCAGTTTAGGACACCGGCCCACCAGTTTAGGACACCGGCCCACCAGTTTAGGACACCGGCCCACCAGTTTAGGACACCGGCCCACCAGTTTAGGATACCGGCCCACCAGTTTAGGACACCGGCCCACCAGTTTAGTACACCGGCCCTCTAGTTTAGGACACCGGCCCACCAGTTTAGGACACCGACCCACCAGTTTAGGACACCGGCCCACCAGTTTAGGACACCGGCCCACCAGTTTAGGACACCGACCCACCAGTTTAGGACACCGGCCCACCAGTTTAGTACACCGGCCCTCTAGTTTAGGACACCGGCCCACCAGTTTAGGACACCGACCCACCAGTTTAGGACACCGGCCCACCAGTTTAGGACACCGGCCCACCAGTTTAGGACACTGGCCCACCAGTTTAGGACACCGGCCCACCAGTTTAGGACACCGGCCCACCAGTTTAGGACACCGGCCCACCAGTTTAGGACACCGGCCCACCAGTTTAGGACACCGGCCCACCAGTTTAGGACACTGGCCCACCAGTTTAGTACACCGGGTTAAATACTAAGAACGAAACTATGACTTTTACCCCCACTCGCAACTTTAGAATTATAGTGAAACAAAAAGTTACACTTGAAATCTCTAACCCATGAAATCAAATAATTTCTGCAGGAAAACTAATTAAAATTATACTTTTAATAATCACATTATAAGACAAGCGTTAGGAAGAACAAGAGGCCGCTCACATTGATGTTTTGTTCTAATCATCTATTACCTTTTTGGTGGACCAAGGACAACCACTTGAGTGCTTCCTTCTGACTTCAGGCGGCATTTGGCCGGAGCTGTGACGAAATATCAGAAGCTGTATCTTGTCCGAAACGTCTTCAGTTTCTGGGTCATTTCCCAAGGTAAGTTAAGGCAGTTATAAAGAGGGTGTGCTAAGTAAGTGTTTCAGTGTAACACTTGAGAGCACTATGAGGACAAGGAGGTAGGATATGGGGACGAGGAGCTGGGATATGAGGATACGGAGCTGGGATGCCAGGACAAGGAGCTGGGATATGAGGACACGGAGCTGGGATGCCAGGACAAGGAACTGGGATATGAGGACGAGGAGCTGGGATATGAGGACGAGGAGCTGGGATATGAGGACAAGGAGCTGGGATATGAGGACAAGGAGCTGGGATATGAGGACAAGGAGCTGGGATATGAGGACAAGGAGCTGGGATATGAGGACAAGGAACTGGGATATGAGGACGAGGAGCTGGGATATGAGGACGAGGAGCTGGGATATGAGGACAAGGAGCTGGGATATGAGGACAAGGAGCTGGGATATGAGGACAAGGAGCTGGGATATGAGGACAAGGAGCTGGGATATGAGGACAAGGAGCTGGGATATGGAGAAAAGGAGCTGGGATATGAGGACGAGGAGCTGGGATATGAGGACAAGAAGCTGGGATATGAGGACAAGAAGCTGGGATATGAGGACAAGGAGCTGGGATATGAGGACAAGGAGCTGGGATATGAGGACAAGGAGCTGGGATATGAGTACGGGATGAAGTAACGGTGCCCAACCACCCAGACCATCGGGAATCGAACCCCCAACCCGGCAAAAACAGTGGTTGTCATTGTACTACAACTTTTTAAAAGACTAAAATTTTACTTGGTAATTGGTCTGGAAGCTATTGTGGTGGCCTTTAACTCTCAAGAGCTTGATAAGGCTTAAGGCCAACACCAAGCCTAAACTCCAGCACTGCGACTTGTCATGTCGTGAGTATGTGCTCACAATGGACGCATTACGGTTTGGACTCCATAATAACCCCAGCTATTTGTACCCTCATCCCTTCCAAGTGCACCCAACCACTTGGGGTGGACGGTAGAGCGACGGTCTCGCTTCATGCAGGTCGGAGAGGTCGGAGGGGAGCTGGTCGGCCGAGCGGACAGCACACTGGACTTGTGATCCTGTGGTCCCGGGTTCGATCCCGGGCGCCAGCGAGAAACAATGGGCAGAGTTTCTTTCACCCTATGCCCCTGTTACCTAGCAGTAAAATAGGTACCTGGGTGTTAGTCAGCTGTCACGGGCTGCTTCCTGGGGGTGGAGGCCTGGTCGAGGACCGGGCCGCGGGGACACTAAAGCCCCGAAATCATCTCAAGATAACCTCAAGATAACCTCGGCGTTCAATCCCCGACCGTCCACCAAGTGGTTGGGGCACCATTCCTTTCCCCCCGTCCCATCCCAAATTCTTATCCTGACCCCTTCCCAGTGCTATATAGTCGTAATGGCTTGGCGCTTTACAATGATAATTCCGCCTCCCTTCCAAGTGTAATGAAGATGTACTGGCTTCGTTGTACTGGCCGTCGCGGAGAACAGAAGCGTTTCTTTCTTCCTCCGGCCCAAGATAGTGACCTTCGGAAGAACTGGCTCCTCCACAGTGGTGGATTGTGACGCTCACCATCAATTTTCCACGCTACTTCCCGCTCCTCAATACAATTCTGGGTGAGATATTGTTATGCCCATCATGGTTCAGACGGTTCTGCGTGTGTCTGAGGTCATTAGGGCCGCGGACTCTATCTCTTTCACTCATAAAGTGTTTAATAAATGTAAACAAAG
>NC_091175.1:17355474-17457314 GCF_040958095.1 Procambarus clarkii
TTATAGAGTTGGGGTCGAGTGTTTTTCAAGCTACAGTTTGAATCTGCGACAGTCTAGTGAATGATATAGTGATTATATCTAGTGAATGATATAGCAATATATAGCGATTTCTACTACTGTCTTCTAAAGGACCAGTCATAATCCATAGGACACAGATATAGGGATATATAGTTAAACATTCAATGGTTCATTTTAATACGATATATGGGGGTTTTGTTTCTAAATCTCATTGAGCTGATTTCGAGGAACTTCTTTGACAAGTTGTTCCAGTATATTTTGATAAGCTAAATCATAATTTTATATTAATAATTCCTCACAAAATATTTGCATAATCTTAAATACTGTACATTACTTGGTGCTATTTAGTGCAAATATAAAAAAATAATAATAAATTAGCAGCTCTGTGAAATTAAATAAAATAACGGGGTGAAACCAGTATGACTATACAACACTTGGAAAGGCATACCAGGACAGATTAGGAAATGGTAAATGACAGAGTGAAGGAACCTTGCACACGTTAATATTTTCGTTAACATTAACACGGTTCCTGAGTGAAGGGACCTTGCTCAACCACTGACACCACTGGGAATCGAACACCAATCTGGAAAAAAATGCAGGTTGACCACTCCAGTTGCTCTGTGAATCTCATCCGAAAGATCAAAAAATCAGTATTTTGCAATGGAAGTGACCTTCCTGTCATTTTCGTATTGGTAAGTTTTGGTTCATTTTCGAGTATTCTCTACAGTGAGACCTAATTTTGTTTTTATTGAGTGGCAAAACCTTTAAATGCAGTTCCTGGTCAATGTTTGAACTTCGTGGGTTTGACCTTTATCGTGACCCCCCATGGAATGATATTTGAAACTTTTTTTTAGTTGGGGTGGGAGAAGGGGGTGAATGGTTATGCTTGTAGTATATGAAGACGCTAATGTCTCTGATACTCCTGTGCCAGGTAAGTCCACTACGGGCTCACCATAGCCCGTTATACTTGCCCCGCTCCTGTGCCAGGTAAGCTACGGGCTCACCATAGCCCGTGCTACTTGGAACTTGTTCCGAGTAGCTGAATCTATAACAACTACCAACAACAACTCTGGTACTGGCAAGGGCTCAGTAGTCGACTATTTAGTATATCGAATGTAAGTATTTTTCGGTCCTAGGCGCCCGCTCAGGTCTTCTATGTGGTAGTACAAGTTTTAATGAGGTCCTGTCTAATTATAGGGTTTCGTTGTTTGATAAGGTGACGTCCTAGTTAATGTTCTCTCCTGGTGCCTGTAAGCTCCGAGGGGTGGTGAGAGCAGACCTCGCAGGGAACAAAGTTCACAGTACCATTCTCAAGTCGATTGTAAGAATGACACAATCAACTTGAGAATGGTCCAGGACGGACCGAAACGTCGTCGTCCCTTGACTTTCTAGTGTGTGGTTTGGTCGACATATTTCAGCCACGTTATTGTGACTCTTGGTCTGCAAAGTTCACAGTAAATATCATACGTTCTCCGTTCATTATTAAAGGTTCAAATGAACGTCACTTGTTTACGTCTTCGTCACTTGAACTCCGAATCCTATTCTGCTCTCCGTTGGAGAATTTTAAGCTGAAGCGATCGATAACTACGGAAGCTTAAGACGCCAATATTAGCGTATACAAAGGGAAGTCTTGAGAATCAGGAGGTCCCCATCCACTTCTGCCAGAGGGTAATTTAGACTCGTCCAGTTGTCTTCCTGGACTACCTTACGGAGGGGTTGGGGGAGAGAGACTACACTATACACTTCCTGGTGCAGGTTATTATTCATAGCTTGTGTAACACATCTTTAGTTCATTCATTTTCTCGAGGTTTTCGTTATTTTATGTATATTTTATGTTCTTCCTCTCTTTCGGTTTTGCTCTCTCTCTCTCTCTCTCTCTCTCTCTCTCTCTCTCTCTCTCTCTCTCTCTCTCTCTCTCTCTCTCTCTCTCTCTCTTTCCCTATCTCTCTTTTGCTATCTTGCTTCCTCTCCCTCTCTTGTTCGATTTCTTGCTTGCTGATATCCTTTGTCATTGTCTATCTGTCAGCCTGTCTGTATGTATAAGTCAATCTTTTTCTGCATATATTTCTCTTTCTATATCTCCATATTTCTCTTTCTCTGTCAGTAACAATCTTTAGCTCTGTTTGTGTGTCTATTTTTTCCTGTCTGTCTCTGCACCTGTTCGTCTGTCTCTCATAACTCACCACTAGGGTGACAACCCAGCGGGGTTTCTTCCTATTGGGGAGTGTTGTACATGCTGCTATGGCGGTGTGTCCACTCACAGGATGAGTGGCGCTGCCCAATACTGTCACTATGGCGGTGTGTCCACTCACAGGATGAGTGGCGCTGCCCAATACTGTCACTATAGCGGTGTGTCCACTCACAGGATGAGTGGCGCTGCCCAATACTGTCACTATGGCGGTGTGTCCACTCACAGGATGAGTGGCGCTGCCCAATACTGTCACTATGGCGGTGTGTCCACTCACAGGATGAGTGGCGCTGCCCAATAAACTCGTCCCTCGGGGCAAAATTTAATTTAATTTAACTAGGGCTAATATGCTAATGTAGTTTAGGTGTGTCGATTAGGTGGGCATGATTGTGTTAATATGAAGACAGGCGAGGAGTGACCATGGGATCTGAACCAATCAGGAAGGTGTGGATAGGGGGGTGACAGGGTGGTTCAGGTGGTGGTGGTGATTGTGGTTGGGCGTGACAACGAGGGATTGTTAAAGGTGGAGTCTGACATGGGGACTGGTAGGGCATGGGGGCCACGGAGTGCTAACAGCAACAGAAGTGTGGATCGTGGTGGAAATAAAGGTAGGAAGAATATATAGACACCAGAGACACCTCGATGGAAATGTGAACTCTTTGAGTAACCTAAACCGGCTTTCAGTGACAGAATTATTTTTGTCGACTCTTGCTTGTCCTTCATTAATGAATTATTAAACAAGTCGACCCATGAATGAATGAAATAGTGATTTGAGGGAGGGAATTATCAGGGTAAAGCGCCAAGCCATTACGACTATATAGCATATATGAGTTTAACAAGAAAATATTATAAATAACGACAAACTAACGATTGTAAATGTAATAAATGAAACAGGCTGCGTTAACATGTGCCTTTTGACGACAGCCTTAATTCTATAATATCTTTCTGGACTAAATACTAAGATGAGGAACTTGGGATATTGCTCTCGACCCCTGGCATCTTGAGATGAAGGTGAAGGTCTTCACCCTTCCTTCTCTCTCTCTCTCTCTCTCTCTCTCTCTCTCTCTCTCTCTCTCTCTCTCTCTCTCTCTCTCTCTCTCTCTCTCCCACACGTCCCTTTGGCTCCTCCACCCTCCTGCCCTCTCTCAATATTTATAGGCTCCTTCCTTGCCATAGAGAAGGGGTTGAGGGTAATTGTTCATTGTCATGGGTTAGCGAGATGGAACCAAGATGGCTGCCTTCCTCCAGAGAGGACTGCCTTCCGGTCCTCCAAATTGGGTACTTGGATAACTCAAGGTGATGCTCTTCTCCTCAGCCTCCTTCAAAGACTCCACCCCACACTCCCCCTCACCTCCCCCCCCCCCAACTCCCAAACACCCCCTCCCCACCCAAATACCCCCCCTACCCCACCATCCTCCCCCCACCCCTCCCAATCCCTACACAAAAACATGGCGTCTTCACTTGAGACTTGTCGTGGCGATACTGTGTTGTCATCTTGGGGCCGGATGCGCCCTCTGGCTCCATCACAGATCAATGATGTGGAAGCTGTGGCGTGTGATCTGAGATGAAATATCATTATTGTAAATGTGATTGTCTAGTATAGCTATTTAGAGACAGGCGCCTCTACCCTACATATAAACATCTCTGATCTATACAAGTGTATCTCTAACCCATGCACATACAGCTCAAACCTATAAATACACACATCTAACCTATATTCATACACCTTTGACCAACACACACACACACACACACACACACAAAGGTTAGCATACCGAAAGGGAAACTATGAGGGGATAAGAAAATTCCTAACAGATATAGCATGGGAAACAGAGCTCAGGGGAAAGACGGCCCAAGATATGATGGATTACATCACACAGAAGTGCAAGGACGCAGCAAACAAGTTTGTCCCAGTCCAAAAGGAAAACAGAGAAATGAAGATGAGAAACCCATGGTTTAACCAAAGATGTAGGCTAGCTAAGCAGCAAAGTAAAAGGGCATGGAGAAACTATAGGAATAACAGGACACTGGAGAGCAGAGAAAGATACCAGAATGCCAGGAATGAATATGTCAGGATGAGAAGAGAGGCAGAAAGACAATACGAAAATGACATCGCAAGCAAGGCAAAGACTCAGCCTAAATTGTTGCATAGCCACATTAGGAGAAAAACAACAGTAAAGGAACAGGTTATGAGATTAAGGATAGGGGCGGAAGGATTCACTACAAATGACAAGGAAGTGTGTGAGGAATTGAATAAGAAATTCCAGGAGGTCTTCACCTTAGAACAAGGAGAAATTCCAGAGGTAAGTGAGGGAATAGCTAACCAGGAACCACTGGAAGAGTTTGAGATTACCAGTGGGGAAGTAAGGAAGTGTTTACTAGAGTTGGACGTGACGAAGGCTATAGGCCCAGATGGAATCTCCCCTTGGGTTCTAAAGGAAGGAGCAAGAGAACTGAGCCTACCACTCTCCATAGTGTATAACAAATCACTGGCAACAGGGGAACTGCCAGATATTTGGAAAGCAGCTAACGTAGTCCCGATATACAAGAAAGGGGATAGACAGGAGGCACTGAACTACAGGCCAGTGTCCCTAACCTGCATACCATGCAAGCTGATGGAGAAGATTGTGCGAAAAAAAACTAGTGGAGCATCTGGAGCGAAGGAACTTTGTAACACAGCATCAACATGGGTTCAGGGATGGCAGGTCCTGCCTCACAGGGTTACTTGAATTCTACGACCAGGCAACAAAAATAAGGCAAGAAAGAGAAGGGTGGGCAGACTGCATATTTTTGGATTGTCAGAAAGCCTTTGATACAGTACCACACAAGAGGCTAGTGCGAAAGTTGGAGATGCAGGCTGGGGTGAGAGGGAAGGTACTCCGGTGGATAGAGGAATACCTAAGCAACAGGAGACAACGAGTCTGTGTGAGGGGTGAGGCCTCAGATTGGCGAGACGTCACAAGTGGAGTCCCGCAGGGGTCAGTCCTTGGACCTATACTGTTTCTGGTATATGTAAATGATCTCCCAGAGGGTATAGATTCGTTCCTCTCAATGTTTGCCGACGATGCAAAAATTATGAGGAGGATTGAAACAGAGGATGATAGTAGGAGGCTACAAGATGACCTGGATAGACTGAGTGAATGGTCCAACAAATGGCTGTTGAAGTTCAACCCGAGTAAATGCAAAGTAATGAAACTAGGCAGTGGAAACAGGAGGCCAGGCACAGGATACAGAATAGGAGATGAAGTACTTAATGAAACAGACAGAGAGAAAGATCTAGGAGTTGATATCACACCAAACCTGTCTCCTGAAGCCCACATAAAGAGAATAACGTCTGCGGCATATGCGAGGCTGGCTAACATCAGAACGGCGTTCAGGAACCTGTGTAAGGAATCATTCAGAATCTTGTACACCACATATGTAAGACCAATCCTGGAGTATGCGGCCCCAGCATGGAGCCCGTACCTTGTCAAGCACAAGACGAAGCTGGAAAAAGTCCAAAGGTATGCTACTAGACTAGTCCCAGAACTAAGAGGCATGAGTTATGAGGAAAGGCTGCGGGAAATGCACCTCACGACACTGGAAGACAGAAGAGTAAGGGGGGACATGATCACAACCTACAAAATCCTCAGGGGAATCGACCGGGTAAACAAGGATGAACTATTCAACACTGGTGGGACGCGAACAAGGGGACACAGGTGGAAGCTGAGTACCCAAATGAGCCACAGAGACGTTAGAAAGAACTTTTTCAGTGTCAGAGTAGTTAGTAAATGGAATGCATTAGGAAGTGATGTGGTGGAGGCTGACTCCATACACAGTTTCAAATGTAGATATGATAGAGCCCAATAGGCTCAGGAATCTGTACACCAGTTGATTGACGGTTGAGAGGCGGGACCAAAGAGCCAGAGCTCAACCCCCGCAAGCACAATTAGGTGAGTACAATTAGGTGAGTACACACACACACACAGTCCATTTTGTTTCTCGCCGGCGCCGGGAATCGAACCCCGGTCCACAGGATTACGTGCCCAGCATGCTGTTCACTCAACCCCCAGCGCCCCCTGTGTGTGTACTCACTCTATTAGGTGAGTACACACACACACACACACACACACACACACACACACACACACACACACACACACACACACACACACACACAGGGAAACGAACATACGAGTAATACATCTGAGTCCAGGAGAGAGTGGGCGACTCTGAATGATATCACGCACCAACACTATGGGATAATGTGTACTTTCCGGTTAAAAAAGGGAGTCAGGTCCCTGTTAACTGGACGCTCGGAAGGACGTGACCCCGCCCCCCCCCCTCCCCTGTCACTATCATGCCTGGAAGAGGTCATTGGCGCGATAATATCCAGAGCTGGTCAGAGGAAAGGTGTGGGTTATCTATTCCTGGTAAAGCTGTTTTGGTTTCTACTGCAGACGACTGTTGACGGAGTTAGGCAACTGTTGTGGTTAGCATTCTGCGGAGGGTCAGTAGTTAGCTTAGGAGGGGGGGAGGGGGACCTCAATAGGTCTAAGTACAGGCTTCCTGGCCTTGACAATGGGTATTGCATAATGTATCCTTTGCTCTCATTTGTCCTGACGACAAATCAAGGCCCGTTGACAAACCGCCGGCTTCCTGTTCTTATCAAGTCCATTAAAGTGTTAGTGGCCCATCAGATAAATTCAGGTAGATGTATCGAGTTGTTAAGCATGGGATACGAAGCACAAATCTGCTACCATCCAACGAGGGCATATTTGTCTCTTTTTGGGTTAGCGAACTCGCTGTTCCGCGCTAGTCGCTGCAACTGGTTCATACTTGCACTTAGCGAACGCTTGAGTGTGAAAGTTTGATAAGACTTCACGTTAATAGTTAGATAGAGTGATACACCATTAGTTGAATTTGAAATTCTTGCAGTCATATGTGTCGCATTGTCGGACGAAATCCACGAGTCCTTCCACATATACACGAGTAAGTTCTACTTTCAGTGTGAACGACAAGACCAAACCTTCATTGTGAACGACAAGACCAAACCTTCATTGTGAACGACAAGACCGAACATTCAGTGTGTGAATGACAAGACCGAACATTCAGTGTGTGAATGACAAGACCGAACATTCAGTGTGTGAATGACAAGACCGAACATTCAGTGTGTGAATGACAAGACCGAACATTCAGTGTGTGAATGACAAGACCGAACATTCAGTGTGTGAATGACAAGACCGAACATTCAGTGTGTGAATGACAAGACCGAACATTCAGTGTGTGAATGACAAGACCGAACATTCAGTGTGTGAATGACAAGACCGAACATTCAGTGTGTGAATGACAAGACCGAACATTCAGTGTGTGAATGACAAGACCGAACATTCAGTGTGTGAACGACAAGACCGAACATTCAGTGTGTGAATGACAAGACCGAACATTCAGTGTGTGAACGACAAGACCGAACATTCAGTGTGTGAATGACAAGACCGAACATTCAGTGTGTGAATGACAAGACCACACTCCGAGCATCAGAGTGATGACGACACAATTGGAGGATTAATCCGAAGTTTAGTCTCAATAGTCATCAAGACCCACTTGTTCTAATTCGACAGTAGCAACTGTGGCAGCTGGCTTGGTGGGGCATCCACGGGGCCCGGACAATATACCCTTGGCCAGACCTGTTGGCCCTGACGTCACCTGTACCCTGGGTATATAAGGCCCTCCTGGCAGACCCGCCGCCAGTCAACCCGCAGAATTCGAGCCAGCAAGAATGAGACAGCTTGTAAGTCCCTCTTTACCTCTCTTCAATAAGTACCTGTGACGAGAAATTAATTACCTTGGCTCATAACTTTTCAATCTTTGTTCCATGTAAGGCATCTGACTCAGATCCTGGATGCTGTAGATCTTATTTATCTCATTTTGATGCTCTTTTTGCCACAAAGGTTTTATTGTGAACTTTTTGCAACTTTAGCTATATATTTTGAGGCGAACACCAGTGTTCTCTTCGCTGTTATTCTTGTGTTTTATGTACCATGGTTGAACACGACCATTGCCACGACTACACGTTTGCCAAACACAACACATCACACATAGGACATTTACCTGATTGCATAAATCAGATTTATTTATTGCTAAGCACTCAATTTTTACCTTTAATGAGTGTTTTAGTTGCAGACTCAGGGGCTATTCAGACGCTCTTTTTCAGGTCAAATATGATTACCTTTTAATCACACCCAATTATTTAATTGTCATGTTCTTATATAATTGATTAATCCTCTGAATTTTCATTTCATTTTTTGAGAATTGCATATGTCAACTTGTAAAAAAAAGAGAACCCATTTTCTCATTCCGGTTTCATGCTTGAGATTAATTTCATTAACTTAAATTATTTTGTCCAATCAATACCATTTTTCTGTATTTAGGGAAATGTTGTGTCGTTTCTTAGATTAGTTGATTCTGGGTTATCTCTTCTTCAGAAACAAATGTCCAGCGACGGACGTCGGGTTTCAGTGAAAGATTTCGTGTACACTTTCTCTTCTACACTACGCCACACTTCGATTTTCAGTGTCACTTTCACTTCTTCAAGATGTGAATCTTCACATCACTGTCATTTCTTCCTTTTAATTATATCAAATATTCACTTTCTTTCCCACTGACACCTGTACACTGCTCCCTATGTGGTCTGAAGCTCTTCATATATCACTACGCAACAGTTGTGTATCTTAACATCACTTGCAACTCTTGTATAGTCTGTCTTGATGTTCTCCGATATGCTAGTTGTACTTGCAGATGATCTTACAGACCCACACATTTGATAATGATTCAGGACGGACCGAAACGTCATTTCTTAATTTTCAGTTGTATGTGTTGGATATTGCATTCCCCTTAGTACTGTGTACATGATTTTCTGACATTTATTTTATACCTGAAGTTCCCTGGCATTAATAAGTAATAGTAGTAGGCATCCCTCAGTCTCAGGTGACTATGGACTTCCGCTCTGCCATGTAATTATTAAGTAGCACTTACTTATCATTTGCTTTTTCTCCCTCAGGTAGTGATTGTGGTGCTTGCCGGAACGGCCTTGGCTCTGCCTCAGGGCGCCCGGGATAACACCTTCACCAAGATTCTCTCATTCGAGTCGTACCAGGACGGCAGCAATTTCGGCCACGAACTCGCTCAGGAGGACGGAACGACCTCCGGTCAGAAGTTCGGCCCTGACGGAAACCTGTACGGATTCTATTCTTACGTTCAAGATGATGGCAATCGCGTCAAGGTGCTGTGGAGGGCAGGTCAAGGCATCGGCTACGAGGTCATCGGGGTAGAGGGCTTGAACCAGGAGGGTCTTGGTAATCTGAGGGCACACGGGGGATCCAATCCGGAACCTGTCGCAGCCCCTAGACCCGCTGCCCCTAGACCCGTAGCCCCTAGACCTGTAGCACGCTCCAGGCCTGTACCCGTTGTACCCGAGGTTCCAGCTGTACCCCACGTCCCCGCTCCAGTCCACGTCCCTGCTCCCGTCCATGCCCCTGCCCCCGTTAGAGCCCCAGCCCCTGCCCTGCATGCCCAGGGACACTTCATACCCACACCCACCCCAATTATACCCTCACATGCCCCAGCTTTCCACCAAGAGCCCACCCCATCGCCACACAGGTTCGACTACCCAGCCGTGCTTAACCTGGAAAGAACATCAAGCGGGTTCGTATCCTCCTTGCAAGCGGTGTGAGAAGGCGTCGGGGTTTGTACAGTCTATTATAAAATTATATTTTGCCTCTTGTAGAGACTAAATGATTTAATAAAAGATTCCTCCTTTTGTACATCACCATCTTACTATCCTACATAAACTCGCCTCTCGGGGTAATATTTAATTTAAATTTACTATGTACAAAAATGAAGGTGGAAAGTTAGTAGAATAATTAACCTTGCTGTACCCGGCGCACACCTGAGGTGGCCAGATCAACAGGTAACGGGATGCGAACAAAAAAACATGTAAGAACCGCACCCAGATATCTTCCAAGGACGTTTGATGAAACATGTCAGAAAAATCATTCGTATTCCCTCGTTGCATAGAGAGGATAGTCCCATGAGCATACAGACCCTGTCTAGACTTCCTCTTGCAAGTCTGGCCTGGAAACACATTAACTCAGCCCCTGGAGTATAGCACAGACAACGTAGCCCACTGAGACAAGTAGAACACTTGATTAAAATTCACACAGCAGCGAGGCAAACTCTCTCGTGTCTGACGATATGAATATTAACACAAACTAAGCTAGACTGCTTTTTTTCGTTAACAAGGTGAACTAATGAGCGTCGCTACCTGGACCGTCTATCCGGGAAGGCCAGCTAGCACGCACCTGTGTCCTTTGTGTTAATGAGCAGTGGATACCTGGTGAGATGCCCCAATCAGGCGAGGGAACAGGCACACGTTCCCTGGGCAAGAGAGAGAGCTCGAGGTCACCTCCCCCACAGATGAGAGGGAACGAGACGGGACCGTCAAATGTCAAGGGCGCACCCCCATTCCCCCCCCCCATTACCACACCAAGCACCCCTCTCCCCACCCCCCTCCCCCCAATAACACCCCATCCAGTGCCTACCCACAACTCCAGCACTCAATGAGGAAATGGTCAAGCTAGATCCAGTTTTTTCATCTCACATTTTTTTCCCTTAACCTTTTCAATATGTTATTAAGGAGTTGCAACTGCGCCGCTGCAAGCGGAACTTGGGCTGTAGCGTTCTGTACTTAACGAGTCTTGTATAACGGCATTTTCCCTTGGCGTAATACCAAACTGATTGACTGATTGGGTAAAAACAGTAGCCGCCTCGCCGGGGCCAACAGGCCTTTTGCAGTTTCCACTATTCTTATGTTCTTAAAACGTTCGTGAGTAAAATCGATTGTATTTTGCAACTTCTAAACAACGAGACATTTGCCAAGCCATATAACTAGACAGTGAGGCAATAACTAGACAGTGAGGCAATAACTTGACAGTGAGGCAATAACTTGACAGTGAGGCAATAACTAGACAATGAGGCAATAACTTGACAGTGAGGCAATAACTTGACAGTGAGGCAATAACTTGACAGTGAGGCAATAACTTGACAGTGAGGCAATAACTTGACAGTGAGGCAATAACTAGACAGTGAGGCAATAACTTGACAGTGAGGCAATAACTAGACAGTGAGGCAATAACTTGACAGTGAGGCAATAACTAGACAGTGAGGCAATAACTAGACAGTGAGGCAATAACTAGACAGTGAGGCAATAACTTGACAGTGAGGCAATAACTTGACAGTGAGGCAATAACTTGACAGTGAGGCAATAACTAGACAGTGAGGCAATAACTTGACAGTGAGGCAATAACTTGACAGTGAGGCAATAACTAGACAGTGAGGCAATAACTAGACAGTGAGGCAATAACTTGACAGTGAGGCAATAACTAGACAGTGAGGCAATAACTTGACAGTGAGGCAATAACTAGACAGTGAGGCAATAACTAGACAGTGAGGCAATAACTAGACAGTGAGGCAATAACTTGACAGTGAGGCAATAACTTGACAGTGAGGCAATAACTAGACAGTGAGGCAATAACTTGACAGTGAGGCAATAACTTGACAGTGAGGCAATAACTTGACAGTGAGGCAATAACTTGACAGTGAGGCAATAACTTGACAGTGAGGCAATAACTTGACAGTGAGGCAATAACTTGACAGTGAGGCAATAACTAGACAGTGAGGCAATAACTTGACAGTGAGGCAATAACTAGACAGTGAGGCAATAACTAGACAGTGAGGCAAAAACTAGACAGTGAGGCAATAACTTGACAGTGAGGCAATAACTAGACAGTGAGGCAATAACTAGACAGTGAAGCAATAACTAGACAGTAAGACATGTGCAGCTGCACAAAATAATTTTAAAATGCTGTAAACCTTGTGAAGATGTTTGTCACGACAGCCGTGTACCTCTGGACTGTTAGAGACTCAACAATCTTGCTTTAAAAGTTGATGAGTGACTCGAGTCCTTCAGTTCAGAGGTTCAACATTTACAATGTGTAGTGGTGAAGGCCACTGCAGAGTCGATTTATTTTCTCTCTCTCTCTGATTTCACACGTTTCTCGTAAAGTCCCCAAAATATATCAACAGTATTTATTAGATGAACGAAGAATTAGAGGAAGGGGGAAGCGTTAGGGAAGCTCCATCTATATGCCATAACTGACATTATGGCATATAGATGGAGCAGGTAGGTGATGGAACTATACGATATGGAATGAAATGAGACGAAAGGGAAAGAGTAAAAGGACTTGGAGAAAACGAAAAGCTACGATATCAATCGGAAATTGGCGCAGTACAACTCGACAGAACGGAAAGATACGTGACAGAAAGGGAGGGGAAGTGGGATGGGGGATGATTAATATGGATCGAGAAAAACCACGGGATGGAATGGGACAGGCAAATACGGAACCCTAATTGCCGGGTCGGGACGAGGCGTGGAACGAGGCAGGCTGTGACTCTGACCCCCTACAAAATGGAATGGAAAGTGGGACGAGACAGGCAGATACGGAAGGGACGGGATGAGGTGTGGGACGGGGGCGGAACAGGACATCATTCGAACTTTGATCCATCACGCTTGACCTTAATGTTCTGGCCGACACGGTAAGGCGGACAGTAATAATAAAGCGAAGGTCTTGGAATGGAAGGGGAGGGGGGGGAGCGGGGATTAGCAAAGAGGGACAGAGAGAGGAAGAGAAAGAGATTATTGCTGAGTTTGTGGAAGGGACGCCACAGCGAGACGAGATAGGTGGACCCATCAGCTAGCTATACGAACTAAACAATAGTAATAATAGATTTTTGATCACTCCAACATAATCATACTAGATATAGATGACAGACCTGGAGTCATTGAGTTAGACATTCCTTAAAGATCCTCCTTTTATTAGTGAGTTGACTTTAGCTTCGTTGTTCCTGTTTAACATCAAATAACGTCGTGATCCTGTAAGTAACGTCACATTTCATTATTTCATTGTTATATATTTACATAACTTTCATTAAATTTTGCCTAAGGTCAGTAATTCAGTTAGTTCTTATTATAGGGAGGATGGTGATCATATTCACTGTCATGCAGGGCAGTGTGGAGAGGTGATCATATTACTTACCAACAGTACAGTGAGGATTTTCCTCATTGCCATTTCCACACTCTTCCTTCTTCTTATACTCCATCTACTTCCCATTTTTTCTCTGCCTGATTGATTATTTATTAACTTTCTCCCACTATGGAACATAACTATTCCTCCTCCTCCTATTCCTCCTCGTCTTCCACCTCCTTCTCCTCCTACCCATTTACACATTTCATCTTCCAGCTCACATCAACACCCATCAGCTTTTGACAAATATAATTTAAATCACGAGTGTCTACTGACAGTCACATTCGGAGCAATCAAATTAGTCCATCAGTCACTACCACGATATGTGAAGCGTCCACGACTGACCGAAACGTCGTCACGACTTGATAAGGGTCCACGACAGACCGAAACGTCGTCACGACTTGATATGCGTCCACGACGGACCAAAACGTCGTCACAACTTGATAAGGGTCCAGGATGGACCGAAACGTCGTCAATTTCATATGTTCGAGAGTTTGAGCTATTTAGTCTGCAATCTGCGCTTCTTGAAGTTTCCGTGACCTAGGACGGAAGACCTCGCTGAGCCAGATGGACCACGCTATTCTTATCACACCAGCCTGAGCAGCTTGCTGGCCTCGACGGAAGTGGTTGGGCCAGGTGCCTTGCTCCCTCCGCGTACTCGTCTTTCCATGTTGAGTGTGGGTCCTCACTGGACCGTCCCTGGAGGTCTTCGTCAGTTTCTCCTGCCCATGTTGACGCGAGGACAGGCGGGCGCAGACCTTCTTCTGCTTTTTGTTTTCTTCGCTTTAGTGGTAAGGTCCAGTGAGACACGCTTCTTGGGACTTTCTTGATGCTTAGCTGTTGCTTGAGCAATCACTGAGCTCCAGTCAGTTGGACTGGTCGGTAGAGCAACGGCTTCGCTTCTTACAGAGTCGGCGTTCGATTCCCAGCGTTTTGTCATCATATTTCAGTTTATTTTCATTATATCCCAGCTAATTATCATGATATATTTTAGTTCAGCTTATATTATATATATATATATTATATATATATATATATATATATATATATATATATATATATATATATATATATATATATATATATATATATATATACACATACATATTTCAAAACAAACATTTCAGAGCATATACTTCATCATTAGTGTTAAAAACAGAAAACACAATTTCTCAACAAAATTTTTTTACAAATCTTAGAAAAATACTTCATAGCGACTGACATTAAAAATCTAATAAAAAATACTAAAGGTAAAAATATAATAAATATAAAATATAAAATAAAATGTTAAAAAATCTACCAATATTCTTTAGCTAACCCGTCCTCACACGAGGCTGGTTAAAGCGGCGGCCGTCCTCCCCAGACGCATTCATAAATTTTAAAATACTGTGTATTAACATTGGTTTGTTCTCATATATAAATGAATATTATGTATAAGTTAATACACATACAAATTCAATGTATAGTTAGGCGTATGTTAGGTTAGGTGTTTAGGTTCTGTTGGCGATTATTTGTATTTGTAGTACGTGGGTGAAGCATTTACAGCGTTGTGGTTCGAACAAAATTCATCTGTGATGCACTTGTTCCGGAAATGTTCGAACGAAATCATTTGTGAGTCGTTTGTAAACCGTTTTCTTTCATAAACAGAGGGTTTGGCGATTGGATTAACGAGCTATTTTACCACGATCATTTTCTGCTCTGCTAATTATAAAGTTTTCATCCACTTTAATTGTTTCAAAACATGAACATCGTTAGAATTCCCTCTTTCGAGAGAGAGATATTCTGAATCTTACCGTACAGGTTTGTCCCCTTTGGCAAATTGGGTCCTCTGCTGTGGTGGGGTCACTGCGAAGCTATAAACCACCATTTCACCTGCAAGGATATCACTATACTGACTTCTAACTGTTAAAGACAAGACCTTAACGTCTTGGAACCTGTTCATATCACCAAAGTGAACCCCCGAGCTGAACAGCCCGAGTCCTGGGCTCAGTTGATCACTTGGTAACTCTCGTCATCTGCAAGTATATTGTGAAGTCTTTTTACGATTTTTTATAGTTCTTTCTACTTTTTATATTTTTCGATTAGGGTTTTATGGACTTCAATTGTGTCTTACCACCTACCTCGTCCCTCCCACCACTCTCTCTCTCTCTATCTCTCTCTCTCTCTCTCTCTCTCTCTCTCTCTCTCTCTCTCTCTCTCTCTCTCTCTCTCTCTCTCTCTCTCTCTCTCTCTCTCTCTCTCTCTCTCTCTCTCTCTCTCTCTCTCTCTCTCTCTCTCTCTCTCTCTCTCTCTCTCTCTCTGTCTCTCTCTCTCTCTCTCTCTCTCTCTCTCTCTCTCTCTCTCTCTCTCTCTCTCTCTCTCTCTCTCTCTCTCTCTCTCTCTCTCTCTCTCTCTCTCTCTCTCTCTCTCTCTCTTAGTGAGTTTGAGAAACTAATCAAACTCTGAAATTACTATCATTAACATGTGGAGTACGTAAAGAGCAAAATGTTTCATTTAAATAGTTAAATATAATATAATCCTGAAACACATTGAGATGGTCTCGATACGGACATCATTCATGATTAAAACTCCTTTTTTTGAATCGCATCAAAACGCAAACAGTTTACTTCCAATGCATTTCACAAGCTTCCCATTGTTATCGGCAATTCATTTACAGCAGGATATTTAAAATTAAGAAATGTTGTTCGATCCACGACTGATCCACAGAACCACTCCTGCCAGCATCTAATCCACAGAACCACTCATGCCAGCATCTGATCCACAGAACCACTCATGCCAACATCTGATCCACAGAACCACTCATGCCAACATCTGATCCACAGAACCACACCTGCCAGCATCTGATCCACAGAACCACTCATGCCAGCATCTGATCCACAGAACCACTCCTGCCAACATCTGATCCACAGAACCACTCCTGCCAACATCTGATCCACAGAACCACTCATGCCAACATCTGATCCACAGAACCACTCCTGCCAACGTCTGATCCACAGAACCACTCCTGCCAACTTTTGATCCACAGAACCACTCCTGCCAACTTCTGATCCACAGAACCACTCCTGCCAACTTTTGATCCACAGAACCACTCCTGCCAACTTCTGATCCACAGAACCACTCCTGCCAACTTCTGATCCACAGAACCACTCCTGCCAACATCTGATCCACAGAACCACTCATGCCAACTTCTGATCCACAGAACCACTTCGTGGTCTTGAACTTTGGGCCACAGGGACACTCAGACCTTGCAGACAGCCGAAAGTTCAAAGTTTCTCCATTTGTTTACAAATTAAGTTTAACTTCTAGACGCGGCTGTTTATACCGTGGCGAAGTTTAATTGTTTTGTATTGTCTTATCCGTTGTTTTATCCGGTTTGATTTTCTTTATTATTTTTCATTATTTTTGTGTTTGTTTTCTTGTTCATGTTTTGTTTATATTCCTTTGTTCTCTTTTCTTTTATTTTGTCTTTGATATTCGCCACAGCTTTCAACTTTGTCTCAAGTTCGAATCTCTGAGAATCCGAGTGACTGTAATGTTATCAACCAGGTTGTTGTGGGTTGTATCTTGTCTTTGTCCGAACTTTATTAGTCACAATGAAGTTATTAATTAGAATAGGATTATTAAACAGACCCAAGTCTTAGTCTGTAGGTCCTTCTAATCCTTCTTCGTCTAAGCAGACTTGAAATAAAATATCGTGAGAAATCAGGTAATCGAAAATCAGAATCAGAAATACGAAATAGGGAGAAATCAGATAAACTGAGAAATCAGATTAATCAGAGACATAATAAATATTTCTGATATTTCAGGTTTGTAATATTTTGTCAATTTTTTATATAATTGTTATATTTGTATTTTGTAGACACAAATGTAATTTGTTTGTTGAAAGACAAACAATTATTATGTAACGTGTTTGTTTGAACACAAACAAGTACAGTATGTAACTATTTAACGAGGCAGCACAAACGTCATATTTGAAGTGGTTTTTCCCTCAGCAAAAGCGTACAAACCTGATCAACCAACTTAGGCTATTGAGGCCGATATTTATTAGCGTAAATATTACGGTGGTTTAAATGTCATTAAAACGTCATTATTTTGACGATTTGGTCGATTGTGTTAAAAAGATGGTGCATTAAGGTAAGAAGACAAGTTGCACAATTTTATGTTGCATGCGGGATGCATCCCACAACAGTTGACCTACTCTAGGGTTCATTCCACCGCTGCTGTGTTTTAGTTAATAACATAAATTGAATGACGAAAGCTACTGCTGCAAGCAGCTGCGTCTAACAGCCTAGTTGATCAGACCAACAGTCAGGAGATAATGTAAGGTAAGCTAATTAGGAGAAGAAATCACTATGGCAGGTTAAGTATATCTAGCACATGGAAAGGGATAGGAAAACAAGGAGCTGGGATAGAACAGAGAAGAAGCAATTGTGCCCAACCACTTATACCATCGGGGATCGAACGCCGGCCTGCACGAAGCGAAGCTGTTTAAAATTTAAACAAAGTGAGATCTTTGTTATCGTAATTCCGTTCCTAGAACATATCAGATATGTTCACGGCCTTTAGAACAGACCGAGACACTGAGGGCGAGGCGGGGGCCCAGAGCCACAGCTCGACTCTTATTTTATCTTCTGGGATCACAACCGGGTAGCGACAAGTCTCCTTGAGAACACAAACTCGCTCGGTGTGCTCCTGAACCAGTATATCTTCCTTAGTATACCACATATAACCCCCGTTATACCACCCCAAACCCACTGTCACACACCCCAATATCATCATACCATCCGTGTTTAAAACGTCGCCCAAAGAGGTCGTCATCTCGTCATATTAGAGAGATATATTCACGGTAAATTTGTGGAAAGAAATGCCCCCTGGCACCCCACTCGACAGCCAAACTGGTTACTCGCCTGTTGGCATTGAACACCACAACTCGTTCAGAATCCAGGAATGTTGATGGGCGGCGTCGGGGAATGACCATGAACTAGCGACTACAACCCGTCAAGTTGAAATAATATGACACTTCTAGGTAACTGTTGACCAGACCACACACTAGAAAGTCAAGAGACGACGACGTTTCGGTCCGTCCTGGACCATTCTCAAGTTGATTGTGCTTAAAATCCCTTCTCTTTCTAGGTAACTGTTCAGGAATAAACTTTCAATATGAATATTTATTTATTTTCCATTTTTATAATTTTTATTATATGGTTTCCAAAGGGTGAAAGGATGAGCGAATTATTTGAAAATTTATTACAAATATCCAGACACTAATTATAGGATATAATTCTTATATCCTATAATTCAATGATTGGATATATTTCCTATATCCAATCGTTGCCAATCTTTGGTTTCATAATATATATTTCGGACTCAATATACCTATCCTGCCGTCGGCAGTGAAAAAGGCCATAGAAAACACTCGAGAAATAATGATTTACAAAGTTGCTTTTGACATTCGCGTCTAATGTGGCAAGCAGTGTGGATAATTATATGAACATCTGTGATGTGTCAGCTATACATCATCGAGAGACGCAGACTCAAAGATTCAGCAGTGTAGAAATATTTAACTCTGCTGAACTTATTGATTGAATCATCGAAGTCTGCTGATCCTGTTGAATTAAACATCGAAGTCGAATGAATTTTGGATACATACCAGCACATTGGTCTTCTTGCAAAGTAATGTGATAGATAAAATATTAAGTGTTAATCTTGCTTTTCTCAAGTTCGCTTTTGATTGTACAAGGATGTCAGTGCAGTCTGGTTTCTGATTGGTTGTTTCCTGCGTTTGGAAGACATTATGTGACGGAAAATCATAAATAAAAAGAAGAAAAGTTTAGATTCTGAATGTGTCTGGCCCTAGACCCACGCTCGGCCTGGCTCTGGACCTAAGTATACCTCAGTCTTAGACTACGATTCTGGACGCTCGCAAATTCATCAGATTCGTTCTCAAATGCCAGCAGTCCCGATGTTTTTCCCTTCAGTCTTCACATCCTTGTAGCCACGCCCTGAATAATTCTCGCCTGACCTCTGACCTGCTCTCAGGAACCACTCCTTCCTTACTGTAAAGTCCGGTTAACATTTCCTCCCATGTAAACCGCGCTAGGGTAAACCGGATCGACAGCGTCGAAGTGCGTTGTTCTGACGGTTTTAAGGGTTTGGATAATCACAAGCATTCAAGTAGCGTGTAATTGGTTCAAGTGTATTTTTGTTGTTGTTTAATGCTATGAGAATATGTATGGGAATGTTTATTGGACATGTATATAGGGTTGAAAGTTTGTTTGGAAACTGAATTTCAATCTTTTTTAAAGATATTTAAAACGTTTTTGATACTCTAACAATGATTTATTCAAGTGGTGAGCGACATTCAGTTAAGTGCATCACATATTCAGTCTAAGTGTGTCACATCTTCAGTCTAAGTGTCACATCTTCAGTTTAAGTGTGTCACATCTTCAGTCTAAGTGTGTCACATCTTCAGTTTAAGTGTCACATCTTCAGTTTAAGTGTGTCACATCTTCAGTCTAAGTGTGTCACATCTTCAGTCTAAGTGTCACATCTTCAGTTTAAGTGTGTCACATCTTCAGTCTAAGTGTGTCACATCTTCAGTCTAAGTGTCACATCTTCAGTTTAAGTGTGTCACATCTTCAGTTTAAGAGCTATATATGTAGCTCAAATCTGGAAATTCAAGAGAATTCTGAGGAGAAAGCGCTCAACCGGTTTGGTTATGTAGCACCTAGCAGGGGTACAAGGACAAGGAACTGTGGGTATAATAGAATGAGGAACCGGTGCCCAAGCACTTGGACGATCGAGGATCGAACGTCAGTCCTGCAAGAAGCGAGGCTATCGCTGTACCCTGTTTTACTCTGCTGAGTTCTCTGACATTGTTTTTCTATAATATATTAATCATCAAGGGATGGGAGCCGATGACAGATAACACTGAGCTCAGATCAACCGGGCTGTTTTGGTTAGGTTAGGTTTGGTTATATCGTACACAACCAAATCGTTCATAATTTGGTTTCTGATTGTTAAAATTGGATATATCTTAGGTATATCTTACGTAGATATATATATATATATATATATATATATATATATATATATATATATATATATATATATATATATATATATATATATAGCTACGTAGGTATATCTTACTTAGATATATTCTAGGTATATTTTACGTATAACCTTACATAACGTTAGGTTATAATGGATTAGGTTGTATTGTGTTTGGTTAGTTTAAATTGGGTAAGTTTTAATATAGCAAAAAAACTTTGATGAATGTCTTTCATAAGCAATGAACACTACAAGAGACAAACGCTATAATCTGGATAAGTTTAGATTTAGGAAAGACCTGGGTAAATACTGGTCTTTTGTAAAGACCAGTATTGACCCAGAGTGTTGTTTATTTGTGGAACAGATTACCGGGTAACCAAGCACACGTGCGATCATTTGATTGTTTCAAGCGTAGGTTAGACATATGAATGCATTTGAGTGGATGTAAATAGGAGCTGCCTCATATGGGCCAAAATACCTTCAGAAGGTCCCTCAGTCCATAAGTCTGACGTAATTAGTATTCAAACTGAAAATCTCGCAGTGTACATCTTTCTACCGTCTGACATGATATCGAACGTCATCTTCACTGCACTGTGACTCCCAGTGAGATACAAAGAGCATTACTATAGCATGAAAATAATATATTTTCTGGTTGGTTTAGTCACTGGGATGAACGACAACCACTTCCCTTCCTACGTCAACGACAGTTTTAAGCTGATGTGTAAACAAGGTTTACGGGGCAAGTTTCTAGATCTGCATAACTGCCTCGTGTCAATTCTCGTTGATATCCACATTTTTTTTTTAAACAAAAAGGTGCATTTTTTGTAAAGAAAACCTTGAATATATGACTGCTAGAATCTTGTTAGTACTCGAATCTTGGCGATAAAAAACAATTAATTCCAAATTATCCAGGTGTAATTATAGACGATTCAGGTGTAATTATAGATTATCCAGGTGAAATTATAGATTATCCAGGTGTAATTATAGACAATTCAGGTGTAATGAAGAGAGATATCAAAGAACTTTAAGACTCAGTCTGTTTTATAACGTAAACTAAGAATTCATTTAGAAATCTGCACTACAATTTGCCCGAAACGCTATGCGTATTAGTAGCTTTAGGTATTGTATGTACTAGCTCTATCTATAAATCCAACATTATGTTTGTAACTCATCATCTAAGTATGTACTTTTACCTCAATAAATATTTGAATTTGAATTTGAATCTGCTGCCTCGCCCTAACGAAGGTTGGGGAGTGTGGTGACCTTGGCAATCCCTTGGATCCGCTTGGGGATGTGATCGCCTGAAGAGACGCCTTTACATAAGAAGAATTATAATTAGGATAGAGAGGGATAGGAGGAAGGGGAGACAGGGATAAGAGAGAAATGGGGAAAAGAGTAGGGAAAGAGAAACGTGCGGATATATATAGAGAGATAGAGAAACAATATAGTTAATATCTAATTATCATGACGACGTTTCAGTCCGTTTTGGACTATAATCAAGACTTTATAAGGGTCGAGGATGGACCGAAACGTCGTCACGACGTGATAAGGGTCCAGGATAGGCCGAAACGTCGTCGTTTTCCTTTCATCTCATGCGTGTGTCTGCCGAGTTATCCCAAGCATTCTCTGTGACAAATTCAACATTCCGAGGATAAGTTTCCGTTGTTTACTAGTTAAGAAAATGCTAATAGGCTCCATTACGAATGTCTCTGAATAACGTCTAATATTTCTGACGCTATTTTCAAGAATTTAAGTGAAATTAATGTGTTTTAATTTTTATGCAACATGAACTCTGATGGGATATAAATGCTTTATGCAAGCATTATACGCAATAAGTTTTTATATCATAGACCTTTTTATAGTCGATATCTGATGAATTGCGACCTTTGGAAGGACGAACCTTCCTGCTCTGGAGAAATACCACTTGAGTACTTGATATTTTCATCTACCTTTGGTATTTGAAGGTAGTCGGTTCAAGGCCTATCTCAAGTGTTTACAAGACGCCTCCTGACAGCAAATTCCTTTGTTTTTTGTTTAACTAAGTGCCTTTTTGGGTAATGTTAAGGTCTAATACTTCATTTAACAAAGGTTCTCTTGAATAATGTCAAGGTCCACAGTAATTATGCATGACATTAAATTAGCATTTATTTTATTAAATCTCTCTTTCAGATTGCCAAATTAATTTTTAATTCAATTAGATGAAAATTCAGACTTGAATCACTATATAGTCATTACAAACTCGTCCTTTCTCACCACTGGACGTGAGAACGGACGAGTTCTGAGTTGTGATTGGTTGATCTGCGTTTGGACGAATCCTGATTTGTGATTGGACGAGTCCTGATTTGTGATTGGACGATTTGCGATTGGACGATTTGTGATTGTACGATTTGCGATTGGGCGAGTTCTGATTTGTTGACCAAACCACACACTAGAAAGTAAACAGACGACGAGGTTCCGGTCCGTCCTGGACCATTCTCAAGTTGATTGTGACTTGTATACAAAGTGACTGTGCAGACCCTGAGGCTAAATAAACTAGACAACCCGCCTAACATATCTAGGCCGCTAAAGCGTCAGTATTACGATATTTTTCATTTAACTAAACCATAGTAAATTTAACGTTAGAATGGGAAACGTAAAAAATGCAGTGCAATAAGTGTGAGGACGACAGGTTGCATAAATACCTCAGATCGCTTCAAGGAAACTCTAATAATAATTTAACCAAACTCATTATCAACAAAGCACAAAGAAGCAGCATTAATGATGTATCAACGATAAAATCAACTGGAACCATGCTGGATACTTGCACCAACAACATAGGTACTCCAAACTCTCGCCTTAAACTACTGAACTATGATATCTGTGGTTTAAAACGTACGCCTGGGAGGCATCCGTGTTGCTGGTTCGAAACCCCGGCATGGCTCTAATTCATTTTCTCAATACGAACTACTCAAAAATTATTTAAAAATATTGCAAATATTAACAATATCAGCAGTATTTGTTGAGCTTACTAGTATATTTTTTGGAACTAAAGCAAATTTATACATTATTTATCTCTCTCTCACTCTCTCTCTCTCTCTCTCTCTCTCTCTCTCTCTCTCTCTCTCTCTCTCTCTCTCTCTCTCTCTCTCTCTCTCTCTCTCTCTCTCTCTCTCTCTCTCTCTCTAAGGTTAGGGAACATTATAAATGTCAATGTTTTTTTTTTTTTTTTTTTTTTTTTTTTTTGAGATATATACAAGAGTTGTTACATTCTTGTACAGCCACTAGTACGCGTAGCGTTTCGAGGAAGTCCTTAATCCTATGGTCCCTGGAATACGATCCCCTGCCGCGAAGAATCGTTTAACATGGTTAATGTTCCTAGTGAAACTGTCAGCTTTTATTCTGTATCGCAGCCTGCCCCTAGCTACTCATTTATTTCATGAACATATTATTTGCATATTTTAGGAATAAACTAACTTTAATGTTAAGGAACAAGATGAGCCAGGAGCCAACTGTGTGCCAGAGCCTTCATGTGTTCCGTTGACTTCATGCATGTTGACGTGTTGAGAGGATAAGTTCCAGATGTGTGTCATTCAAGAAATCGCTGGGGACGCAATGATGATGATCAGATCATCATCATCTTCATCATGATGGATCATCATCCATCAACAGCCTCATACATTGCCAGCATGAGGTTGTTGATGACTGAACGCCTTGAGTTATCAGTACCAACTTTTGGCTATTCAGTTGGACAAGGTGGGAACTTAGAAAACATTTACCATACATGAAGGTTAGTCCACCATCATCTCGTTGGTGTTCTGACCGGCTCAACCACACTGGGTCAAAACTAGAGAGGAGCTCCCTTGCACGAGTCTCCAAGCAGTCCAAAAATTCTGACAAATGATGGGTGCAGTTCAGTAGTGCATTCCACATTCAAGATGAGAGCAAACTTGTGCTTCATATAAGGTTTTACAACATCAGTTGGTTACAGGAAATTGAGAGTGATTAATGAAGATTAAGCCACACAATAGGTGGCATGGGCATGAATAGCCCGTAATGGAAATTTGGAAAAGGTTCGTCATTTATGTTTTGTGTCCAACTTTGTTATATGGTGTGGTGCCCACCCTGGGCTTAGGGTGTGGTGTTAAACCTGAACTTAGGGTGTGGTGCCACTCTGGGCTTAGGGTGTGGTGCCCACCCTGGGCTTAGGGTGTGGTGTTAAACCTGAACTTAGGGTGTGGTGCCACTCTGGGCTTAGGGTGTGGTGCCCACCCTGGGCTTAGGGTGTGGTGCCCACTCTGGGCTTAGGGTGTGGTGCCCACCCTGGGTTTCGAGTGTGGGGTCCATATTTTGTGGACGTCTCAAAACACTAAGAATATACCCCCTCTGAACAGAAGAGGAGATATATAAAATATATACGAAAAAGCCACAGTGAAAAGGGAAATGAGATACAACGTTTTCAGCAGATCAGGTCTTCATCAGTACGACCAGATCCCACATAATCATTCCAAGATAGGAAGTCAGAGGAGCTAAAGATATGGTAGAAAATGCTGAAAAGTTCCAGTGAAGAGTAGAGGAGATACATGCACATCCAGAGAACACTATGAACATCAGAGGTCCACGACTCTTCAACATCCACCCGCCAAATATTAAAAATATTACCAGAACACAAATACAGGTTTTCAAGAGCCAGTTGAACAAGTTTTACAGAAACTGTCTAATCAGGCGGATCGTAATGGCTATGTAGGGCTGCAGGCTGCTTCAAACAACAGCCTTTCGGTTCAAGTTATCACAAGACAAGCTGGGATTGGGAGTGAAGACGGACTCTCGAAACTATCAATAGGTAAACAACAGGTTGATTCTCCCAAATTGGACTGCCACTTGTAATTATCGATTTCTTCCTCTTCAGTATTTTGTAGACAATCGAATACAATTTATCTTATGAGAGCTTATGTGTGTGTGGTTCTTATAACAAAACTATTTGCAATTTTAATAATTTATTAAACATTTGTACAAAAAATATACAATGATCATAGCTATAATATGTTTGAGAAATCGTTTCTCGTCCTGCCGTTGAACTACTGTTGCAGATCAACAGAAAATCAACCGAGACTCCAGTAATGACAGCAATGTGGCAAACATCAGCCGAGGAACTGAGAGGGTAGCCTGCTTGCCAGATGGGCTAGCCCACCTGCCAGATGGTCTATCCCACCTGCCAGATGGTCTATCCCACCTGCCAGATGGCCTATCCCACCTGCCAGATGGCCTATCCCACCTGCTAGATGGCCTAGCCCACCTCCAGGTATTACCTTGATCCAGTATGTGTGTAACGTATTTTGAGATACAATGCTTCAGTGACTGATTTTACGAAACAAACAAATATCAATGATTTAAAGAGCACATACAAATTATAATTTAGAATTTATAAGCTTCTGAATGAAAATATTTTATTTTCCTTTATTCTAGAAAAGCTATGGATAGAAAAGTAATTTTACAACACATATGCTAAACAATTCTTATTTTATTTGTTTTGATTTGATTTTTTTATATATATAACATTTCTCGGTAGTATTTTTGTGGGGGTTTTAATATTTTGTTTTATCATTGATTTTTGTTACCAAAATTATTACTAATTTTCTCCTAAAAAATATTTAATCTCTGAAGTAGCTGAATTATTTGATAAAAATCGTATAAATTCATGAAAAAATCAATTTTGGGTTGAATTCATCTTGTCGCGAAACAAGAATTGTTAAATTACTTTTGGAAACAATATTAAATACAAATATTTTGACTTAAAAAATTTTGTTTTATATATTTTTATAGATTTTCCCTACCCCTTGTGGTTTTCAATTGAACTACATCTAATAACTTTTTTGTAACATTTTACTTGCGATCTGTTATGTGACATTAACTCATGGAACTATGCAATATAATCACCATGAGGGTTTTCTTTGTATTAGAAGTATAAAGTAACAATGCCCATGTATCCGACTTCGATCGATAAATGAGATTCGAAGGAGAGATAGATAGATAGAGTGAGAGGCAGAACAATAGATGGAGACAGACAGATGGAGAGAACCCAAGAAGCATCTTGGGGGGAAAACAATTCACCTCATCCATTCACGATCGTTAATCACGTTAGATGAGACACATAAACATCTTTCAAGGAGTCACTCGTAAGAGTGACATACATTAAGTCAATGAGTCTATTTTTCTATCGATAGATTTCTTTGTCTTACGGTGTAAACATTGCATCATTCGAGGTATCTTGAAAGTAAGGCTGAAAGATTATTTTTTTTTGTATCATACTTGGAGACTAGATATCACTAGACGACCCAGCACATCGTTACCGAGATGACAGCGGTGTTCGTTGTTGATCTTGAAGACGTTGCCACACTCTCACGACAAGTATGGAGCCTCGTGGAGCAAGGAACCGGAAGGAAGACTTCGACGAAGCGTAGATCTTCCTTCTAGTGCAGGACACTTCGGTAGCGGTCTTAGGGAAGAATGGGGGGACGGTAACATGGACCTCTGCGAGAGAGAGAAAGAGACAGAAAAAGAGACAGAGAGAAGATAATAAGTGTGAATGGCTTAAATAGTGGGGTGTGACATAGGGGGAATTTAAAATAATCAAGATATACAGAATATGGAAATTTGTGAGAGTAATTTAGTGATGCAATATGAGGAAATCCTCTTTGTTGATCACTTATTTGCAAGAAAAAAGACTAGATCACACTGTAGGTTCTTGGAAGCCTTCAAGCGGTTTAAACAGCAAATGATCTCCTTAACGTAGTTCGAGGAAAACGTCAGGAAGAAACTAGAAAATCAGCAAGGGGTAAGAAATGTAAACAGGAAGTGGAAAACGAAACAAAGGAATAAAGGAATAAAGAGACAAGAGAATTTAAGTAGCAGTGAACTTGAATCGATGACCAAGATTGGAGCGAGAGAACTCAAGGTTTCCAGGATAGTCGAAAAGGTTCTGAGGCCCAGGGTAGGGGGTGGTGGTAGTTTGAGGATTAATGGCTGGTCTTGGGACATGCTGAGGTCGAGGCTGTGGCAGGGGCTGTGGCAGCGGCTGTGGCAGGGGCTGTGGCAGGTGCTGTGGCTGGTGATGGGGCTGAGGCTGAGGCTGAGGCTGTGGCTGTGGCTGTGGCTGGAACTGGGGCAGGGGTTTTACCACGGGCGTTGAATCATGGATGTTTGAGTTGGTAATCCTGAAGCCAATTCCTTGGCCGGCTGAAAGGAACCAAATATTAATTTGCCTCGAATTGATTTTCATAAATTTTCATCGAAATTAAAAGAACAAAATTTAATATTAATTAAAGGCCAAATTATTTATGAATTTTAGATTGCAGAGGCCTTAAATACATCGTGAATAATTATTTAAAATACTAAAACATTAATTGAACAATATTAGCTTCCGGAAGTTACATCATGTAAAATGGGAAGAAAATACGACTTATTGTGATCAAAGAACACATGACATACAGAGCCTCAAGAACATGAACATTTACAATCTGCTGTAATCGCCAATAATTGAAAAGTTCACTCTAATTTACAGCTAGTGTTACAATTCAACATGAAACTAATATGCTACTAGTGAAGCTAAAAGACATGCCCAGGAGATCAGATCCACTGGAATGAGATCACATCTAATGGAAATATAATCAGATCATGTCAAAAAAATAAATAAAATAATCCTAGATGTGAAGTCAGAGGATTAACTTCGAGAAGAACTAGGTAGAAAAGCAAATGAATATGCAACAAACTCAAGTAGTCTGTGATTGGCTCTAGGATTCATCGCATCAAAGAACTTAATCTCGAACTCAACAAATAATTCATCTTCGAACTCAACAAAGCATTCCTCTTCGAACTCAACAAAGTATTCCTCTTCGAACTCAACAAAGAATTCATCTTCGAACTCAACAAAGAATTCATCTTCGAACTCAACAAAGAACTCACCTTCGAACTCAACGCGGTGAACCTGGCCTCCGTCCGAAGGGTACTCCCAGTACCCACGCCGAATACCATTGGCATCAGTCTCTTCGAAGTACTTGATTCCATCTTCCTGGTCACGGTAGTTGCCGAAGGTGGCGCCATCTTGGTACCTCTTGTCTTGCAGGATCTTGACGAAGCCGCTTTCGAACTGAGCGTAAGCCGCCGCCACCACACACAACAGAATCTGTTGGGTGCAGGAGAGTTGGTCAGTCTAAGCATCTTCCAACCAAATACGTCATGTACGGAAACGACCAATATGTTAAAAATATAACGTATTTGTAAGAATTAAAGTAACGTAATATTGACGTTTTCTATGCATTGTCCTGGACAATCTTCAGGACTGTAGTATACTTGCTGGGTGGTTAGAGTAAGCTCTTGTGTATGGCCTTAATAACACCTCCCGCAATTGAAAGGCCTTAAGTACAACACCAAACAGGACACTGTACATGAGCAACCCGTTCTCGCACTTTCGTATAGTCAATATTGACTTATTAAATACGTGCATATGTGACATACTAAACATACTAGTTTACCTTGAAAAGCTTCATAGAAAACACCGACCTTACCTAACCTTCTTAGTATGTTAAGATAAGCATCTTATTGCTTCATAATTACAATTATTACTTAACCTATTATAGGTATAGGTTAAGTAATAATTATAATTACGAAGCAATAAGATGCTTATCTTAACATACTAAAAAGGTTAGGTAAGGTCGGTGTTTTCTATGAAGCTTTTCAAGGTAAACTAGTATGTTTAGTATGTCACATATGCACGTATTTAATAAGTCAATATTGACTGTAAGAAAGTGCGAGAACGGGTTGACATGAGAGTACTGGTATATGCATATCGGGAACTTAAATCGCCTTGAGAACCATTAGCGTTATATTCTCTCCCTTGTATCATAATCTAGCATCATCCTCAAAACAATGAAAATCAGGTTGAGGTTGCATACATAACACACTGCAGGCTGCCTCCCATCATAGCTCTCTCTCTCTCTCTCTCTCTCTCTCTCTCTCTCTCTCTCTCTCTCTCTCTCTCTCTCTCTCGGTCAGCAGCTTCCAAGGTCTTGCCTCAGACCAGGAAGGATGAGATCTACCAGTGTCAAGGTGAGCATCGATGAGAAAGTTTCCACATTACGAGTCATAGCATGCGCCAGTGGAGACCTTGATTGTTTATGACGCCACCTAATCCCTAATATGCCACGAACTGTCTAACAAACACACAATGTGACCATCACGTTTTAGCATTCTGCCAACGCTACTAAAAGTTGTAGTAATAGACCTACACACAGAGAAGGTAACTGACCTCTGGGGAAACAGACCTACACACACCTGTGAAGGCAGACCTTTCCCTAAAAGGTACAAGTCAGCAGACCTTCCTCCACGGATACAAAATGGCTGACTATCTCCCACTGAGTAACAAGACTGACCTTTCACCCACAGTTTCACCATGGTTGATCTTAGCTCACGAATCAAAGGTCAGACTCAAGTAAGGACACAGACACTTAAGCTAGAGAAAATTCGAATCTAAATTACCGACAATTTGCATAAGCAATTCTTTGTGATTTTAGGTTTTACAGAACTTTGAATTATTAAATTGATAAAGCAAACTACATTAATGATAATTGAATTATAATAAGGATAGTTTTTGGTTTATATTAATAGTAATTTTACTCTATAAATGATAATTTATCTGCTAAGATAGGTATAAATTTCAACAGCAAAGTCATTCATTGAAGTTTTCCAACTTTTCTTCTACTGATTTTAATTTAAAGCCATCAGCACTGAGGGCTCTCAAGGCCACCGCACAAGCCTAGTGACCTACCAGCGAGTATACCCGGTATACCATAGCCTTAAATGTAGTTCATGACTATAATAAACTCTCAAATGTATATACACCTAGAAGTTTCATACACTTCTCGATGCATATATTCATCGTGCCGAAGAACTTGCACAAACACGAATATTTAGAAACAAATCCACAAGGGCCGTGACGAGGGTTCGAACCTATGTCCGAGAGGATCCCAGACGTGTAACGAATTTAGCGTCAAACACCACATATCGGGTTTACGCCAAATGATGCAGCACTTATAAACTAGGGCACACCACGAGAGCTACCCACCAAGGTCCTCATGCTGCCTCGCTGTCTCTTGCTCCACTGGCCGCTGCTCCAGCCTCGCCTGGTATATATAACCCTCCGGACACCCCCGTCGACCTTGCTGGAGTTGCCAGAGACTAAAGAGGAAGAAGGACTGGTTCCTACTCGACCGCAGCACGAAATCAGATGGGACAAGTGCGTTGTGTTAATGGTCCGCTTCAACAATGGTGTTGTTATCCGTTCGTCGCTGCTTTGAATATATTTGAATTGCCAATGAAAAATTATCAATATAATTGGGTTTTTCTCCTTCTTTTGTGCAGGTAATTGAAGGCTCTAATGTCCCCCAGCTCCGATTTGCTTATGGAAAACAAATGCTCGCGTCTTTTTGTCCATTTGCAGCTCAGGCACTTGTTTTGCTTCTTAAACAGTGATAAGGTTAGAGTTTGTTCTCAGGTGAGGCCATGCGCTGCGGAGGGTAACTGTTGTATATGTGCTCGTTCACTAAACTTTATGTTTAGCGAATAATATTATGTTCTGTGAGGGTATTGAGGCTAAGGTACTAGTCGAATTTCCCATGCAGCAGGAGGTGATGCAGCGCTTAGAGCCTCGTCCCAGGAACCCCGCCTTCGACCAACGACATTTTCTGTCAGGCAAAAAAAAATCCAGTAACGCAAGGCAGAAATACCAAAGAACCACCCAATGATTCCCTCCCCGCCTTCCCTTCACACCCTCTTCGTCAGGAGAGGCGATAAGGTCGTGAGGGACACCGATACACGTGAGACTTGCGCTAAAATGGTGTGTGTGGTTTTGGCGTAGCGATGACGAACGAGGAGGGCGTCAGGAACGCATTAGAGAAGTTCACCTTGTGGGCGAGGTGAGCTCACCTTGCCTCCTTCCCTCACTATGGCAGCCCCTGCTTCAAGGTGACGTGGCGCCCCTCACACGGTGTTTACAGAGGGCGCTGCCGGACGGGTCTCGTCGTGGGCGAGGAGCGGGAAGAGGGGTAACTGCGCTGTAACTTTGTTGTGAACAAATACGCTTCGACCCGTTGTGTATACTGTATTATGTCCTCCAACCTGTTGTTATAGCTTATTGTATTCTACTGCACTGTTCTGTACTGTACTGTATTGTATTGTTCTGTACTGTACTGTTCTGTACTATATTGATCCACACTTTACTGCACTATCAACTCGGAGGAAGTGCTCGCATCTTATAGAGTATATTCATTGTGTGATAAAGCAGATCCTGTGGTATAGAGGTCTACGTTCTCGACTCATAATCGAGAAACCGGGTTCGATCACCGGGCGTAATAGTTGGGCATGTTTCCTATCACTAGATGCCTCTATTCACTTAGCAGTAAAGAGACACCCGGGAGTTAGCCAACTGTTGTGGTTAGCATCCTGTGGTAGGACAGTAGTTCGACCTTGGGGAGGAATTCGATAAGAACCAAAGAACAGGTTTCATGTGCCGACAATCTGAATTATTTTCCCCAGACTGTATTTCTTGATTTTGAATTGTCAAGCCTTTGATTTGATTTATTTTATGCTTTGCGCTCTATCAACGAAACACAGCGTGTGGGGGGGGGGGTCGCTCTATCAGCTTTAGTCACAAATGTGATTTATATTCCTACTAAACTACAATAATACTAATAATAATAGCTTTATTGCAGACATGGTTTGGTGTTGGGCTTAAGGCCAGTCAACCTTTAGAAGGTCAATAAGGCCTTTGGAAGGTCAGTAAGGCCTTTGGAAGGTCAGTAAGGCACTTGGAAGGTCAGTAAGGCCCTTGGAAGGTCAGTAAGGCACTTGGAAGGTCAGTAAGGCACTTGGAAGGTCAGTAAGGCCCTTGGAAGGTCAGTAAAGCTCCCCCCCCCCCCACAATACCTTACTCCCAAATCAGTAAGTATACTTTAGTATTGAGCTGAGTGTAAGACTCAGGTAAACTCTATGTATATATATACACCGAGAAATACACAAACAAGATAGACCTCTCGGTGTATCCCTTGTAAACATCAGTCAGTACATATATACATATATACGTCAACTTGTGCAAAGTTTACATTGGTTATTAATAAGAGATTATAGTATTCCTCTGGTGCAATTGTGAGGACCCATAGCATCGGAGAAGAGAATAAAAGGCATTCAGGAAAGACCTTGCATGTTACCTCTGAACGCTTATTGAGTATTTTCGTCTCCTAACATCTTTACTTTTTATGCCTAAATTTATGTATTGGTACATAAATTACGACTAGTTAATTAGTTTTATTTGTTTATTATAGATCGAACGGATAGTTAATGAATCCATGTTTCCCATTTTTTCTTAAACTTGCAACATCTTGGAAAAACAAGGCAAGTAAAATTAAATAAATAAATAACAAATTATGAAAGAAAACGAGGAAGTATGAACAATTTAGTTAAAATGTCAGGGGTAACTCGGCCAGGTCAGCAAGTCCGCTCTCGGAGCAATGTCTGTCTGTCTGTTTTTTCAAGACAATGGGCTAATTATTGTATTTGTTATTCGACGCTCAGACTGTTAGTCAAAAGCTCTGTGTCATGTGGTGTGTCATGTGTCATTCTGGGCAGATGTGTCACTCTTGGTAGGTGTGTCCCGGGTCCCTATGGGAGCTGCCTGACATGTTATCGTGTGGTTAAGCTACATGAGTTATCCTAGGCTGATATATTATCCTGCACGTCTCGTTTGACCAAGGAGCGCATATCCAGTCACGAGTCCCACCTTATCCACCATCTACTCTCGTGTGGCTTAGTTAGGTCACTGGCTTCCCGTCCACGTCGAAGCCATTAGAGTTTACCTCAGTTTTCCTAAGGGATACTATCTCCCTAGTGGCCTGGGCGAGGACAGGGAGCCGGCGGCTTGTCTAAAGTCTCGCCCTCATGTTCCTGAGGAATATTTTCCTGTCTGGATTGACATTTACATCTTCGTCGGCGGGTAGGCAGTTCCATGGGTTTAATAATTTCCGTTGTCCGATGACAGGCAGCCTGTAAATATATATTTACTTTAGGCTTGTGTCAAGGTCCCTGACAGCCCGGACCGTCCCCAGAATGCAACCCCACAACAATTGCCTAACTCCCGGTCACCTATTTACTGCTAGGTGAACAGCCGCATTAGATGAAAGGAAACTTTCCCAACAATCTTTGTTACGGGAAGAGAACCTTGGATTCTCGATTGTGAATCAAAAACGAAGTCAACTGTACACTCTGTGGTTGAATAAACATCTGTTTTCTCTCCAACATTGCAACTTGTTGAGTTTGAAGCTCCAGAGGTTGCTATTGTTAGCATAATCTAGCGCTGATGTTACCTGTATAAAACAACTATGCCAAACTTGTTCCTGAAATTACACGGACCGTCTGGTTTGGTTTGGCTGGCCGTAAGGTTAAATTTATTTGGGCACTCCTTCAAGTGTATATATATCCTTCAAGACGACTTGCTTGAGATTCCGCAATATATTTTAGATAACATTTGTTTATTTTAAGAGATGTTCCAGAATTATGCACATTCAGTATCGTCACGTGATACAAATTTAAGGTACAGTGTAGTAATGAAATCAACGACAAATATTAATCTATTAAGTTACCGCCTAAAAGTATACATTTTCTAAAATAACGTTGAAAAAGAAAACTCAATTTTTCTTAGGGTAAACAAAACTAAAACTAAATATTACACTGACAAGTTCTTCTAATTATAATAATATTTTATTTAGGAAAAGTACATACATAGATGCAGAGTTACAAACATTCTGATTGATTTATAGATAGAGCTAGTACATGCAATACCTAAAGCCACTAGTACGCATAGCGTTTCGGGCAAAACGCCCCAGAAAATTAATTCAATTTAAAATTTAACGAAAATTAATTCATTGTGTCGGGGTACAGGCAGCCAGAGTAACCCCACAACAGATGCAACCCCACAACAAGCTGACTAACTCCTGTGTACCTACTTACTACTAGGTGAATAGCTGCATTAGGTGCTGGAAATGCGCCAAACTATTTCTGGATTATACGTCGAGAACGAACTCGAGTGTACTACCCGGTTCCTTATGATACTACAAATAACTAATAAATAATTGGCGTATAGGAGGGAGTCACTACTAAGGTTTTGATTGGTCCTTCACATGTTTCTCAGTAACGAGTACGTTGCTGTTGTTTGTTCCGCTTGTGTTAGCCATTTCTCAGAAGTTATGGGTCATTGATCAATAATTTAGCACAAGTTGATGTCTGATTTAATATATTTCTCAGAGGTTATGGGTCATTGATCAATAATTTAGCTGCAGATGGTGTAGCCTCCTCCCTACCTCTCTCCTTATCTCTGAATATTCTTGTGTTCAGTATTTCCAACACAAAGATTCCAATTCATAATGGGACCATTAAGTTGGTAAACAAGGTTTACCAACTTGTTGGAGAAAGAATATAGCAAAGGAGGCAGCTTATGCATGGAGAATAGCAATTAGACCTATGTCAACACCTCTTTACTTAGAATGAGGTATAAGTTCATCATTTGAACTTAGAAATTAAGATCTTAAAAGTTCTCCATTGTGAGAAATCAACCTTTCTCACCCCACCCAAAAAATAATAAAAAATAAAATAGAATCATTTACATCTGTATTCACCAACGAGCACACACTTAAACACATCTTGGGTCGACTTAATAATGTTAACGTCTTAGAATTACCGGCCGTGTAGCCTCGTGGCTTAAGGGTGAAATTACAGGTTGTGTTAGTGAACGTGTGGAGGCCGGAATTCGTCCATTAGCCTCGCCTCCAAAGCCACGATTCTGAGGGCCAACACTGATATCTAATTTGCATGATTTGCAAGGCGATAAACAGCATTCGAACGGGTAGAAGACTGCAGGATTTTTGGCTTGGGGGAGAGGAGGTGGGCGGAGGATGTAGAGAAGGAAGAGGGAGTGAGGAAAGAAGGAAGTGGAAGGCAGGAAGAAGACTGAGAGAAGATTGAGGAAGGGAGAAATGTAGAGACTTGAATGAGAGAGGGGAGGGAGATAGAAGATTGAGAGAGGGAGGGAGGGAGGGGGTGAAGGAGGGAGAATGTTGATAAAGGGTGGATTGAAAGAGGAGACAGATATAAGGATGAGAGAGATAGAGAGAGAGAGAGATAAATTGAGATAAAAAAGAAAAACCAGAAAACGCAGTGGGACCAAAATTCTCATAATTTACAGACGCTAAATAATTAACTCCACTTTTTATCGCGACAATGGGACAACAAACAACTTGATACTCGCGAAAATTAACTACACCAGTTTACCCTGAGCACTTGACTCTTGGGGAGACACACTCTATCATAAGTGCAGAGGTTATTAGGCTACATGTTCTCCTATGAAAGAAGCACAAGGCAGCCGCAGTCGCTTGTCAGATGAGAAATGTTGTTGATTTCTCTAGTAATAACTGACTGTGTTGGTGAGCTTTATACGAATGACTACATCGGGGTCATTATGTGTGAATGATGCTTGGTCACGTGTTCTCGTCATTACCTTACAACTTGTCCTAATAAAACGTCGAATTTTGACGTATACTTTATTTAAGGTCAAAATCTTTATTTAAGGTCGAAATTGACGTACTGTCCCGTTTTCTGTTTTGGGTCCTCTGGTAGAATCCAAAATCGGCCCACCACTGACCCACCTCCGGCCGTCAGTTCGCCAAGGCCACCAGCACTTCCCTGGATTAAAAACTAAGGTTTTTTGCCACGTTTCCCAGTTTAATTAAAAGGAGGAAATCCCAGGAAGAGAGAGTGAGGGCTTAGCGCCCAGCAGGCCACGGCGGGCCAGCTTCCTTAGGCTTTATTTCTTCATTACTCCGAAAATACCAACCAGCGCCCACCGAGTTAATTACCACGATACCTAGAGAGAAGTGATTCGTAGAGTTGCTCCTCTTTCTTGACCCACGTCCAGGTAAACAGCGAGAATGAATGATTAATTGGGTTTTATGATCAATTTGGTTCGGATGTTGATCATTGGAATAATAATTAGTTCAACAACATTGACGGAAGTGTTGGGCTAAGTGTACTCTCATAGATGTACTCACCTATCCTTGCAAGATCGAGCTAGGCTCATAGCCTCGCCTTTCGAACGTTCTTAGGTTAATGCAATGGCGCATTTCTCAGGCTTAAATCATATTTACATTTAAAACCTTAAACCAAATTAGCTTCAACGACTTCTACGTCAAACATGTTCCACCTTTTGACTGCTCTGGCACTTAAAAGGTTCTTCCTGATGTCTGTGACTCATTTGTGTCTCTAGTTCTCATCTATGAACCCCTCGGTCTGCTGTTCCTAGCTTTGAACAAAGATGCTTTGTATGTTGTGTGATGTGTAGGTGTGTGTGTGTGGGGGGGGGGGTGTATTGTGTATGAATGTGTTGTGTGAGTGAGTTGTGTATGGTTCCATTTACTTCACCTGAAGTGATCACAGCGATTCCATAATAAACAATCATATAAATAAACAATCATATAAATAAACAATCAAATAAATAAACAATCATTAATGTATAACCATCGACTAAATGACTAAATTCTTGTTACTTAAATTCCAATAAAAAACTAAATGTATATAGAGCTTTTTTCCATTATGTGGCGAATTATACTGGAATAAAAAGTCACAAGCGTTATTTTGTAGACACAAGCTTGTATTTAGCTGCATGTTTCACTATATTGAATTTCCAGTTTGCTGTATTTTCATTTCGTTGGTGAAACATTTTGAGAGGTTGGATTCGAAAATTGTTTTAGAAACGTAAGAAGTTAATCAGTAAAGAAGGTAATTAGTAAAGGGTATTTTATTTACATACTTTTTTTCTCATTGGAATACCCTCAGAACTGGATTTGCGGTCTGTCTCGAGCCCATTGTTGATGCGACAATGTGCACTGAATTTTATAACTAGCTCATCAAGATTGTAACTTGCTTAGTTAAATGAATTTTGGGGTTCAGTCCCAGAGCCCAAGGTGGTTTGGGGGGGGGGGGGGTACATTAAATGGACATTAATGAACCGTGTACATTAGAACCCTGAGGCCCGTCCTCCAAACAAAGACCCCAAAGTCCATTCCATGCACCCGCCAAACCCCCTGTTTATGAATGAAAAACGGTTTACACACAATTCACAACTGCTGACTTTCGAACACTTCCGGAACAAGTGCTTCGCTGACGACTTTTGTTCGAACTACAACTCTGTAAATGCTTCACCCACGTACAACAAACAGAAATAATCGCCAACAGAACCCAAACACCTAACCTAACCTCCGCCTAACTATACACATAATTTTAATGTACACTAATATCACTTTATATATGAGTAGCCTATTTTTATTACACATTGCGTTAAAATAGACGAATGCGTCTTTGAAGTTGGCTGCAGCCTAACCTGAGAACAGCTTCGTTTTGTTTGGTTCAGTGCTAACCAAGGATCCTGTCTCGTTCATAGGACTAAAGTGCCCCGCTTTCCATTCACCGCACTGAAGCTCGATTGGGTGCAGATTCCCGAGCGTAATAACCATGATTTATATCCACTGATAACAGCGCAATACTGGGAGATGAGCTACAGATGATTGCAGTACGTATAGGTATGATGGTGCATGGTTGGGTGATGAGGGGCATGGGGTGCATGCATGGGTAGAGAAGGGCATGGTAGTGTTTGGTTGGGTCTGAATGTATTTTAAGTTACGAGGGAAGTGACTATGGGGCTCAGTTATGTCAATGAATGTGAAAGAGGGGAGCACTTGGTAAGCTGGTGAGTGGTTGACAAGAGGCGTCAGAACCCTGAGGCCATGACATCAGGCTGTTTACATTTTATTGACAGTTCTGTCAGTTGTTGGGGAATGTCCCGTCCAGTGGCTGCTCTGTGGGGGGGGGGACATGGAGGCAGCGTGGAGGGCCAGCCAATATGTCGTTAACTGTGAGTGAAAGGAAGTGGCCAGGGCCACAGTAATAATATATTAATATATATATAGTTCATATATATTTATAATAACTTATATATGAGAAAAATTTAAATTTTGGATCAGTCTTATTGCCTTTCATCCTTCCATCAACTAATATATTGGTCCCCGAGCCTACATAGCTCTACCATATCTAAATCTGAAGCTGTGTATAGAGTCTTCCTCTACTTGGGTATAGAGTCTTCCTCTACTTGGGTATAGAGCCTTCCTCTACTTGGGTATAGAGTCTTCCTCTACCAGTGTATAGAGTCTTACTTTACTTGGGTATAGAGTCTTACTCTACCACTTCACTGTCAGTTGTAAGCAAGTGTGTAATCGACAAGATAAGATAAATATGAAGAGAAAACACAACACCATTATGATTATATAGCACTTGGATAACATGTGATTAGGATTGGAGCTTGAATAGGAAGCTTGAAGGGAAGGAATGGTACTTAACCGATTGAGCCTTCGGGTATCGAACGCCGACGTGCAGGAAGCGTGGTCGTCTCTATACCGACCACTCTATGGGGTTATGTAACAAACAAGTTGTACTCAGAATGTCAGGCATTAACATTTTATGCTGCCACCTGATGCCTGAACTCTGATGCAGCCTATTTTCAGTCACAACCAATTTAAAGTTAAAATTAGCTGCGTCAGCGGTATCAACCTCTTCATTTAACTCGTTCCAGTATTTAGTCATATATTAAGAAATAGACAGACGAGGAGTCACAATAACGAGGCTGAAATATGTTGACCAAACCACATACTAGAAAGTGAAGGGACGACGACGTTTCGACTTGAGAATGGTCCAGGACGGACCGAAACGTCGTCGTCCCTTCACTTTCTAGTGTGTTGTCTGGTCAACATATTAAGAAATAGGCTGAGTGCATGGGGAGAAGGGTGATGGTGTCAGGTTCTAAACCATATTCCAATCCAGAGCACTTCATGTGTAAATTCTGTGAGCAGTTGGGTCGGGATCTCTCACTACATTATTGAATTTTGAGCCATTATACCCTTCAGACCTACTACGGGCTCACCATAGCCCGTGCTACATGGAACTTTTTGTTCCAGGTAGCGAATCTTCAACAACAACAACAACTGCCCCTGTGGGTTACCCGGAACTTTACAATTAACTTTATCCACTCCAGTGTTCTTGGGCATTTCCTTATAATGGAGCTAAAATTTGTCAGTAGAGACTACAGCTGTGTGTGTGTGTGACTACTGACCTTCCCACGAGATGAAGGTTTTAGTATCACAGCTGACTCGGGACACGAAATATGTAGCTCTTCACATAATGTAGGGTAGCAGCATATATGTAAATATCCCTGTGTTCATAAATAAAGATGACGGTTATCTTCTTATCTTGAGGTTATCTTGAGATGATTTCGGGGCTTAACGTCCCCGCGGCCCGGTCCTCGATCAGGCCTCCTTTTTGTTACACATCCCCCTGGAAGCAGTCCGTTGCAGCTGTCTAACTCCCAGGTACCTATTTACTGCTAGGTGAAGAGGTCCATTAGGGGTGAAAGAAACTCTGCCCATTTGTTTCCGCCTCCGTCGGGATCGAACCCAGAACCTTAGGACTACGAATCCCGAGCGCTGTTCACTCAGCCGTCAGGCCCCGACAACCTCCAGGAATAGGTGTTGCCCATTCTTTTCAGTGTTCGTGGATGGTCTTTACCTTCTTGATTTGCATCGCCTATTCGTGAATGAGCAGATATATCGAGATGATAGTAAATTATTAAATATCGGTAATTCCTATAATTTCATGTCAATAATTTAGTAATATAAGCAGTGCAGACGAGGAGTCACAATAACGGGGCTGACATATGTTGACCAAACCACACACTAGAAAGTGAAGGGACGACGACGTTTAAACCATTTTCAAGTCGAGTCGACTGGACCATTCTCAAGTCGATAATATAAGCAGTGTTCTCAAAGTTATCGAGACCTGAGATAGTATGTGTGTGCCTTCATTTTATCGAGCTCTGTTTTGGCACCGTTCGACCACGGTTTTGTGTTGGAAGTAATTTATCATCACGGTTCGAGCTCTTCCACGGCTGGGATTTGTTGAGTGCTGTTTTATCGAGCATTAATTCTATTGCGTTGTGTGGTTGTGGGAGCGAGCTCGTACCCGGGTGAGATATTGTAGGAGTGTTATAACTCTAGTCCTCTGTCCATTTGTCTATAATGTCTTGGTTGTCTTCCATGGCGCCAGACTGGCCGGAAGGTATTCCGGACCACGGTGGCAACTCCCTGTGTTTATTGAATCACGGCAAAGCTGCCTCGATGTTTATGTTCACTGGCCTGTACTCCTTTACACAACTCCCCTCCTGCCCTCTGACGTTTATATGGTCATTCGTTATCTGCAGTCTTATAAGCTCTGGAGGAAAGGGCAGGAATTTGGTCTCCTTCGGCGTGTGTGTGTGTAAATCCGGCTGGAACAGAGGTGGATGGTGCTTGCGTCACAGCATCACTCGGATATAGGAAGAGGTTCTGGTGGGTTTTATATGCCAGTTGGCCAGAAGCGAGAAAGTATAATCACGACGCAGGATTTCCTGTATAGTTGGTGAAGAAGACCTCAGAGGCGGAAGTAGCCAAGTTGGCGATAGACAAATCCACAAGGGCCGTGACGAGGGTTCGAACCTACGTCCGAGAGGATCCCAGACGCTGCCTTAATCGACTGAGTTACGACGTGGTAAAATAATTGCAACCGGGAAATCATCCTGACCTACCTCGGATCCTGCCAAACCCTACCCCTTGTGGATTTGTTAATTTGATGCATCATTGTGATTTCTGTGTGTATTGGTGATGGAGTTTTACCAAGACTTGTTTGGCTTTTGTCTGTCTGTTCCAGAAGTCTGTTGTGCCGTAGTGTGGAGTACGAGCTCCCGTAAGATGTATGTAATTTTATGGACATCCTACATCAGCCCGTCCTCCTAAGGTTTGAAAACTTCAAGTAAACAGTCAATTTAAAGTGTCCTTTACTAACCTACCAGAGGACCCAACACAGAAAACGGAACAGGTCGTCACTTTCGCCAGCCGCTTCCATTTTCTAGTACGATAATTTTTGGCCTTATGTAACGCATACGAGCGAAAAGCGACGTTCTCTGTAAGAGAACATGTCGCCTACATAGCCAACAGTACCGCAGGACGCAGTGGATGACGCTGGGAGAATGCTAATATTCTCATAATAAAATGCTAGCGAGGGGAGTGGGGAACCCTCCAACACCCAATCCACACCCCCTCCCTACCCTTCCCCACCCCATCAACACACACTCCCCCATCCCTTCCCCTACACCGCATTTTTTCATAGCACCCGAGCACACCACGCCATCCCATAAAAAATAAATCTATGAAATCAACATTAACAATTTATTTAACGATTAGCCAACGCTATCTAACCGTTTTTACCTGAGTTGACTTAGAGTTACCTGAGCATATGTTTACCTGCTGGACGGAGCAAGCCAGAGAACACAAGGTATCCCCATAGGTGATAATTAAGTAGACTATCACGCCCCGCGGGGAGATACGAAGATGCTGAGATACGAAGATGCTGGAGGGCTCATCTCCAGTTTGGCTAAGACAAATTAGGCGAGCATAGCACTGAGAGGAAGACGAATGATGAGGGAGGGTAAAATCTTTACGGAAAACAACGTGTGTTTAAGATGGGCCACTTATCTTTTTTCCTCCATTTTTCATTGTGGTTAAGAAGAGGGAAAAGAAGTGGGTTGTGGGAGACGTGATTAGCTGTGATCCGCTGGGGTGAAGAACGTTCGTGGCTTCGAACGTTCTTGACTTCGAACGTTTTTGGGTTAGAACGTTTTTGACTTCGAACGTTCTTGGCTTCGAACGTTCTTGACTTCGAACGTTCTTGACTTCGAATGTTCTTGACTTCAAACGTTCTTGACTTCAATGCTTTTCGTAGTCCTTTATTGTATTTTGCGTCTCGTATTGAATTGGAAAACGTTCATGGCTTCTCCTGCATCTCTTAGTAAACGTTTTTGACTTCCTCAGCATTTCGTAATGAGCTAGGAAGCGTTTTTGGCTTCCTCAACACCGATTTTTTTGTTTTACTATAAATGTTTATTGACGTTTGTTCATGTAAGTAAACTTGGTATTAATTTATAATGTTTGTATTATACAGAGCAAGAATATGATGTTAAAATTGTTCATTAAGAAGCAGGTTAATTATGATCTGAACATTAAATATTCCTATTGCACAGTGGTCTACGTCCTGGGCTTGCAATCGACAGATCAGGGTTCGATAAAGTTAGCCAGTGGCGTTGTGTTGTATCCTGAGGAAGGTCTGGACCTTGCCTATGGAGGACCTCAATAAATCTAATTACAGTCTTCCTGTCCCCGATAGTGGGGGATTATTCACACTTAGATTGCCCTAAATATGCTTTGACTTGCCGCCCATTGGGTGGTATATTGACACTGTTAAACAAATCCACAAAGGCCGTGACAAGGATTCGAACCTACGTCCGAGAGGTAGAAGTAAGAGCGAAGAGGTAGAAAGGCCTGTTGACATAGCTCGAGTGCATGGGGGAGTTGTGTAAAACCCTGGTTTGTGTCTCGGAAAGGCTGCAGGATCCAAATAAGTTCAGTAGAACTTCTGGTTTCAACTCTTTTGATCATGTCGTAGCTCAGTCGATTAAGGCAGCGTCTGGGATGATCTCGGACGTAGGTTCGAATCCTCGTCACGGCCCTTGTGGATTTGTTCATTGATGCATCACGCTATTGTGATTGCTGTGTGTAATTGACAGTTGTGGCAGTTTTCTGTACCCGTGTTGAGTTCAGTTGGTCTTTGAGCACACTCACACACACACACACACAAAAAGCACAATTAGGTGAGTACACCCACCCACACACACACTCTCGTGTATGCGTGCCACAACACACACTATCCCACCATACCCCCCGCGACGCCCTCAAGAGATAGCGCGCGGCCTCCAGTCACTTGAAGCAGTAGTGAAGAGCACTTTGTCCGAGCCCTTATTTCATCACTGTATTGTAATATGTAACTCAATTGTGAGCGTGGTGTGGGGGGAGGCGAGGGATGGTACCAGGAATGGGGGGGGGGATAGATAGGACCAGGAATGGGACGAGGGGGGGGGTGTAGGGAAGAGATGGCGCAAGGGAATTGTGTTTGTCAGTTCGATGTTTACATTAGAGGGTCTTGATTGAGTCTGAGTCGTCAGGATTGTCGACGGTTGCAGAGTCTGTGTGTGGCTGGCCGCGTGGGTAGGTGACATAGGGGCTAGAGATGGGAATGGGGCTTAATTGTGCCCCTTTCCGACCATTTTGTATTGTATTTTACGGGTATGAGTTCTTCCTGCTTGTATGATGTTCTCCAATTTAATGCTTGCCTAATTTAATTCCAATTCATAGGCCATGCTTGCCTATTATTTGAAGTAAAGTAACCTATTAAAATAGGCCTATTTTTCATGTCTGGAGAAATTACTTCATCTGCTATGATTTAAATTCAATATATCCCTGCTCTGAAAGGTGGTGTGAAGTATTTATATAACATAAGCCACGATAACGAGGCTTGAGTTATTTATAAATTAATTTCCTAAATTAGGAATAGGCTACTGTAATTGTAATGTCTTGCTTGTAAATATGTTGAATATTTTTATTAAATTTCTCCCATGTGTGTGTACTCACCTAGTTGTACTTGCGGAGATTGAGCTCTGGCTCTTTGGTCCCGACTCTCAACTGTCACTCGACTGGTGTACAGAGTCCTGAGCCTACTGGGCTCTATCATATCTACACTTGAAACTGTGTATGGAGTCAGACACACACACACACACACACTTGTGTGTGTGTGTAAAGGGGGGAAGATGATGTAAAGAAATGTGGGGAGATGAAGTAAAGGAATACGAGAAAAGGAAAGAAAGGAGAGAACAGGACTAATCATCAGAAATGATTGACCGTTGAGAATTTGAATCCCTTCGAACAGCTGTCTGTGCAGGGGCGAGGCTTCTATGATAAAACATCGCAAGCATATCGCATTAGGCTATTGTCCTGACTGGGCAGGTCAGGGATCGCAGGTCGCTGGAAAACTACTTGTCTGCTAACGATTTTTTTTTTTTGGTTCAGAAAGCGAGTTTTCAAGTGTACCTAAAAAAACACACTGAGAACTGGGCAATAGCAGGATAGGTATTACGTTAATCCACGTCAACAACTGGAAGTTCCTACCCATGATGATAGATGATTTAACTCACTGGGATGACTCTTCAGTACATTAAACACGCTTAATGTACGTAATTAATCTTTCTTAATTAAGCATAAGACAGCTTTCTTGTATTCATCTGCTTCTATTTAAGCTGTTCATTCATAGCTACGGTGTTTAAGCCCATAAATATAACTATATTTAGTAAAATATAATAGGGATTGTAGCATTTGATTATCTTCAGTTGTGTAACATGGTTTTACAACCTTCATGAACTGACAGTCACTGAAACAGACAGACCAAACACGTGGTTACAATGGACAGTTAACGAATATATACTGTTTTTACCTCACGAAACAGGCAGTTTAAATGAGATTCTGCGACACTGTCGATGGTAGCCTAATTACTCTCTCCGTGCCCCCGTGAGGCAGCTATGTATGGCGCTCAAAATGGGGTTAGGGGCCAGATTCACGAAGCAGTTACGCAAGCACTTACGAACCTATACATCTTTTCGCCATCTTTGACGGCTTTGTTTACAATTATTAAACAGTTAATGAGCTCCGAAGCATCAGGAGGCTGTGTATAACAATAATAACAGTTGATTGTGAAGTTTTCATGCTTGTAAACTGTTTAATAAATGTAACCAAAGTCCTCAATGATTGAGGAAAGATGTACACGTTCGTAAGTGCTTACGTAACTGCTTCGTGAATCTGGCCCCAGGAACGTTATGTCCCTACAAGCAACGTAGCTAAAACATCGTTTACTGTCGTTACTTTGCAAGGTTGCAAGACCGTAATGACGTTAACAATAGTTGTGGTATCATTGTGTGTGATGGGTGGATGTGTGTTATCTACACGAGTTTAGTTAGGTCAGTCTCACTAGGATCAAATGGGCGTTAGGGTGCTGGTGTGTGTGCTGGCCCTTGGGGTGGCAATCTCCCATCCTTTACCTTCCTTCAATCCCCTTTTTCACATCTCAATCCCCTCCCCGTGACCATCTACCCCCAATCACAATTCCCTCTCTACCCCCTCTTGCATTCCTTTGTCACCCTCCCCCCCCCATTCGTTTTGTATTTCCTTTCCACCTTTCCTCATTCCCTCATAGTTTGCATTCCTTATCATTCCGTAGCGCCTCCCCCTCCTTCGGTCACAAGATAAGTCTTAAGTCCTTGCTGTAAACAACCGATGGCTCGAAAGGCGGGATCCAGGAGTCAATGCTCGATCCTGCAGACACAAATAGGTGAGTACAGGCTTAAGACTCCTCACCTAAGAGGGTCAGTCACCTTTGCATTACATTTAGATTTTGAAATCTCAAAACTGAATTAAGAATATTTGTATAGTCAAAAATAGATAGGTTTGTGAAAACAATTTCCGGTCTTTCGGATGTATTGACAAATATTAAAAGCCTCGTTTCTCATAACCTTTCGTTATTGGGTACGTCAAATGCAATGCAATTTAAGTTGTGAAATACTTATTTACAAAATGTATGATTGTGTATTCTGTCGCATGGTATTGTTCCGGACTCTATGACAGATGAATAGAGGCTGCCAATAGGGTACCGGTAATGGTTACTGGGAGCAGGTCCGGTTATATTGGATTTATTGATTCTAGTCGCATTACTAGCCTAGTAATGTGACGTTCTTCCCCACTAGCCACCCACTTGCTCGAATCCTGAATTACTGGCATTTTGAGGTAATGATTTTGTGGGAATTTGAGTCTGTTCGACTCGCGCAGATGAGCGCATAATTGTACACGCGCGCGCACACACTATTGTCTCCTCACCTTTAGTCTTGATACTATCTATCCCTTCCTCCCTTCCTTTCTTCCATCCTTCATTACTTCCTTCCTTCATTCCTTGCCTCCTCCTCTTCTCCCAACATCACAATAATTATGTTTAATTCGGAATTTTATTATAAATTTCCACGTGCGAAAGTACCAATAAGAACATCTTTTAAAGGCAGTACATTAGTACGACTGAGCGACGACCTTGGTTTTTACAGGGTCGGCGTTCGATCCCCAACGGTCCTAGTGGATGGACACTGCTGATTCCTCCTGTCCTCATTATCCCAGCTCCTTGTCCTCACATTCCTTCCAAGTGCTATGAAGTTATGTTGGCTTAGCGCTTTCTTCTCATACTAGTGGACCCAAAGCAGAAAACGGGACTGGATGTCAATTTCGCCAGCCGCTACCATTTTCTAGTACGACAATTTCTGGCCTTTGGTAGAGTGTACGTCAAAATGCGACGTTCTATTAGGAGGTCCGGTTGCACACGGCGAAGGGAACACCCACATCTCCCTGAGGAAGATATAAGCGCAGTCTGGGTTTCTAACCCTACTCAAGCTGTCAAGCTGGCCCAACTGCCTACAATTAATAATATAATTAAAACACAAACTCCAAGCCTGAGCGTCACGGGCCAATGGTTGCAGCTATAATTTATCTCATGAATAAGGCTGATAAATTGTACACTAATGACAACCTCGATTCATTTATCATACAGTCCGGTATCGCCCCACTGGCCTCGTTAAATGACGATATATTTTGTTGCAAAATATACCATAAATAAACGCTTATAATGCGTTTGACGCATCCAATGAAGCAGACTTTGATAGACGAGGCTTCTCAGTATTTTTCCAATATTCCTAAAATTGATTTTATTTTTTATAAATTGAGAACAGGTATGAATTTTGAAAAGCATTTTAACAAACTAATTCCTTAAGTAATGTTCTCGATTTTAATTTCAAAATGGAACGGAAAGACCATTAGTTTTCCATTTTCACAAAGGAATATATATTCTTTAGCTATAGATTACGCTCGTTTCTTTGAAGTGTGTACAGCTATGGACCTTTGCGTATGCTTTCGTGTGCGTATGCACATTCTTAGTTGTGCATACGCAGCTAGCGGGAAATGAGGGGTTAGCTCTTGGGCCCCGAACCTTTACTTTTGACTATCCGGTGTAGCCTATTCTGTTTCCTAAGACTTTTTACCTCTGCTTGAAAGACTGTTGAAATTATTCTAATGTTAACTCTTCCTTTCATCAGTGATTTATTTGTTATAAGTATGAACCTATGTCTTTGTCTAAAGTCTCATCTGGAATTGGTTGTTCTTGTCCACTTTATCTCAGTATTTTGTATGTCGTTACCATGTTATCTGTAGATCAATTTATCTAGTGTTTGTTAGTTAAGATATTTATGTCCTTGTAGCTTAAGCTCGTATTTCCGATATTAGTTTTCTGGCAAAATTGTGAACATTCATCTTGGTTTCAATTTTTGTTTGACTTTGTAAGATTACCTTAACGGCGTCTTGCATTTTATGAAGTCTATTGGACGTGTCTAAAGATTTCCCACTCTTGGTGTTTCTTCTTCCATGTATCCAACCACTTGGGGCGGACAGTAGAGCGACGGTCTCGCTTCATGCAGGTCGGCGTTCAATCCCCGACCGTCCAAGTGGTTGGGCACCATTCCTTTTCCCCGGTCCCATCCCAAATCCTTATCTTTATACCTTCCAAGTGCTATATAGTCGTAATGGCTTGGTGCTTTCCCCAGACAATTCCCTTCACATTCCTTTCTTCCGTGTATGGTATTATTTCCAGTTCGATTTTGAATGCTTGATTGATTGTTTTTCTTGGCATATTTCTCTGTTTGTTCCCTCGTTCTTATACGAGGGAATGGTATACGAGGAACTCAAAATAACGTTATATTTAACGATCTCAAAATCGACTTGAGAATGGTTCAGGACGGACCGAAGCGTCATCGTCCCTTCATTTTCTAGTGTGTGTGGTTTGGTCAACAACGTTATATTTAATTAAAAAATCTTTGGAATAGGGCGGTAGAATAGAATCAGCGTCCTGGATGGCTCCTGTACGTGTCCTAAGTTGAGCAACCTGAAGTTTGTCCGGACTTCCAAGGAATCTGGAGTCACTGAGGTGATACCCAAAAACAAGTCTTACTTGGCTGACTCTTAAGTTATATTTCTTTGAAGCACATCGTGGTTCATGGGTCAGGCATGCGGCTAGATGACTGGTTCTATTTTAATTAGTGCGCCGCTCCAAATATTTTCTCATATTTACCTGGTTACTGAAGTTCAGCTTCAGTCTGATGCCACTGTCCATTTGTCAGTGCCTGATGCTTGGTGTGTGTGTGTGTGTGTGTGTATGTGTGTGTGTGTGTGTGTGTGTATGTGTGTGTGTGTGTGTGTGTGTGTGTGTGTGTGTGTGTGTGTGTGTGTGTGTGTACTTACCTAATTGTGCTTGCGGGGGTTGAGCTCTGGCTCTTTGGTCCCGCGTGTGTGTGTGTGTGTGTGTGTGTGTGTGTTTGTGTGTGTGTGTGTGTATGTGTGTGTGTGTGTAGTCACCTAATTGTGCTTGCGAGGGTTGAGCTCTAGCTCTTTGGTCCCGCCTCCCAATCGTCAATCAACAGGTGTACAGGTTCCTGAGCCTATTGGGCTCTATCATATCTACATTTGAAACTTTGTATAGGGTTAGCCTCCATCACATCACTGCCTAATACATTCCAGTTGTTAACTACTCTGACACTAAAGGCTCATTTCTTACGCTTGTATCATATTTACATATCAAATTTTGAATCGAATTAGCTTGAACGACGTTTATTGACAGCTCTAACGCGGAAAAGGTTAGACTTAGACATGTCTAAGTCTGTAGAAATTACAGACTGACTAAATTAGTACTTAGACTGTACTAAGTCTATGTACAAATCCTGATGTCTCTGACAGAGGCAGGATTGGTACACCTGCCGCTGGCCGGGGATGGCGGTGATCAGTGCTGTTCCATATCTGGCCGCTTTTGAGGGTAAAATAGACAGTTGTGCGTACACCTGACTGTCGTCCCATGTTACGTAAGTATCAGTGAACATTCCAGTGGTAGAAAGTTGTGGGTGTAGTGTGTTTTTGTGTCTAAATTAGGGAATGTTTGCCGTTCTTGCCAGAGTGATGGACCCCCGGGCGCCTGACCTGTCACGGCAACCAGGCTGGCCAACCTGTGCGTGATGCTGCAAGTGCGCTCTGCAAGCAATAAAACCCCGAGTGAAAGAATATGTTGCAGCTCGAAGTGTGTGTTGCACTCAAGCACTGAGACGGGATTAGATGTAAATTGTGATAGCGGCTGTGAGTGACAGCTGCAACATCCATGGAAAGCGAGAAGAATTTTTTCTTTGGCAACTATGATAGCAGTGCTGGAGCCCCGCGTGAATAATATAGGCGAAGGTAGGCCTACACAGGCCTCCTATTGCTCCCTCGAGCTGGTTATGCAGCCAGTTCTATTGCTGGTGGCACCAGCAACAGAATGGCTGCTGGAGGCTCCCAGCAGGACGCTCCTAATACCTAATTTAAACTAGTAAGCAGTTTCCGAGCAACGTCGAACTGACAAACATAAAAAAATAAATTGATTGGTTAGAAAGCAGAAAACCATTGAATTGGACAATAAAATCAAAACATTTAGAGACGAATCTGTTCAGTGATTGGTGTGAAGTGAATCATATTAGTGATAGTGATGCAGTATATAGTCTCTTTATCACCCGTAGCGATGTAAATCACTCTTTCAGCAAATGAAAGTGGTGGATGTGATGTGGTTTACAGGAGCCATATACGTCCACAACTATCAAGAAAGTACTACCCAAGATGCCTGGGTTATATAGTATATATCATAGTATTGATGTATACAACCATAGTATTGGAACTAGTTGACTCACATGTGTTACAGGTGGTTTAATCTGTAAACTAATTACAAATTACAGGCGAGATACCATACTTTATCAGATTTAAATTAAAAACTTCAAGTAGCCATTTCCTTCTGGATAACATGCATGCACGATGTAGTGTGCTTTAAGCAGACCTTGCTATCTAAGGCTTTGGTAGGAAAGGCTACTTACCTAAGCTTAGGTAAGCCTACCTAAGTGTAGGTTTACCTGTAAGTCTACAGGTAACAAAGCTATGATACATATATATGTATGGGTGACTTTAATGCTCTTCACGCTGTTTTTAGAGATGCTCAGTGTAACAATAATGGAAGGGTCTTCTTGATATACCTTTCTGATCATGATATTAATGTGTATGATACCGATAAACAACCCCATTTACTGGGAGGGAGGCTGGTTTATGTGATTATTTGCAGCCTAGTAGATAGTAAGTAATTATCAAAAGAAGGCACCAAGCAGCCTAGTAGATAACAATATAAAAGTTAGACTCGTGCCAGAATTAGTCAGTGCCCGTTTTGCAATATCTTGAGTACATTTGTTTTTCTCTTCATTAAATAATATACAATATAAAAATATCAAAGTGTTCTGTGAGGATACACAAGGTGTTCTTTGAATACTCTTTATTTTCTTCTATTGTATAAAATTTGTGCGGATTCCATCCCGAGATGGGGATGGAAAACTTGCCTTTATAGATAGGCTAAGCCACTACCAGAATTTTCAGCCTGTAAACTCTGTGACAAATTGAGTTCTCATTCATCCATTATTGTTTTAGACCTGGCCAAGTGTATTGTCAACTATGTAAATATTTTATTAGAGCTGGTATGTTGGAAGACATCCTAACAATATATCCTAAATTTGCTTGTCACTTTTTAAAGAATAAAGAATGATTTGTATATGATCCTCTGTCCTGTGTGACAGTGAATACCAGCATCATCCTCACTGTAAAAAAACGAATTTAAATACTCAGATTAGGAAAAATTGTAAATTAATTTTGTCAAAAAAGGTGTTAATAATCTACTACTCATTTGTAACTCTAACTTCCATCTATGACCAATCGTTTTACTGTCCCCTAGCTTTGAATAATGCTGCTTTGTCTACTTTGTCAGTTTCCCTTAGGATCTTATATGTTGCTATCATGTTCCCCCTATCGCTCCTTCAGCGTGATAAGGTCCAGTACTCTGTCTTTCCACATAGCTCAATCCGCTCAGCTCTTTGGATCTTTTCTAGTTTCTCCTTGTTCTTTTCAGGTAAGGATTCCATGCTGGAGGAAGCATATTCAAGCGTGGGGGTCTCTCCTTCGCTGCATATAAGGCATGGAAAGTTCCTTTGTCCAAGTTTCTGAAGGAGACTCGGATGTTGGTGAGTAATTTAATTCATTGTGCCTGGGACAGGCAGCCAGAGTGTATTTAGACATGTTAGGATTATTTCGAGGTATGTGTGTGTGTGTGTGTGTGTATGTGTGTGTGTGTGTGTGTGTGTGTGTGTGTGTGTGTGTGTGTGTGTGTATTTATTAATTATTTGTGCCTGCAAAATCGATACTGCTGTAGCTTGACACGAAAGTAATCTTCCTAATATCATTTGTCAATTCAGACGCATTGTCTCCTAGTTTAGTTTGCAACCCTTTCTTCCATGTCCAGCATGTCTAAATTGTTATGTGTTTTGCAAGATGGACTTAAATTGTTTTTAAGTGGTCTGTCTTGATGTCCTGAAGTATATATCCGTTGCTCATTCCAATTAATCTCCACAACTGGTCTGGTAGCAAATCGTAAGACATATTCCTGTTTCTTACTGAGAATGGTTAGGAAGGAGTTCATCGTTTAATTATTTTTTGATAGTGCTGAATATCCACCCGGTTTCGGTGCATGACTTTGCGCCAAAATCCAATCATCAATAACATTATCATCAATATCATTAACCACTGTATCCAAGGTAAAGCGACTTGAAAGACAATTCAGAATGTTAAAAGCTGTACTTCTTTGAACAGGCTCAATCTGATGACTACTCGCTGTGTCTTTTCTCTCACAGACTCCTGAATTACTTTATCTTAAAGGTGGTAAGTTAATTCTTTGTTCTTTTCCTCTGCTTCCATCTCTTGCAGTGCATTTGGTAGGGTTGATTTCTTGCAACTACAGTCACTGACGTTCGAAATATCTAAATGATATAATATATTTATCAGGAACTAAATTGGGGAATAGTTTCCCTTCCGACAATTTGCCTGTTTGTTCGTTTGTATATTTGTGTACATGTACACGTGTGATATACTTATTTGTTTATGTTAAACACAAACACATTTGTGGTTGTTAAATACAAATGTTTAGTATTTTCAAGAATTGTTGTGAATTTGTATTTAATATCCTCTGTTGCGTCCATATCGAATAAAGACCCATTGGTTATTTCATATCAACATAAAACACTTGGGCTATTATTTGGATTTCAGTAAACATAAGTTAGCTGTTGCAGGAATCCACGTGTTTGAGTAGGAAAACAACATTGAGGTTTGGTTGTGTTTATGGTAACCAGCTCGTTTGAACAGCAAGAAGTTGTGTGGCCACACACAAATGTTGGTATTGGCGACACTCACTAAATATTTATAGACACAATTTCGGAAACTTTTAAGTTGGCTATTCAATTTTGGATTTCAAGTTGGGCTAAAGTTGAGACCTGACCAGGTTCATATTTTTGCTCGGGTGTATTCTTGATAAGAATTCCTGATGAGAATCATGAAATGGTGGTGAAATAAACCTTTACTCAAACCCCATATTGACTCTGCTCTCAACCCCTCCCCTTCTCTATATCCCCACTCATCAACTTCCCCTCCTGCTTCTCCCCCTTCCATGCCTTTCTGCCTATGAGCAGGGCAGCAGGTTTTTGTTTTCAAGCTTCTCTTTCGTTATACATTCAAGAACAGGTCCTCTGCTTCCACTAACGCTCCAACTATAACCGGAAAGCAAATATTATCTTTAATGACCTCGAGTTTCACGATGGAGTTATATTAGGATCTTGATAAATAAATAGGTCGAATAATATATATATAATAGGGACGAGAAAATTCCATCTTCCGGCCGAGTGGACATCTCGCGCAGGTTTATACCACTGGGTATTATATGTTGTCCTTCAGCGTATTTTCGATTTCCATTGAAGTGGTTGCGAAAGGTATTTTCAAGGCAGCTTAGTTGTGAGTTGAGATTAGTTTGTGTGTGTCCCCTGCTTGCGTATTTGTCAAGCTTTTAACGCTTTGTTGGTCGTCCGGGTATCATTCCCCGGCTGGTAACGAAGCTGGTAAGGAAACTGACACCAGAACTCTGTTAAGCAACGTTCCACCAGAAAGGTTCCGTCACTAGCAGCACCTTCAGCTCCTCTCCTGGCAGGTGGCGATTGCAGCAGTCCAAGCGATTGTTGGTGCTGGCAGTCATATGAGTCAGCTCACACTGGCCTCAGAGTCCATGATTCGTGGTGGATAAGATGCGATTTTGTTTTATTGGCATTGATTTCGTGCAGTGTGATGTTTGACGCGGCTGTATTATTCAGTTTTTGTATTATGCAACGTTTGTAATGCCGTGTTGATGTTCCTGTATTAAGGGCAGGCTGGAAACAGAAGCTTTTGTGTGGTTCTATATAAACTGCATGAGTTTTCTTATATATGCAATGAAATCATAATAACATAATATATATATATGAAAAAATCTTTGGATCAGGGCGGTGTAAACGTTCTGGAGTGATTCATGTTCAATTACGGTTATTGAGACAATAAGATAAATCTAAAAAAGATAGAGTACCTTAGGCAATTTAAGATAAATCTGAAAAAGAATAGAGTAGCTTAGGCTATTTAAGATAAATCTAAAATAGGATAGAGTAGTTTAGGTTATTTAAGATAAATCTAAAAACAAAGGACAGAGTAGCTTAGACTATTTAAGATAAATCTAAAAAAAAAGGATAGAGTATCTTAACCTATTTAAGATAAATAAAAAAAAATTAGAGTACGTTAGGCAATTTAAGGTAAATCTGAAAAAGAATAGAGTAGCTTAGGCTATTTAAGATAAATCTAAAAAAGGACAGAGTAGCTTAGGCTATTTAAGATAAATCTAAAAAAAAAGGATAGAGTATCTTAACCTATTTAAGATAAATCTAAAAAAAGGACAGAGTTGCTTAGGCTATTTCTACAGGATGTGGGTTAAATTCCGCCGCAAATGCTCCAACGATTTTCTCAATGGTAATGCCTTGGTTTTCTATTCATTCGATATCAGAATTACTTAACTATTATCCGAGCAGAAATACGACTGATGAAATGACTGTGATGTATTTGGATCGCGTATATTCAGTTCAGCTTTTGGGTGGAAGAATTAATCGTCCACAAGCTTCGTCCGTAATGGGTCGCCCATTTTTCAAACTTCTCCCTTTTCCGACCTGCAAGGAAGGAGGTACTCGGAGCGTTTTCAGTCTCCAGTGACATGCGAATACCAAATGAATTACTCAAATGGAATAAACAACCTGGTCCATGGCCTGGAGGAACCCCAAGTAATAAAAGATCTTTTATATGCTGTTCCGCGGCTCATGGATTTATTGCTGCTTTAACCTACCGTATTCTCAAACCGGTTCTACCGTGCATATTATTTTTTTGGGGGGGATCGTTGAACCCTTGGGCTCAATTTTTCTGCATTCACTCGTAATTAACAGACGTAATTCTTATATCTCGCTTAATATATATAAAACCAATGACCTTCACAATAAATGGTAATTTGATATTGACTTTATTATTATCTTATAGGTAGCTTTACTCAACTTTTCAAGATGACGGATGGGTGGTGTGTGAATGTCATAGGCTTTTCAATGTTGGCCTAACTGCCAACCTTTAAACAAATGTAGTCCTATACGGCTATCCCCCCCCCCCAAAGTCCCCCCTGCGATTTTGATAGTCTGAAATCTGGGATTTGGAGAGTTTTGAGCAATGATTTACCGTTTCGGGATATTAGGTTTTCTGATAGACACAGGCAGACAGTGAGAGAGTTGTGAGGGCGTGAGTTATACGTGAGAGTGAGTGAGAGCGCGCCTGAGAGAGCATGAGGGGCGGATTATAGAGCAGAGAGGATTTGAATGGAAAGAAAGAGGGAGGAGGAGTGAACGGAAGAGGGAGGGATGGGGGGGAAGTGGGGAGAAAGGTAGCAGGGTGGCAACCCACTTCTAAGTTATCTAACAAAATTAGTTCCAAAGCGCTCGACACGTAGGAGCTGCAAGTATTATCATCGACCTACACAATCATGTGTAGGTCGGGGCTTCGGTACAGCCTGTCCCCTTCTGTAAGCAACCACTTCCTGCCTACAATAACGAGAAAGAAGCAATTCCTGTATTTGATATCTGGAATGTCACAAAGCTTTAGATATCAGGTGCTCTTGGGGGCTCAGGGCAGCCCCTGAACCATGGGACGGGAGGACCCAGGGCAGCCCTTCACCCGTTGAAGGGGGTCTAGGACTAGCCCCTCGCCATTAGGGGGTAGGGAAGGGATCGCTGCGGGTATCCCCACTCCCCAGAGCATCGGGTGCTGTCCTTAAATGGTGTCCTGCTAACGTCGAAACGCGTCACGGAAATTTAACTATGAAATTCAGCGTCATAATTTCATCACAAAATGTATTACCTGTAGGAAATCCCATTTTACACCCTGTTACCTACCTGAGCCCCGCGTGGAAAATTAAAATTGATGCATCTGATAACTCCCCCTCCCCCCCTCCAAAAAAAAAACATATTTAATATTCATTGTTAATTATCACAGAGAGAATTTTAATTAAAAACAGAAATCAGAAACGTATGACTAGCTTAAAAAATTATAGTTGGAATTAATCTAGGGAGTGAGGGAGATGGATCATTTTGGGCCACACTGAACGTCAAAGGCTTAAACAAAAAAAGGAATTTGTTTTATACAAGACACTTTCTATCAAGCAAGCGCGCTAAACGCACTCATCACGCACTCATCATGCCTCAACACGCACTCATCACATGACGCTTGAACCAAGGGTCTTGTTTTTCCGGCGTCGAAAAAAAAAAAGACGAAAAGCTTATGAACGAAAATCAATTCCTTTCTTCTGTCCAGGAAACTGGTTGTGTCCATGTTGGTTGTGTCCATGTTGGTTGTGTCTATGTTGGTTGTGTCTATGTTGGTTGTGTCCATGTTGGTTGTGTCCATGTTGGTTGTGTCCATGTTGGTAGTGTTCATGTTGAGGGGCTCTGTACTGTCTTGGGGGTGGGGGAGGGGGGGCAGGTCCGTACATTTATTATTATTAACATCTTTATTGACAAAATTAATTACAATTTTGCCTAATCTGAGGATTTTGATAGTCTTATTAAAGTGAGGATAATGCTAGTATTCACTGTCACGCAGGACAGAGGGTCATACACAAGACAATAGGTCTAAACTGTAGGCTGAAGCACATATATATCATGGTTACAATCAATGTTTTAATGCATGGATATGTGAAAACAACTTTCTACTGTGCACTGCCACACAAGGGCAGGGATGGGTTCATAAGTGATGCAGCTTAGAAGTAATATAAATAAAAATAAAAATTGTTCTTCATTCTTTAAAATGGACAAGCAAATTTTGGATAAATTGTTAGGATGTCGTCCAGAACACCTGAGTCAATAAAATAGTTACACAGTTGGTGGTACAAGAGGCCAGGAGGTCTAAAGTCCTTTACGGCTTCACATTCATCAATATAGTGTTCTAGTGAATGCATTAAAGGTTTATCACAGAGTTTACAATCTGAGTATTCTGGTAGTGGCTCAGCCTCACTAACCTGTCAGATGTGTCTATAGCCAAGGCGAATTCGCGCAGTGACTACATCACATTGCCTGGTTCGGTTGCTGTGCTGACCATACAAATACCTATTACTACAAAACTTGTCATAACTATTAATACTGCAGCTTCCAGGTCTCTGGGCATTTCTTAGTTCTTCTAAATCTGAATTAATTTCTTTAATTTGTATGTTTCTAATAACTGCATTAGATAGTCCAAAGTCATAATCAATGTTTTCTTTCCTGCAAGCCTCATTGGCCAATTGATCTACAAAGTCATGTTTTTCAACTCCAACATGGGATGGGATCCACACAAATTTTATACAAGAGTTATTATCATTGACAAAAATTACATTCCATTTAATATTACAAGCTACTTCCGACATACATTGTGATGGGTTATTTAAGGACTGCAGAGCACTTTTAGAGTCACAGAAAATAACTCCACCACCATTGAGCTTAAGGTATTCAGTGGCTAGATAAATGCCCAATACAGGCAGGTAAATCTTCAATCAGTGATGATACTTTTAAATTTACAGGTTAAGGTTACTGCCTGAGACAAGGGTCGACAGAACGAATGTTTTCATGTTAATAGGCTAAAGTTAACCATCAAATTTTATTAAACAGCTTTGCACAGTAATATCTCAAGAACATGATGTATTTGAGAAAATAGTGCACGTGCCTGTGGAATCTAGAGACGCAGGTTCGATCCCATTTTATAGCCTCAATATTCTCATATTTTTAGATAGGCCTGGCATATTGTGGGGGAAGAGGCTCCGTGTGGCCCAAGAGTGGCGCTCTGCCGAAGGATATCTTCCTCTTATAACTCTGACTGAGTATGTGCTCTTGATGAGCTCGTAGGGTCGAGAGTCCGCTCTTAATCCCCCGCCTAACGATCATCAGTAGTTCACTGAAATGACGATTCAGTCGTTATTTAATATTTATATTTATAACTATACATCGAGTTGCATTGACAAATGTATTTAACTCATTCCACTTACTAATGGATGTATTGCTGGAAAAGATACTTCGTATCGTTTTAATTTGTCTCAAATTTCCATTTATATCTATTCGTTCTTGTGTTATTTTGAATATTGCGTCTTTGTCGTTGAATTCCCTTGGAATTTTCTATGTCGTTAACATGTCTGTTGCGGGTCCTCTTCCAGTTTGGGGAGGATATGTTCGCTCAGTCGTGTTGTTGGTGAGAGTGCATGTGTGTTGTACTGGTTGTACTCGAACCTGGAGTTACACTAGAAGAGAATATTTAAGTCAATACCAGCACGTGCACGCACTCACGTGCTCTATGTAATATACTACATACAGAATATAGACTCCTAATCCCTCTCGTGTTGTGGCCCCTGGGATTATCCCAAGCCGTCAAGGGCTTGGTATCCCGGATGAGGGTTTGATGAGTACGTGGCTGTCATACAGATTAGGGCTCTTGTTAGGTCTGACTGGCTGCCACCCGCCTGCTACTGCCACCTGCCTGCCACCGCCACCTGCCTGCCACCGCCACCTGCCTGCCACTGCCACCTGCCTGCCACCGCCATCTGCCTGCCACCGCCACCTGCCTGCCACTGCCACCTGCCTGCCACTGCCACCTGCCTGCCACCGCCATCTGCCTGCCACCGCCACCTGCCTGCCACTGCCACCTGCCTGCCACTGCCACCTGCCTGCCACCGCCATCTGCCTGCCACCGCCACCTGCCTACCACTGCCACCTGCCTGCCACCGCCACCTGCCTGCCACTGCCACCTGCCTGCCACCGCCACCTGCCTGCCACCGCCACCTGCCTGCCACCGCCACCTGCCTGCCACCGCCACCTGCCTGCCACCGCCACCTGCCTGCCACCGCCACCTGCCTGCCACTGCCACCTGCCTGCCACCGCCACCTGCCTGCCACCGCCACCTGCCTGCCACCGCCACCTGCCTGCCACTGCCACCTGCCTGCCACCGCCACCTGCCTGCCACCGCCACCTGCCTGCCACTGCCACCTGCCTGCCACCGCCACCTGCCTGCCACTGCCACCTGCCTGCCACCGCCACCTGCCTGCCACCGCCACCTGCCTGCCACCGCCACCTGCCTGCCACTGCCACCTGCCTGCCACCTGCCTGCCACTGCCACCTGCCTGCCACCGCCACCTGCCTGCCACTGCCACCTGCCTGCCACTGCCACCTGCCTGCCACTGCCACCTGCCTGCCACTGCCACCTGTCTGCCATTGCCACCCGGCTGCCACCTGCCTGCCACCTGTCTGCCACTGCCACCCCCTCTTCACCGAAGCAGGACGAAAGCCTGAAATATATTAGAGAAATATACAAAGCCCAATACAGAATACAACCCCCCAGTTGTATGCCAGTAATTGCTAGCGTCTCCAAGGCTTCCTCCACTTGCAAATATTTTTCAAAGCCTTTTCTTGCTAGACCGGCTTCTCTTGAAACAAATAGGTTCATTTTATTAAGTAAATTGCCCCTTGGATTACCCAAGTAAACTACGGTCATCATTATTCATGACAAGGAACTAACTACCTCCATTACACAAGACTAGCCCCTAATTATTCTCATTATTCTTGATCTGTGAGGGAACACCTGCCCTCATTTATCATGTGTTCTGAGGCGTTTATAATGGCCTGCAGCCGGCCAGTGGGTATGATAGGTGTGTGACTGACAGCGGGTAACAGCTGGGATCTTTCCCAGCACACTGCTCTTTCCGGGGTTCCCCCCCCCGCCCCCCTGGGTCAACAACCATTACCCAGGGAGCCTTTGACCTCTATAATCACCAGAAAGGAAGCACTTGATATTTCTCCCCCTATTACCAACCAGGAACAACCTGACATCCCCCCACCACCACCCAATAACCCCTGACATCTCTCCACCACCCCCAATAACCCCTAACAGCCCCCCACCACCACCCAAAAGCCCCTGACATCCCCCCACCACCACCCAATAACCCCTGACATCCCCCCACCACCACCCAATAACCCCTGACATCCCCCCACCACCACCCAATAACCCCTGACATCTCTCCACCACCCCCAATAACCCCTAACATCCCCCCACCACCACCCAAAAGCCCCTGACATCCCCCCACCACCACCCAATAACCCCTGACATCCCCCACCACCACCCAATAACCCCTGACATCCACCCACTACCACCCAAAAGCCCCTGACATCCCCCCACCACCACCCAAAAGCCCCTGACATCCCCCCCACCACCACCCAAAAGCCCCTGACATCCCCCCACCACCACCCAAAAGCCCCTGAGGGGAAAGATGAAGAAGAAGAGAACAGGGGGAAGAGAAAAGTGTCTGGAGAGAGAAGCAACAATTCCCAGCTGTGTCTTCCCGGTTTAGCCCACTGATCCTTGAGCAATATTACCTTCACAAAATCTTTCTCGCATTGCGTTTTATCGTCAATGGCCTGGTTATCTCATACCACATGTTGCTAACAATAAGAGACTAGTTAATCAGATGTTGATATATATTTCTCTTAGGCACAAAAAAATTGCTTTGCAATAAATCTATTAACTGCTTGCAATATTTACCAGAAAACACACAATAAACATCTACCTGTTTGGTAAAAAATAGGTATTTTTCCCTGAAAAACAGGAAAATACCTGTTTATCAGCCTTTTTTTAATCTTTGAGTGTTAAATCATTAATTAGTTCCTTCAGTGACACACCTATCAACCGACAGACTTCTTCTGTGGCTAAAATATACATACTTTTTACATACATACATTGTATGTATGTATTTTACATACATACATTGTATGTATGTAATTCATACATACAATACATTCATTCATTTAAGGTCCCAGAAATACAGCCGGGTTCGTTCTAGACTGGCAGTGGAGAATTTCGGGTTGGAATCCCGGGCGGGATAGAAATGGTTGGGCATGTTTCCTTTTTACCTAATGGGCCTGTTCACCTAGCAGTAAATAGGTGCCCAGGAGTTAGTGTTTGTGATGTTTCATCCTGGTGGGAGGGTCAGTAATTTGACTCGATATACGCCTAATGTGAATATATACACTGGCTTCCTGTCCCCCGGCACAATGAATGATTATTATTATCATTAATTATCTATCAGAATTTGTATGGTATTTGATTTGTGCATAATGCAGGTGTTAATTATTCAATGTCATTTCCCGCTTTAATTATTAATTCTCGTTCCGTTCTTTATTCTTCATTTATCCACCTAATACATTTGCCATTTAATTCCTTTGATTCATTCAGTCCACTACACTTTGTCCCAATTTCGCTAAATTTAATTGGATCTCCTGTCAAAAGGTCCATTACACCCGTTTGCTGTGAGGTTGAAATGGAAGAATTCTCTTCCATTTCTTTTATTTTCACTGTTTCAAACAAATATGGAAGCTTCTGAGCTGAAATGTGTGATCATGTTTTTCAGCGTCCATCCTGTGTACGTACTTGCCATTTTCAGTGTACATTTATTCAGACGACCATGTATGCTGCTGGAGGGGGTGGTTGAGTACTTGGCGCTTTGGGGGGTGAGAGAGGTGGGGGTGGTATGTGGGAGGGAGGGGTGGAGAGTCCCAGTGGATTGAGGGAGGGGTGGAGAGTCCCAGTGGTTTGAGGGAGGGGTGGAGAGTCCCAGTGGTTTGAGGGAGGGGTGGAGAATCCCAGTGGTTTGAGGGAGGGGTGGAGAGTCCCAGTGGTTTGAAGGAGGGGTGGAGAGTCCCAGTGGTTTGAGGGAGGGGTGGAGAGTCCCAGTGTTTGAGGGAGGGGTGGAGAGTCCCAGTGGTTTGAGGGAGGGGTGGAGAGTCCCAGTAGCCGAGGGCGAATGCTAGCGATAAAAACTCCAAAGATTTTTTCCAAAGTTGCACTTGTCTGGAATAACTTTGGATATTCCAGATGAGACATAATGCATTTCCAAAAGTTAGCTCACACAGCATGGAAAATAAATTATTGTTGGGGTGGGTGGGGGCATTTTTTCCTCCAAGGCTGTGCTTCCAACTTCTATCATAGTCCTTGCGTTTTTTTTTTTGTTCCTAGAACTCTGTAGGTCATTTTTTTCTTTTTCATGTTTGATTTTTTCTTTTTTACTTTTTAATATATCTGTTTTAATGTATCTTTCAGACTTGATGTTGCTGCATCACTTCATATAAGGTAGGTGCTATAAGTATAGTTGTGGGAGGTATTACTAGTAATATTTTGTCAGGGGTTTCTGCTTCTCATCTGGAAATGTATATCAGAGTAGTTAAAAGATGGAATGCATTAGGCAGTGATGTGGTGGAGGCTGACTCCATACACAGGTTCAAATGTAGAAATGATACAGCCCAATAGGCTCAGGAATCTTTACAACCAATTGATTAACAGTTGAGAGGCGGGACCAAAGAGCCAGAGCTCAACCCCCACAAGAACAACTAGGTGAGTACAACTAGGTGAGTGTTACCACACTGTTGTTTTACGTTTTTACAACTTTTTTACATTACAATTTCGTAAAAAGGACGTTGCTGTTACTTGGGGTGTGTGTGTGTGTGGGTGTATTTGCAAGTCAGCTTTGCTTAATATTCCCAATCAATTTCATGTTAGACACGTGTCGAGATGCTGCCTAATTGTTGTTGTGTTTCCTACTATTGGACTGGTAATTTTGAGTGTTTTGGCTGTCGAGTCAGTTCATGCTGCAAATCAACCGAGAAGGAAAATGACAGGAAATTATCGGGAGACAGCAGTGGGAGGTAGATAAGTGGTTCATTCATTTGATAACATGAAATGATGCTTATTAGCCGCTCTGGTGGTATTCAGCATAAACAGTTTGGTATATACGGAGCTGTGACAAAGGATATCTACCGCATGTGGAACGCCCACATGAGGCTACGTATTTATGAGAAAGAATATACAAATAGTTTTTTTTTTATTATTATTTTCTACCACAGACGTGGCCACACATTTACAATGCTAAGCAGCATATATACATTTTCTTCTGTCCTCAATGAACAGGGTGAGAGATTTGTCAAACATACAGTTCAGGGATTTATTGAACAATCAACCACAGAAGGTGATTGTAGTGCTTTTAAAATGCTAGGCTAAGCTACATACGTAATTACATAGATACACAAATTTATGTATGCTACATAAAGTGTTCGATGTGTGTCTTACATAGTGTCATTAATAGTGCAAGCACCGAACATAAAAAAATAGTCATTATATATTTAAATGTAGGTAACATAATGTACATCCTTCATTTTTTTAAGTCGTTGTATATGTTTACCACTCCTTCAGAGTTTATTTTATAGTTTCAAAATATGTCGCTTGTAACGTTATAAGCAATCTCAAAAGTTTAGTTTGAGGTATGTTAAAAGTATTTCTCATAAGCAATGTATTCATAGTTTGTGATGCTTATTTTACCTGTGAAATCCTTATCGTCGCTAAATTTGCTTCAATTTGACAGCAGATCTCGGCAAATATGGTAACCAAAGTTTACCTCTACCAGATCGCCGTTTGAAACCCGATGGTTCAAATGGTTAAGAATAGTGTCTTCACTCCATCCCCTTTATCCCAGTTCTTATCCTGTCTAAATATGCCTTCCATGTGATATATATAGTCATTCTTGCTTTGCATTTTTTGGTCGTGGTCGTGAGGTCTCTGAGAGGCCCACGTCTTTCAGTGGGTCACAAAATATATGATGGAAACACAAATATATGATGGTTGTGGGAGCCGGTGGCTGAGCGGACAGAACACTGGGCGCGTGATCCTGTGGTCCCGGATTCGATCCCGGACGCCGGGAATGAACGGACGCCGTTCATTCAAAATTGGGGGACCTGGGTGCAAAACTGTTGGTGAATCGTTTTCTGGGGAAAACATAATGTAGAATAAACTAACATGTTTCAGTACCTGCCCTAAGGTCTTTATCCGAACATGAAAAATAATTGAAAACACAACACATGATAATATAAATGTAGCAAGTTTTTTGTTTTGTTTCAATTTTAAAATTGCAAAGTTCTGCACAATATAATTGTTTTTAGTTCATATATCTTTATTATTCTTTGTTAATTTTTTACATAATTTTTTCTAATATGGGAAGTGGTGTTATAGTTAAGAAATCTCTTAATAGCATGTGTTAAGCTGTTCTCTTTTTTTTAGCATTTTTTTATCTGTTCAAACTTCTTACTGTAAAGCGAGTAGAGGGTGAAAGTTGTTCATCTGGCGTTCATGCAGTACGTAACGAAATCATGTGATAAGATAAGAACATGCTGGCACTATAAATCCAGTAAGTAACGAGATAATAATATATACATAAAATCTGTGTGAATAATTAGAATGGCTGTACCAATTTTTGTATTAATGGTACTATTGGAAATTGCTTGTAACCGCCTTCACTTAATACACAGAGAGTAATCACACTAAACATGATGTATCAATGAAAAGACCCGGAAGAGCCCTCCATTCACCTGGGGCCAAATTCACGAAGCTATTACGCAAAGACTTACGAACCTGCACATCTTTTCTCTATCTTTGGCGGCTTTGTTTACAACTATTAAACAGTTAATGAGCTCCGAAGCACCAGGAGGTAGTTTATAACAATAACAACAGTTGATTGGCAAATTTTCATGCTTGTAAACTGTTTAATAAATGTAACCAAAGCCGTCAAAGATTGATGAAAGAGGACACGTTCGTAAGTACCTGCGTAACTGCTTCGTGAATCTGTCCCCTGGGCTGTATGGGTCTTGAACCTTTGACCCCACGCGTGTGAGCCCGAAGCTCTTTTATACCGTAGGAACCGTCATGAGGCTTCCCTCGTATGTTCAGTAGAACTCCAGGTTGTAATCCTTTTGACCATGTCGTGGCCTGATTGTCTAGGGCGTGTGCTTGGGACTACCCACCGCATAGCTTCAAATCCTCATGACCGCTCCTACAGATTTACTACCACTTTGCATACGTTAAGGACATAGCCATAATTTGCATCCAAGATGATAAAAATATGAAGCCATTATTGTATATATATATATATATATATATATATATATATATATATATATATATATATATATATATATATATATATATATATATATTTATATATATCCATGCATATATATTATATACATGTATATATATTTTCTGTATAATATATAATTTGATTCCAAAGTATATGTGCTTTTGAGTCAAATTTTCGATGAGGAATTTTGAGAAAAACTTTTATGAAGTCTCTTTCATGTCCACAGCTTTTCTTTCATAATTTTAAAATTATATGAAATATAATTATATGAATTACATGATTTTATATGAAATATATATAAAATTATATATACTTTTTTTTTGTTTGCCGTGATTGATTTCTCCGAAGGCCATGTTTGGAGGTTGTAATTAATTGATTACGCTGTAAATGCTCAACTGTCAGTGAAGGAGTTTTTACAGCGAGTTTACCAACAACTGAAATTGAGTTAATTGATCGATAATTACTAGGAAGAGCGCCATTTTCTGGTTCAAAAATTGGCGCGACATTTCCCTGTGTCTAGTAACTAATTAAAACTAATTGGCTGCATTTATTAATTTTGTGCAAACTTTGACATTTCCTGATTCAGAACCAAAATTTTGTTATAGTTTATCATTGATTTTTTTCTGAAAGTAACGGGACAAATTACCAGCAACACATTCAGCATATTAGAGCTCTGGACTGATTTAAGCGTAGGATAGACATATGAATGAGCTCCAGTGAATGTAAATAGGAGCTGAATTCTATAGACATGTAACAAATATAATTATTCTATTGCACTACTACGAGGATTGCCAACATGTCCTGCATAATCTATAATTTTTTTATTCAAACTGCATTTATGATTACATATTAGAGTTTTCACAATTACACAATTTTAGGATAGAACAAGTGGTGATGATTATAAAGTTACGATAGATGAAGTGGTGAAGATTATAACATTAGGATAGACTTAAGTGGTGATGGTGTATCTTAACTTTATATTAAATATGTGATGAATATAAAGTTAGGATAGTCCAAGAGGAGATGGGTATAAAGTTAGGATAGTCCAAGAGGTGATGAATATAAAGTTAGCATAGTCCAAGAGGTGATGGATATAAAGTTAGGATACACCGAGTGGCGATGAATATCACATATTGAACAAGTTGTGTTGACAAAGTGTTCACACATTTTCGTAAGTTCGGTTCAAGTTTGCCATTTCACATACGTTTGCTGAACCGGAGAACACGGAAACACACTGGACATTACAGCCCAAGAGAGAAGATGAAGATGGTAAATAAAGTTGCCGTAGAAGTCTTGGAACGTCTTTAAGTACATAAAGACTACTAGGATTCAGTCTTCTCCCGAACACATAATTGTAAGTTTTAAAAACGTTTTAACGTTTTGTTAAAACGTTATAGTAACGTTGTGTGTTTTCTGTGTGTAAAGGAAAATGGGTTTAAAACTCGCTGAGTCGGGGAGAAGCCGATTGTGTTGGGAGGTGGCAGAAGGAAGAGAGCACCAGCAAGAGCTCTAGCTTGAGCACCAGCAGCAAGAGCTTCAGCTTGAGCACCAGCAGCAAGAGCTCCAGCTTGAGCACCAGGAGCAAGAGCTTCAGCTTGAGCACCAGCAAGAGCTCCAGCTTGAGCACCAGGAGCAAGAGCTTCAACTTGAGCACCAGCAGCAAGAGCTTCAACTTGAGCACCAGCAGCAAGAGCTCCAGCTTGGGCACCAGCAGCAAGAGCTTCACCTTGAGCACCAGGAGCAAGAGCTTCAGCTTGAGTACCAGGAGCAAGAGCTCCACCTTGAGCACCAGCAGCAAGTGAAAGCCAATGAAAATGTTTTTTCTTAGGTCGTGGAAACACAAAAATGCGTAAAACAATAATTTTTAAAATTATTAAGGTAGTGAGTGCCGCTCAGGCCGGACGTGTCCTCCCCCAGGCCGGACGTGTCCTTCCCCAGGCCGGACGTGTCCTCCCCCAGGCCGGACGTGTCCTTCCCCAGGCCGGACGTGTCCTCCCCCAGGCCGGACGTGTCCTTCCCCAGGCCGGACGTGTCCTTCCCCAGGCTGGACGTGTCCTTCCCCAGGCCGGACGTGTCCTTCCCCAGGCCGGACGTGCCTTCCCCAGGCCGGACGTGTCCTCCCCCAGGCCGGACATGTTCTCCCCAAGGCCGGACGTGTTCTCCCCCAGGCCGGACATGTCCTCCCCCAGGCCGGACGTGTCCTTCCCCAGGCCGGACGTGTCCTCCCTCAGGCCGGACGTGTCCTCCCCCAGGCCGGATGTAGTCCTCCCCCAGGCCGGACGCGTCCTCCCCCAGGCCGGACGTGTTCTCCCCCAGGCCGGACGTGTCCTCCCCCAGGCCGGACGTGTCCTCCCTCAGGCCGGACGTGTCCTCCCCCAGGCCGGACGTGTCCTCCCCCAGGCCGGACGTGTTCTCCCCCAGGCCGGACGTGTCCTCCCCCAGGCCGGACGTGTCCTCCCTCAGGCCGGACGTGCCCTTCCCCAGGCCGGATGTGCCCTTCCCCAGGCCGGACGTGCCCTTCCCCAGGCCGGACGTGTCCTCCCCCAGGCCGGACGTGTCCTCCCCTAGGCCGGACGTGTCCTCCCCCAGGCCGGACATGTCCTTCCCCAGGCCGGACGTGTCCTCCCCCAGGCCGGACGTGTCCTCCCCTAGGCCGGACGTGTCCTCCCCCAGGCCGGACATGTCCTTCCCCAGGCCGGACGTGTCCTCCCCCAGGCCGGACGTGTCCTCCCCCAGGCCGGACATGTCCTCCCCCAGGCCGGACATGTCCTTCCCCAGGCCGGACGTGTCCTCCCCCAGGCCGGACGTGTCCTCCCCCAGGCCGGACATGTCCTTCCCCAGGCCGGACGTGTCCTCCCCCAGGCCGGACGTGTCCTCCCCCAGCTCAGCGTACTTAGCGTCCTCTAACCCAGCATCACTAAGTTCCTTCATATAAATGTATCTTGGTGTTTGAGCGAGTTTTGAAGGTCAAACCTGCTGGTGTTTACCTCCAGCGACACGAGGCCCTCAGCGAGGCACTCAAAGAAGGCACTTTAGCAGGATAAGTGCCTCAGAGGGGGAAATAGTGCGGGCTCTGGGACCGAGGACTCACTTAGATACTACATGCAGTATTCAGGTAATTAAGTGCGGTGTGTATACAGGTAGTTAGTTTAGTTATATAAATAGATTGACGAATGCAATCTGTATTAGTTTAAATGGTTGTGGTTGATTTGTGCAGGGGTAATTCTCTATCAGTAGTTCAGAGAATGTTTTCATATAATATTTTTTTTACATTGTTTATGATGGCATATGCTGCCTGGGTAACAGCTTCTTCCCCGAAACAACCTACCCTGGCTTTGCGCCCTGGAAAGGGGGGTACCTGCTACATGGGTAACAGCTTCTCCCCCGTATCAACCTACCCTGGCTTTGCGCCCTGGAGAGGCCACTCCAGACCGACAACCAGAGCGTAACTCCATAGTCTCCTGAGACTGATGGATGCCTACTACTACTACTATGCTTGAAAAACGTATACTGTTTGTTTATGGAGCAATTATAGGCAGGCGATGAGTCACAATAACGTGGCTGAAGAAATGATGAACAAAGCACTCACCAGAGGACGAGGAGATGACGTCGTTTCGGTCCGTCCTGGACCATTCTCAAAGACTCACGACTTGATAATGGTTCTAGACGGACCGAAATGTCGTCATCTCCTCATCTTGTGAGTTGTGGGTTGATCATCAAGCTATTATAGCTTAAAATTATTATTTCAGATTCATTTGTTTGGTTTCGTTGAAGTGATCAAATACGTTTCTATAATTGACGAAGTTTAATTACCGTTAAGAATTGAAAGCAAAAGTTTTGTGTTCAGAACACAATAAAAATAGTACACAAAAACTTGAAATTAAGGAAAATGCTAAAAGTCGATTGTAGTGGCTGTTGCTCTGTCCATTGTGGGGAAATTACATAAATTACATAAAAAAGTCGAGTGGAAACGAATTGGGAAGTGCATGAGGCTTTTTTTTATGGCTATTCCTGCCGGGCCCTTAGCCTCTGGCTGGTCCACCAAGCGTTGCTTGTTTCTGTTTTACTTGGGCGGAGTATGAGTATTTATGACTCGTTTGGTCGCTTCAGTAAGATTTTGTTCCATGTGTTTAACAACTTCTGCTCTGTTGAATCTAAGTTGAAATCCTAATGGGTTTGTAGCTGTACTGTGTTAGATAATGTTCCATGAGGCTTCAAACTCTAAAATGATATATTGAAATCAGGATTTTTCTGCCTAAAAATGCTGTCACAAAAACCCTTAACAATATTACTTCTAATAATATAATTCACTTTGTAACTACTTTCCAATGATTTTTTTTTAATTTATTTATATTGTTTTATATTTCCTTCCACCTCTTATTACAACAAAATTGTATTGATAATTCCCAAGTTCTGTCGCATCTTCATGTGCTTTTAGTTTGTGAATTCATAATTAGATAAAAGATAATTATTAGTCCTTTTTCTTTTAAATAAAGCTTCAAATGTAACTATTACTACAATAACTTATTTTCTGTGCTACTGAATATATATATATATATATATATATATATATATATATATATATATATATATATATATATATATATATATATATATATATATATATATATATATATATATATATATATATAATTATTTTATTTAAAAATAAAATATATAATTATTTTTCCACCATTATATAAATAAAATGGTGGAAATTATCACTTAAGGACTTTTAATAATTTGTATTTTTTACCTAATTCATAAATTATAAGCACACCTTTCATAATAAATTTGTGCCATTGTTCTTGAAATTGAAACATAATTTGGAGGAGTCATCATATAGACTCAAGTAATTACAGGATACAAAACCCTTGAGACATGTGTAGAATACAGGTAATCTCTGCAAGACACACACAATCACTGCCAAGCTTCGGTAATCCTGGGATGGCGGCGGTGTTGGAGATTGTTGTAGCGGTGGTGGGGATTGTGGTGGTGTTCAGGCTGGTATTACTGTTGGTGGTGGTCGGGTTTAGTTAAGTTTTAGTGGGGTTGAGGAGGTTGGTGGTGCTGCAGGTTGTAGTGGGGGAGGTTGGTGGTGCTGCAGGTTGTAGTGGGGAGGTTGGTGGTGCTGCAGGTTGTAGTGGGGGAGGTTGGTGGTGCTGCAGGTTGTAGTGGGGAGGTTGGTGATGCTGCAGGTTGTAGTGGGGAGGTTGGAGGTGCTGCAGGTTGTAGTGGGGAGGTTGGTGGTGCTGCAGGTTGTAGTGGGGAGGTTGGTGGTGCTGCAGGTTGTAGTGGGGGAGGTTGGTGGTGCTGCAGGTTGTAGTGGGGAGGTTGGTGGTGCTGCAGGTTGTAGTGGGGTTGGTGGATGAAGCCAAGGAGTTGGTAGCGGTGGTAATGTTTACACCCTATTCTCCCCCTCCATTTCCTCCTCCCTCTCGCGTCCCCACAAATATGGAGTAGCCAAGATAATCTTTACTAGTCCTGGTATACTGCACAACCGTCTCCACCCGCCTCCCCAGGTGAAACACGGGCAGTGTTAGAGAACCTAACGAGTGTATTCGGTGAGTCGCTTCTTACGGTGGGTCGAGGTGAGCTACGCTTCCTCTCCTTCACTTGCTTCTTATGGCTGCCCAGAAGGTATTAAGAACGTGGCTTTATTCCCCCGAGAGAAAGGCACACTGCTTGTTCTTAAAGCGAGTTGTTTAGTAGTTAAATATGCTAGTCCGGCTTGATTATATTGGAGGAAATTATTCTATAAATATTTTCATACGTAATCATGAATGTAATAATTTGGTTTAGCGTTAAACTTAACGAGCAGTTTTTGGTGCATAATTAAAGTATTAGAACAATTAGGCATCCCGGCAAGTTTTTGAGGCGTAAGGCGGCAGTTCAAGTGGCAACCAACCCTAATTAATTCATTAATTATACGCAAAATAGCACTTTTTTTTAATGAGTCGACAAATCCAGCAAAAATTCAACTTGGAAGTAAAAATTAAAGCTGCGTAATATTGGTACTGTTCATATATCAGCCTCGATAGGTTAGGTGGGTTGAGGAGGTTCGTACTTTCCCGGTTATATAAAATTTTCTTATTGTTTATGAAATGACAGATCAGGCTAAATATTTATGTAATGACAGATCAGGCTAAACATTTATGAAATGACAGATCAGGCTAAATATTTATGTAATGACAGATCAGGCTAAATATTTATGAAATGACAGATCAGGCTAAACATTTATGAAATGACAGATCAGGCTAAATATTTATGTAATGACAGATCAGGCTAAACATTTATGTAATGACAGATCAGGCTAAACATTTATGAAATGACAGATCAGGCTAAACATTTATGAAATGACAGATCAGGCTAAACATTTATGAAATGACAGATCAGGCTAAACATTTATGAAATGACAGATCAGGCTAAACATTTATGAAATGACAGATCAGGCTAAACATTTATGTAATGACAGATCAGGCTAAATATTTATGTAATGACAGATCAGGCTAAACATTTATGTAATGACAGATCAGGCTAAACATTTATGAAATGACAGATCAGGCTAAACATTTATGAAATGACAGATCAGGCTAAACATTTATGTAATGACAGATCAGGCTAAACATTTATGAAATGACAGATCAGGCTAAACATTTATGAAATGACAGATCAGGCTAAACATTTATGAAATGACAGATCAGGCTAAACATTTATGAAATGACAGATCAGGCTAAACATTTATGAAATGACAGATCAGGCTAAACATTTATGTAATGATAGATCAGGCTAAACATTTATGAAATGACAGATCAGGCTAAACATTTATGTAATGACAGATCAGGCTAAACATTTATGAAATGACAGATCAGGCTAAACATTTATGAAATGACAGATCAGGCTAAACATTTATGTAATGACAGATCAGGCTAAACATTTATGAAATGACAGATCAGGCTAAACATTAATGAAATGACAGATCAGGCTAAACATTTATGAAATGACAGATCAGGCTAAACATTTATGAAATGACAGATCAGGCTAAACATTTATGAAATGACAGATCAGGCTAAACATTTATGAAATGACAGATCAGGCTAAACATTTATGAAATGACAGATCAGGCTAAACATTTATGTAATGATAGATCAGGCTAAACATTTATGAAATGACAGATCAGGCTAAACATTTATGTAATGATAGATCAGGCTAAACATTTATGAAATGACAGATCAGGCTAAACATTTATGTAATGACAGATCAGGCTAAACATTTATGAAATGACAGATCAGGCTAAACATTTATGAAATGACATCAGGCTAAACATTTATGTAATGACAGATCAGGCTAAACATTTATGAAATGACAGATCAGGCTAAACATTTATGAAATGACAGATCAGGCTAAATATTTATGTAATGACAGATCAGGCTAAATATTTATGAAATGACAGATCAGGCTAAACATTTATGAAATGACAGATCAGGCTAAATATTTATGTAATGACAGATCAGGCTAAACATTTATGTAATGACAGATCAGGCTAAACATTTATGAAATGACAGATCAGGCTAAACATTTATGAAATGACAGATCAGGCTAAACATTTATGTAATGACAGATCAGGCTAAACATTTATGAAATGACAGATCAGGCTAAACATTTATGAAATGACAGATCAGGCTAAACATTTATGTAATGACAGATCAGGCTAAACATTTATGTAATGACAGATCAGGCTAAACATTTATGTAATGACTGATCAGGCTAAACATTTATGTAATGACAGATCAGGCTAAACATTTATGAAATGACAGATCAGGCTAAACATTTATGAAATGACAGATCAGGCTAAACATTTATGAAATGACATATCAGGCTAAACATTTATGAAATGACAGATCAGGCTAAACATTTATGTAATGACAGATCAGGCTAAACATTTATGTAATGACAGATCAGGCTAAACATTTATGAAATGACAGATCAGGCTAAACATTTATGAAATGACAGATCAGGCTAAACATTTATGAAATGGCAGATCAGGCTAAACATTTATGAAATGGGAGATCAGGCTAAACATTTATGTAATGACAGATCAGGCTAAACATTTATGTAATGACAGATCAGGCTAAACATTTATGTAATGACAGATCAGGCTAAACATTTATGTAATGACAGATCAGGCTAAACATTTATGTAATGACAGATCAGGCTAAACATTTATGTAATGACAGATCAGGCTAAACATTTATGTAATGACAGATCAGGCTAAACATTTATGTAATGACAGATCAGGCTAAACATTTATGTAATGACAGATCAGGCTAAACATTTATGAAATGACAGATCAGGCTAAACATTTATGAAATGACAGATCAGGCTAAACATTTATGTAATGACAGATCAGGCTAAACATTTATGTAATGACAGATCAGGCTAAACTTTTATGTAATGACAGATCAGGCTAAACTTTTATGTAATGACAGATCAGGCTAAAGTTTGGCACACACGAAACAAACTCTTTCTGTTCTATTCAGACGAGGACAAAATCGCTGGAAATTAGGCTTGATAAGTGTTACTAAGCCTGAGAGAGTTTGTAGGCAAGTCATTAGGTTGGGACCAGTTGTAATAGGACTGAACTAGAGAAAAGCTAATGTATTGAACACTCAGTAGATTGATGTATTGAATCCTCAATAGATTGATGTATTGAGCCCTCGAAACATCATGCAGCTATAGCACACGAATGTGTTTTACAATTGAAGTTCGTGTATATAAACACATATTACTAAGCACTACGAACATTTCTGAATAGTACAGAAATAGTATAGAAATCGACTCCACACTGCAGTCATTGATATCACTGACCCAGTAATAAAAACTGGTTAAAGAACGTTCTCACAAAAAGCTTCGTTACTATTTTTTTCCAAGTACAAAAAAAAAATCAAAATTGATATTGACATTCGTAAAACTTGCGCGGGAAATAGAATTGGCTCGTATAAAAGAACTGTAGGTAAAACAATTTTGATCCAATCCATTTTTGCTGTGCGTTTGACTGCACAGTACCGGAGGCCTCGTTCGAGCACGCGGTAGTGAGTAGTTCCACTCTTGTTCAGTAAAATTATTCAATAATACTGGATCATTCTCACTGTCCTTAATTACACAGTCGGCAGAGTAGGTAAGGGAGGAAAAAAAAGAAAAGACTTAAGAATAAGAAGACATAGGGCAAAGGAATGGTGCCCAGCTACTTCCATAGTTCAATCACCGTTCCGTTGGTGATCGAACGCTGACCTTGTTAGTAACAAGGCCGTTGAATAGCAACAATAAATTTTAATATAAGTAAAAACGCAATAAAAAAATAGGTGTTTTGTTTAGATAAAGATACTTTTAAATATAGATATTTACCAGATAGTTATTTTCAGATTTTCGTTTCTGGTATTTTTCAAGCTAGTGAAGGCATCTTATTAAAAACTCATGCTTTCACTTATTACAAAGTGAAAGCATACTTTCGATTTTCAAAGTTATTCTTTGTAACATATTACTAATTTACAACACTTCGAAATATCAGTTTTTTTTATGTCTACCACAAAAGAGTCTTGAAAACTGAAGCATATTTGTATTACAGATAGAGAACACAAACCTGTTACTTGCCTCATATGGTCTCGTTCTCTTCCTTGATTTACGTCCAACCACTTGGCCTGGACGGTAGAGCAACGGTCTCGTTTCATGTAGGTCGGCGTTCAATCCCCGACCGTCCAAGTGGTTGGGCACCATTCCTTTCCCCCCGTCCCATCCCAAATCCTAATCCTGACCCCTTCCAAGTGCTATATTGTCGTAATAGCTTGGCGCTTTCCCTTGATCATTTCTTCCCTTCCCTCCCTAAGAATGAAATCATTCCTGAATTTACCTGATGGTTTCTCTTTTCCTCTCTGCCTTGCTTCTTTCCCATGTTCCTGTAATCTGTTGTTGTCAGTATGACATTTATTTGATGGAGGTTCTGTATAATATAGCTGAATTTAGCAGAAGCTCTAAGTATTACAAGACTGTTCTCAGCACTCCTCTTCAAACTACTTGTCCTTTTCCGCCAAAGTGGGTTTTCCATTTTTGACTGCTTTTGACCAGCATCGACTCATCGATGAGTCGAATATAAAATATTTTTGATGAATATAAAAATTTTGCTTTGCATGCAATTGACCTACAAATTACAAGACTTTCAATACTCGGCTCATTCGTCAGTGTCTCACGGATTATTCGTCAGCTTCGTTCGGATTCTCCATTTGGCTTATCGCAATGCTTGCCAGATTCGCTCACCGTGTGTACAGCGGTTACAGTAGTGACACTAGGCTGGCTGTGTGTGTGGGGGGTTGGCCCATTCCTGCCCCGCCAAACGAAGACTTCAAGTGGTTTCCGATAGTTACCGTGATGTACCGAACCACAGTGGTCTCTCTCATGACCATTTACACGCAATCCCCCCCCTTCCTTCCTTCCTTCCTTCCCAACCTTTCCACCCCACCCATCTCGCTCCTGCATTCACCTAGTTGTGTTTGCGGGGGTTGAGCTTTGCTCTTTCGGCCCGCCTCTCAACTGTCAGTCAACTGTTTACTAACTCCTTATTTTTTTCTCCACACCACACAGACATAGAACCCAGGAAGCAGCCCGTGACAGCTGACTAACTACCAAGGTACCTATTTACTGCTAGGTAACAGAGGCATTCAGGGTGAAAGAAACTTTGCCCATTTGTTTCTGCCTGGTGCGGGAATCGAACCCGCGCCACAGAATTACGAGTCCTGCGCGCTATCCACCAGGCTACCAGGTGTGTGTGTGTGTGTGTGTGTGTGTGTGTGTGTGTGTGTGTGTGTGTGTGTGTGTGTGTGTGTGTGTGTCTATGTATGTATGTGTACACGTCTCTCTCTCTCGTTGTCCTATTTGTCTCGATCTGCTTTTTTTCTGTGTCTGTCCGTCAGCCTCTGTCCTCTGTATCTATCTGTCTGTCGGCCAATCTATTTTCCTTTGTATCTCTGTATCCGTTTGTCTCTATATCTTTGCCACTGTTTCTTTGCCACTGTATTTTTGTCTGTTTCTTTGTCTTTCTGTATCCGTCTCTGTTTCTGTCTGCATCTTTGTATCTGTATCTGCGATTATTTTTACTGTCTGCTGTAGCTCGCAGTCTGCTCTGTCTCTCGGGATTTCATGTTTATCACCGTCACTGCATTGTTCCTTTTCTGGCCTGTTCGGAAGGTGGGGAGAAGGAAGAAAGGAGGGAATGATGATACTGCGATTAATAGGGCGAAAGCGAAATTGAAAAAAAAGGTTGAATGCTAGATTAATGGCCGAATGGAATGAGAAGGGGAAATTAATGGTGTTGAGGAGGAGAGAAAGAGGGTGAAAAGGGGTTCAGAGAATGAGCGAGAGGGGCGTGAAAAGGAGGGAAAAGGTGGACTGGATGCTGGTGCAGTGTCTTGTTATTGTAGCTGCTTGGGTTTGATTTACACGAAATCGGAATTCAAGTCCAGGGTCGAGGCACCACTCGTCATGTTCCGGCGTAGTAAGACCTGGCAATGAGAGAGGGAGATATGTATGTATGTATGTATGTATGTATGTATGTATGTATGTATGTATGTATGTATGTATGTATGTATGTGTGTATGTATGTATGTACTCACTTATTTGTGCTTGCGGGGGTTGAGCTCTGGCTCTTTGGTCATATGTATGTGTGTGTGTGTGCGTGTGTGTGTGTGTGTGTGTGTGTGTGTGTGTGTGTGTGTGTGTGTGTGTGTGTGTGTGTGCGTGTGTGTGTGTGTGTGTGTGTGTGTGTGTGTGTGTGTGTGTGTGTGTGTGTGTGTGTGTGTGTGTGTGTGTGTGTGTGTGTGTGTGTATGTACTCACCTAATTGTGCTTGCGGGGGTTGAGCTCTGGCTCTTTGGTCCCGCCTCTCAACCGTCAATCAACTGGTGTACAGATTCCTGAGCCTATTGGGCTCTATCATATCTACATTTGAAACTGTGAATGGAGTCAGCCTCCACCACATCACTTCCTAATGCATTCCATTTGCTAACTACTCTGACACTGAAAAAGTTCTTTCTAACGTCTCTGTGGCTCATTTGGGTACTCAGCTTCCACCTGTGTCCCCTTGTTCGCGTCCCACCAGTGTTGAAAAGTTCGTCCTTGTTTACCCGGTCGATTCCCCTGAGGATTTTGTAGGTTGTGATCATGTCCCCCCTTACTCTTCTGTCTTCCAGTGTCGTGAGGTGCATTTCCCGCAGCCTTTCCTCATAACTCATGCCTCTTAGTTCTGGGACTAGTCTAGTAGCATACCTTTGGACTTTTTCCAGCTTCGTCTTGTGCTTGACAAGGTACGGGCTCCATGCTGGGGCCGCATACTCCAGGATTGGTCTTACATATGTGGTGTACAAGATTCTGAATGATTCCTTACACAGGTTCCTGAACGCCGTTCTGATGTTAGCCAGCCTCGCATATGCCGCAGACGTTATTCTCTTTATGTGGGCTTCAGGAGACAGGTTTGGTGTGATATCAACTCCTAGATCTTTCTCTCTGTCTGTTTCATTAAGTACTTCATCTCCTATTCTGTATCCTGTGCCTGGCCTCCTGTTTCCACTGCCTAGTTTCATTACTTTGCATTTACTCGGGTTGAACTTCAACAGCCATTTGTTGGACCATTCACTCAGTCTATCCAGGTCATCTTGTAGCCTCCTACTATCGTCCTCTGTTTCAATCCTCCTCATAATTTTTGCATCGTCGGCAAACATTGAGAGGAACGAATCTATACCCTCTGGGAGATCATTTACATATACCAGAAACAGTATAGGTCCAAGGACTGACCCCTGCGGGACTCCACTTGTGACGTCTCGCCAATCTGAGACCTCACCCCTCACACAGACTCGTTGTCTCCTGTTGCTTAGGTATTCCTCTATCCACCGGAGTACCTTCCCTCTCACTCCAGCCTGCATCTCCAACTTTCGCACTAGCCTCTTGTGTGGCACTGTATCAAAGGCTTTCTGACAATCCAAAAATATGCAGTCTGCCCACCCTTCTCTTTCTTGCCTTATTTTTGTTGCCTGGTCGTAGAATTCAAGTAACCCTGTGAGGCAGGACCTGCCATCCCTGAACCCATGTTGATGCTGTGTTACAAAGTTCCTTCGCTCCAGATGCTCCACTAGTTTTTTTCGCACAATCTTCTCCATCAGCTTGCATGGTATGCAGGTTAGGGACACTGGCCTGTAGTTCAGTGCCTCCTGTCTATCCCCTTTCTTGTATATCGGGACTACGTTAGCTGCTTTCCAAGTATCTGGCAGTTCCCCTGTTGCCAGTGATTTGTTATACACTATGGAGAGTGGTAGGCTCAGTTCTCTTGCTCCTTCCTTTAGAACCCAAGGGGAGATTCCATCTGGGCCTATAGCCTTCGTCACGTCCAACTCTAGTAAACACTTCCTTACTTCCCCACTGGTAATCTCAAACTCTTCCAGTGGTTCCTGGTTAGCTATTCCCTCACTTACCTCTGGAATTTCTCCTTGTTCTAAGGTGAAGACCTCCTGGAATTTCTTATTCAATTCCTCACACACTTCCTTGTCATTTGTAGTGAATCCTTCCGCCCCTATCCTTAATCTCATAACCTGTTCCTTTACTGTTGTTTTTCTCCTAATGTGGCTATGCAACAATTTAGGCTGAGTCTTTGCCTTGCTTGCGATGTCATTTTCGTATTGTCTTTCTGCCTCTCTTCTCATCCTGACATATTCATTCCTGGCATTCTGGTATCTTTCTCTGCTCTCCAGTGTCCTGTTATTCCTATAGTTTCTCCATGCCCTTTTACTTTGCTGCTTAGCTAGCCTACATCTTTGATTAAACCATGGGTTTCTCATCTTCATTTCTCTGTTTTCCTTTTGGACTGGGACAAACTTGTTTGCTGCGTCCTTGCACTTCTGCGTGATGTAATCCATCATATCCTGGGCCGTCTTTCCCCTGAGCTCTGTTTCCCATGCTATATCTGTTAGGAATTTTCTTATCCCCTCATAGTTTCCCTTTCGGTATGCTAACCTTTTGGTTTCGGTATCCCTCCTCGAGTTCAATAACCCTTCTTCAATCAAGTACTCAAACACTGTGTGTGTGTGTGTGTGTGCAGTGATTTTCATGTAATTAACGTGCTATTTTCAATGTAAACTTTGCCAAATATAAATGTAAAACCATTTATGAAAGTGGCTTTTTGATCCGAATATTTATTTTTGTTACACAAGTAATCAGGCCAGTAATACTCAAGCATTTGCCACTAAAAAAAAAGTTTTATAGAATGAGAATAATAACATCGAACGGGTTTCTGATAATTCTTATTTGGCTAAATATACAACCTATCATCCATTGTAAACTAAATGCTTTCATATATTTGTAATATTGCAAATGCAAGTTTTTTTGGGCTGAAGTATATATATATACCCTGTATGCTTTAGTTTGACACGTGGGCATACACTGAGAACTTCATTACGGCACACCCTATTGTACGCTTCTTCTTGAGGATATCTTGATGTTATCTTGAGATGATTTCAGGGCTTAGCGTCCCCGCGGCCCGGTCCTCGACCAGGCCTCCTTTTTGTTACACATCCCCAGGAAGCAGCCCGTAGCAGCTGTCTAACTCCCAGGTCCCTATTTACTGCTAGGTGAACAGATGCATCAGGATGAGAGAAACTCTGGCCATTTGTTTACGCCTCCACCGGGGATCGAACCCGGAACCTCAGGACTATGAATCCCGAGCGCTGTCCACTCAGCTGTCAGGCCCCCTACAGTACAAGCGTATACCTCACACTGAGAAAATAAATTGTTGTATATCACACATAATTATATAAATAATATTAGATAACTAGCAAATGAAAGTTTCTTAGACTTTTTTCGTTCAGTTTAAAGTTTAGGAACATTGTGTATTTCCTGGTCGTCCCCAGCTACAGTATTCTGTGCAGGTTTGCTGACACTATATATAGTGTAGTTTCCTTCCCTCCTCTTCATTCAAAAGATTTTTTTTTAACTCCCAGGAAATTCATTTCAAATAATTCTCTTAAAAAACAATATATATATATATATATATATATATATATATATATATATATATATATATATATATATAGCAAGTATATATATATATATATATATATATATATATATATATACTTGCTATATATATATATAGGGGTTGGGGTTGCTAATAGGAAGTCACGTGCATGGGGAGCTGCTACCGCTCTAAGTCAAGCAGTGTCATTTGGTGTTGTTGCAGCGTCTAGGCACATATATATATATATATATATATATATATATATATGTCGTACCTAGTAGCCAGAACGCACTTCTCAGCCTACTTTGCAAGGCCCGATTTGCCTAATAAGCCAAGTTTTCCTGTATTAATATATTTTCTCTAATTTTTTTCTTATGCAATGATAAAGCTACCCATTTCATTATGTATGAGGTCAATTTTTTTTAATTGGAGTTAAAATTAACGTAGATATATGACCGAACCGAACCAACCCTACCTAACCTAACCTAACCTATCTTTAAAGGTTAGGTTAGGTTAGGTTGCCGAAAAAGTTAGGTTAGGTTAGGTTAGGTTAGGTTAGGTAGGTTAGGTAGTCGAAAAACAATTAATTCATGAAAACTTGGCTTATTAGGCAAATCGGGCCTTGCATAGTAGGCTGAGAAGTGCGTTCTGGCTACTAGGTACGACATATATATATATATATATATATATATATATATATATATATATATATATATATATATATATATATATATATATATATATATATATATATATAACTAGTTATAAAATGTGAAGGATTTCAGTGCAACTAACCGGTGCCTAGTTGTACATTAATCCTACCCCGGGCACGAGTACAATCCCGGGGAGATAAGAGAGGTGGGAGAGGGGGAGGTTGACAGGGAGAGTGGTGGGAGAGAGGAGGGGACGGTGATTGGGAGAGGGGGAAGGGGGAAAACACAGACCCAGGTGCAGCGGGTTACTCCCCCTAGTATATCTTTACATGAAACTGTCTGAGGGTAGAGGCCAGAAGCGTGATGCCAACCTCTTCCAACTTTGTACCCAGGTGTCCTTGGGGTACATGCTTAACATGGTTAGGTCGGGGATGGTATAAGTGACTGCCATCTGACATGGTCCGAAATGGAACCCTCACAATGATTCTTGGAATATCACAATAATTAAAATTTTGTTTTTTCTAAAGTAAAACATTACGCACAGATGTCGGCAAAATTTTCATTTAAATTTTATTGTTTTTTGTATGTAATTAGCGAAGATGCGCAAGCAGTCATGGTGACATGCCAGGCCAACACTTATCTCCCTCCACAAGGCCTTCCTCACTGACATCAGCTGTTCCCAGTCACTTGGGCTGGACGGTAGAGCGACCGTCTCGCGTCATGCAGGTCAACGTTCAATCCCCGACCGTCCAGCAAGTGGTTGGCCACCAATCCTTCCCACCGTCCCATCCCAAATCCTTATCCTGACCACTTCCAAGTGCTATATAGTCGCAATGGCTTGGCGCTTTTCCCGGATAATTCCATTTCCCAGCATGCAGATCAACTTCATCAGGGGGGAAGAGCGAGAGGGTTTGGGGGAGGAAGTTGGGGAAGGTTATCTTGAGATGATTTCGGGGCTTTAGTGTCCCCGCGGCCCGGTCCTCGACTAGGCCTCCACCCCCAGGAAGCAGCCCGTGACAGCTGACTAACACCCAGGTACCTATTTTACTGCTAGGTAACAGGGGCATAGGGTGATAGAAACTCTGCCCATTGTTTCTCGCCGGCGCCCGGGATCGAACCCGGGACCACAGGATCACAAGTCCAGCGTGTTGTCCGCTCGGCCGACCGGCTCCGATTCTCCCTCCTCCCGGCTCCTCCGACCGGGAGGAGGGAGAAAAGATAGGGAGAGGGTGGCAAAGGGAGAATTCGTCACGAGAGGGGTGGAAAAAGGAGGGATAATGTGAGAGAGGAGAGAGAGCAGACACAGACCCTGGCAAAAGGAGGATACCCCCCTTTCTAGTGTGTGTTTTTGTGAGTTTGGTATATAAAATATATAATCTTCCTCTCTTGTACTTATCTAAATCTGAGTCTATCTCCAGGACAACAATCCTACGCTAATAGGACTTCCCTGGAGGATGACAAAGGAGCGAAAAGACCCATTGTCATGCCACAGATCAAGTCGTGACCAGCTTCAAAGAAATTCATCTCTGAATTGTACAAAGAACTTCATTCACCGTGTTGGTATTGAGCTCACTTCATTCCCATTGTACTTTGTTGTGGCATTTTATTTTATTCGACACTGGAATAATATAAGCAGTTCCTGAAACATTTTCTCAGTGAGGGAGATTACCAGGGGGTAAAAAGAAGTGCTTTAACTTCCCACTTTGGAAGATGTTAGTGGTGTAATGTGTTGAGAGAGTGTTGAATGAGTAGCACATACACCTGAGGTGCGGTTTGACGTGTCTAATGTTGTGCTCAACACACATTAAGTTCGTGAATGTGCTGCCTGTTTCATGGGTTCGAATCCTATATTAAAGTAATATACATGGCAAGTTCTTCCCATTAATATACCCATTTCTCTAACACTCACTCGCTATCTCACCCACCTACATATATTTCACTCACCCATTCATCCACCTCTCACTCATGTCTTATAACTCCTATGCCAAGATAACCAAGATAACAGGATAACTTGTGATCTTCAGGAGTATTTTAGACAGCCTAATTTTCTCACATTATTTTCTCTCGACATTTTTCGCTTCGACGACGGCGCCATTGATGTTGACTCCAAAAAAAATATAAATAAAATAAAAACTCAGAGGAAAAGAAAATTGCATATCAGTTGGGTATTAATCCTTGAGCAACGAGACAAAAGGCATCATTACAACTTTACAATAAAGCCTTGTAGTTGGGTCTCAACTTTACGAATTTTAATGACGTCAAAACTTCCGGTGGGGATTCTGTTTGATCCCTCGAGTTTTATGTTGGATGATGTTCCGAGCGTTGCGTGCTCGAACGCTGACGCAAACACCTGCAGCGGTGACGCAAACACCTACAGCGGTGACGCAAACACCTGCAACGCTGACGCAAACACCTGCAGCGCTGACGCAAACACCTGCAACGCTGACGCAAACACCTGCAGTGGTAACGCAAAACACCTGCAGCGGTGACGCAAGCACCTGCAGCGCTGACGCAAACACCTGCAGCGGTGACGCAAACACCTGCAGCGGTGGCGCAAAACACCTGCAGCGGTGACGCAAACACCTACAGCGGTGACGCAAACACCTGCAGCGGTGACGCAAACACCTGCAGCGCTGACGCAAACACCTGCAACGCTGACGCAAACACCTGCAGCGGTGACGCAAACACCTGCAGCGGTGACGCAAGCACCTGCAGCGCTGACGCAAACACCTGCAGCGGTGACGCAAACACCTGCAGCGGTGACGCAAACACCTGCAGCGGTGTCGCAAACACCTGCAGCGGTGACGCAAACACCTGCAGCGGTGACGCAAACACCTGCAGCGGTGTCGCAAACACCTGCAGCGCTGACGCAAACACCTGCAGGGCAAGTCGGAGCAACTGGAAGTTCTTTACCGCAGGGAGAAAGTGAAGAACAAATGACAAGAACGTGATTTAGCCGATCATGGTTGAGTCGGCTGGGGCGTGTTCCCGACGAGTTTAAGGGCGCGGGTTCGATCCCATTCCATAACTTCAATTGTTTTCAGTGATTTTGTAGGGATGATAAATGCGATAATTAACAATGGAGTGTATAACAAGGCTTAATATTAGAATCAAATCATTTACGGGCTATTCATGCCCGTGCCACCTCTTGGGTAGCTTAATCTTCATCAATCATCAATCTAGAATCATTGTTGTTTGTCAGTAATACTGACAGAGGTTAATCCTCAATGTCAATATTTTAATTCGCTGCTGGACTTTAATCCAAAGAAATGCAAGGTGGAACACATTAACTGGATCAAATTCGCGGTATATGAAAGGCTTTCGAACACTCGTATATCCTTCAGCACTTGAAAAAGGAAGATTTCAGAACGTTGTGCACTAACGTATGTTAGACCAATGCTGTTGTATGTAGCTCCAGTGTAAATTCCACATCTAAAAGTTAAAAATAATAAATACAAGTAAAAATTGCAGAGATAAAGTTACTTAAATGGTTCATTCACTCTTCTCCCCCTCCTTGCTCCTATCTCCCCTCCTCCCTTTTTTCTCCCTGCCTCTCTCCTAATCCCATCCCCTCCCCCTTTCACCAGTTCCTCTCCCTCCTCCCTCCAAAAAGCTTTCCTTATAAGTTGCTGGAAGTTCTGGGGTGTTTCAGAGCACGTCAAAACAACTGGTGTTATTTTTGTGTCCGTCAAGAGCACGTCGGGTTATCTCGTCAAAACTGGTGCACAAGAAGTGTTTTATATGTGTGTGTGTGTGTGTGTGTGTGTGTGTGTGTGTGTGTGTGTGTGTGTGTGTGTGTGTGTGTGTGTGTGTGTGTGTGTGTGTGTGTGTGTGTGTGTGTGTGTGTGTTTGTATGTGTGTGTGTGTTTGTGTGTGTGTGTGTGTGTGTGTGTGTGTGTGTGTGTGTGTGTGGTGTGTGTGTATGTGTGTGTGTATGTGTGTGTGTGTGTGTGTGTGTGTGTGTGTGTGTGTGTGTGTGTGTGTGTGTGTGTGTGTGTTTGTATGAGTGTGTGTGTGTGTGTGTGTGTGTGTGTGTGTGTGTGTGTGTGTGTGTGTGTGTGTGTGTGTGTGTGTGTGTGTGTGTGTGTGTGTGTTTGTATGAGTGTGTGTGTGTGTGTGTGTGTGTGTGTATGTGTGTGTGTGTGTGTGTGTGTGTGTGTGTGTGTGTGTGTGTGTGTGTGTGTGTGTGTGTGTGTGTGTGTGTGTGTGTGTGTGTACTCACCTAGTTGTGTCTGCAGGATCGAGCATTTACTCTTGGATCCCGCCTTTCGAGCATCGGTTGTTTACAGCAATGACTCCTGTTCCATTTCCCTATCATACCTGGTTTTAAAATTATGAATAGTATTTGCTGCCACAACCTGTTCCTGAAGTGCATTCCATTTCCCCACTACTCTCACGCTAAAAGAAAACTTCCTAACATCTCTGTGACTCATCTGAGTTTCAAGCTTCCATCCATGTCCCTCGTTCTGTTACTATTCCGTGTGAACATTTCGTCTATGTCCACTCTGTCAATCCCTCTGAGTATCTTATACGTTCCTATCATGTCCCCCCTCTCCTTTCTTCTTTCTAGTGTCGTAAGGCACAGTTCCCTCAGGCGCTCCTCATACCCCATCCCTCGTAGCTCTGGGACGAGTCTCGTTGCAAACCTCTGAACCTTTTCCAGTTACATTATATGCTTCTTCAGATGGGGACTCCATGATGAGGCGGCATACTCTAAGACTGGCCTCACGTAGGCAGTGTAAAGCGCCCTAAATGCCTCCTTACTTAGGTTTCTGAATGATGTTCTAACTTTTGCCAGTGTAGAGTACGCTGCTGTCGTTATCCTATTTATATGTGCCTCAGGAGATAGATTAGGTGTTACGTCCACCCCAGGTCTCTTTCACGCGTCGTCACAGGTAGGCTGTTCCCCTTCATTGTGTACTGTCCCTTTGTGTGTGTGTGTGTGTGTGTGTGTGTGTGTGTGTGTGTGTGTGTGTGTCGCTTGTGTTTTATAAGTACGAATAAATTTCTCATAATGAAAAAAAATTGTCCATTCTCTAACAAAAAGTTATCAATCATACCTCCCAACGCTTGTCAGTCACTGAGCACTCTCTATAATAAACAATTATGCAAATTAAAAAAAATCCGGTTTATCGAAATTGATAGATTATAATTGACAGTGGCATTCCACGTATCTTCTTGTGAGTTATCTTGCTCTGAATAGAAAAATAACATTGCATTAGTAGTAATGTTTTTTTAGTACTAATGAGAAGACTGACCCTTGGGAACCCAGTTTTCTCCTTCTCACCCCTTCTAAGTGGCTGGCCACCATTCCTTCCCTCCGTCCCATCCCTAATCCTTATCCTGACCCCCTTCCCAGTGCTATATAGTCGTAATAGCTTGGCGCCTTCTGATAGTTCCTTTCCCTTCCTTTTCACCCCATCTATTCCCCCTTATAGTGTAAACCCATCACCCCAGAGTTCATAGCATGAATACGTTCCCTGTCCTAATATTACGTTCATATCACAATGTGGACTTTTAATTCTTGTATCCATTGTAGTTCTGTTTAATAGGGAATTATTGAGATGTTGCGAATTGAACTTGGATTTTTTTTATTTGACTCTTAAGAAGTTGGATTTAGCTTTTCAGTACGTTTATATAAGGACACAAACAAGGTATTGTAATGGCGACTGCACAAGTGTTGATGAAATTGAATTACGGCCTAATTTGTAGGGTTGATGACTTCTTGAAGGCTGAATCAGGAAGTTGGATCTGTTTTCCTGTGGTGGTTGGGGGAGGGCATGGGAGCTTAGGGTATGGTGGGCATGGAAGTTATGAGTCCCATTATGGGAAGATGTGTTTGAAGGGGGGTTGGGGGTGGGGGGGGGGGATAGATTGGTTTTACAGTGGATTGAGCACAGCAGTTGTGGAGGCAGGTGTGGAAAGGGTTGATGGTGATTGGTGCATATCAAGCTGGAATGGCCTTGTCAGCATTGTTATGGTAATCACCAGCAGCTGGAGAATGTTAAGTGTAGTTGACTATGTATCTGGATCACTTGTCTCTGGGGGGGTTGATCTTGGGTAAGTTGTTCTGGATCCTGTCTCGGCCCCTCTCTGTCTGGCTGTCTGTCTGTCTCTCTGTCTCTGTCTGTCTGTTTCTGTCTGTCTGTCTGTTTCTGTCTGTCTCTCTGTGTGTGTGTGTGTGTCTGTCTGTTTCTGTCTGTCTGTGTGTGTGTGTGTGTGTGTCTGTCTGTCTGTTTCTGTCTCTCTCTGTCTCTGTCTCTCTGTCTCTCTGTCTCTGTCTCTGTCTCTCTCTCTCTCTCCTCTCTCTCCTCTCTCTCTCTCTCTCTCTCTCTCTCTCTCTCTCTCTCCTCTCTCTCTCTCTCTCTCTCTCTCTCCTCTCTCTCTCTCTCTCTCTCTCTCTCTCTTCTCTCTCTCTCTCTCTCTCTCTCTCTCTCTCTCTCTCTCTCTCTCTCTCTCTCTCACACACACACACACATTTCATCCATCTACTTTCTCTACCTCCTTCCCTCACCTCTCTCTGCCTCCTTCCCTCACTTCCCTTCTATCCTCCATCTTTCCTCTCTCTTCGCTCATTTGCACTCTCTCCTCCCTCCTCGCTTCTTCATTGTGTTCTCTACCAATTCTCACCTTCTCTTTGTTTACTGCCTATTCCACTTTGTCATTCCTTGCGTCCTCTCCCACCAGTGAAAACGAGCTTAATTTGATACAAGATGGGGGGGGGGGGGGGTTCGAACCGGATCCCTTCGCTTTAGCCAATCACAGACGGACTCATTAATCACAATCCCCCTTCACCAAATTATGCCAAGCGTCGCGAATGAGTAATTGGCCAATCCTCTTTTGCCTCGGAGCTATTTAATCTCTCCATGCTGGAGCGTTTTGTTCGAAAAGTGCCTGGTTATGTCTCGTGTTTGTGGCACGCTGAATGGGGTCCAAATGTCAGGTGTATAGAGGTGATGTTCGCAGACACTGTGACGAGTCATGTCTTTGTGACCCCGGTCATATGTATATACTATATGAGTGAAAGTCTGTCTGTTCGAAGTTGGGCACAGGGAATGATCTGGGGTATGGGGTGAACATAGGATGATCGGGGTGGTCAGAAATCAAAGGAGAACAAGCGAGTCAGTGTCACATTGAGACCCGCAAGACGATTTCACGTATCCTGCTCGGACTGTCAACCTCTCCTAGGCTGCAACTTGAGAACTTGAGCACGTAGGAAATAAGCGACATAGGGTGTGGATCACCGAATTCCTCTGTGTTCAAGTGGCAGCCTTGAAGAGGTCGAATGTCCCGGTAGGATACCAGTTGTGTGTCTCTTGGACCCTCTCTTATTGTGGGTTGATCCGTAGCTCAGTCGGTAGAGCGACCGCCTCGCGATCTGTACTCACCTAGTTGTACTCACCTAGTTGTGCTTGCGGGGGTTGAGCTCTGGCTCTTTGGTCCCGCCTCTCAACATCTGTGGCGTCGGTTGTTCGAGGCTCCCAGTGCCCCTAGTAAATAAAATGTCGTTATCCATGGTATTGTAGATGACATATATATATATCAACCTTTCCCCTTGTCCTCTAACTCTCATCCTCCTCCCTTATCCCACCCCACTAACTCCCTGCTTCCGACAGTACTTATCCCCCTCTGAACCTCTATTCACGAAGCAGTAACGCAAGCACTTACGAACCTGTCCATCTTTTCTCAATCTTTGGCGGCTTTGTTTACAATTATTAAACAGTTAATGAGCTCCGAAGCACCAGGAGGCTGTTTATAACATTAACAACAGTTGATTGGCAATTTTCATGCTTGTAAACTGTCTAATAAATGTATCCAAAGCCGTCAAAGATTGAGGAAAGATGTACATGTTCGTAAGTACTTGCGTAACTACTTCGTGAATCTGGGGTCCAGGTTCGTAAGTACTTGCGTAACTGCTTCGTGAATCTGGCGTCAGTACATTTCTTTTCCCACAATCCTTAGCGGCTTTGTTTACATATATTAAACACTTTACGAGCTCTGAAACATCAGGAGGCTGTTTATAACATTAATATTATCTTATTGGGCTAAACAAAACCGCCCAAGATTGTGGGAAAATGTAGAGGTTTGCATATTATTGCGTAACTGCTTGGTGAATCCGGTTGTGGTTGGTGGTGGCCCGTGTCCAGTAGGAATGTCTCAGCCCGTGTCCGGCCGTGTCACTGTTCGCCCGTGTCCAGCTGGCAGGTAATCAGGAACATGCCGATCTCCGTGTCGTTATGATGCATACAAGAGGCAGCCCAATCAGGTGAGGCAGCTGTGGAATTAGTGTGCGTGCACGTGCCCCGCCCGCACGCACGCACGCACGCACGCACATACACACACCTGTGCACGCACTCACACACACCTGCCTGTGTGCGTCTCTTGTGTTAGTGGTGGAATTACAGTCACTCCCAAGTCTCACTGTTTCCTGTGGTTGTCTTCTACTTATGGTGCAGAGTCTTGTCTTGTTCCTCCTCTCCCTATCTTCATCATCTTACACTTGCGGGGATTGAAGTCCAGCGGCCGTGTGTTTGTGTGCGCTGACGTGGAAATGCTGCAGGGTCGAGCTAGGCTCCTAGCCCCGCCTTCCGAAAGTTCTAAGCTTAATAGAATGACTCATTTATCACGTTTTTATCATATTTACAGTTAAAACGTTGAATCGAATTAGCTTCAACGACGTCTGAGTCTAATCAGTTCCACTTATTGACAGCTCAATAATAAGGGGCTTTGGATCAGCCCCCTTACTTGAATAAGGGGCTTGCAAATTCTCTCAAAATGCAAATGAGGGTATTTGCATATCCCCTCATTTGCATGAGTTGATATGCAAATATTTGAGCACTGCTCAAATATGCTTGTAAGTCTGGTAAGTTTCACTCGTTTGTCCCATGTAGATAAAGGTCTATATAGCACGTAAGTGGCTTCTTCTCCGGCAAAAGACCTGTCTTTTAAGTGGATTATGCAGGATATAGATTCTATTTTCGTGTGTGTATGTATACTATATTATATATATATATATATATATATATATATATATATATATATATATATATATATATATATATATATATATATATAATAATATAATAATAATAATAATAATAAAATACCTTCCCTAAACACACACAAGATAAGCTCCTATATCTTCGTCTAATTTTCCTCTGAAGTAGTTTACTTGAATTAATAAACCTCCAGGAGCCCTGAACTGCAGGATAACGATGGCCATTTACACCCTGAAGACCTTTGTATTCGGGGAGCAAATGAAGCTCACTCGAGGGAAATGTGGTTGAGATATATTGATCACTTCGTAGATAGTTCTAGGGACAGGTCTCTCACCCCCTGGCTGTGAGACCCCTCTTCCTCTCCCCTAGAACCAAACCGAAAAGCACCTTGATATTCCTTAATGGGTTCCCCATATAGAGAGGTCAGGTACTTTCTCTAGAGGACAGGTACTTTCTCTGGTACTGTCGAAAGCTTCCTTGTGGGCTGTTGTTCTTTAAAGATCTCGTAGAGAACAATGTAGCGGCTAAGAACACGCCTCGTCTGGAAATAGTCGTGGTACTCGGACGCCTGGACAAGAAACTTATCGTTCCAGTACACCCAACCCTCTGGAGTCCTGTGAGGCGAAGGCAACGACTGAACTTTTGGATGTATTGGTTGTATTCTCCACACTTCCTGGTCGAACCCGGGAAGTGTGGAGGCTGGTGTATTTCCATCGAGACACCAAGGTGATTGGGCGGGCAATAACAGCTACAAGTTGCTTGCAAGACGCCGGAAGGAACTTGTACAGTGTCTGCACCGTTGAGCACTCAACGGTGCAACCCAACACTCGAGATTACGGGCTATTCATGCCGTGCCACCTCTTGGGTGGCTTAATCTTTATCAATCAATCAATCGACACTCGAGAAAGCTGAGCAATAAGTCAGTATCTTACTTCTTTTGCCTTGGTGAGGTCCACGGGAAGTGTTCAAGGCTGCTACAAGTTAATTATAAAGCAGCGACAGGCTTTTATCCCTTGGTGAATCGTTAATGAACAGTTATTAAACTAAGACACAGTTTGCATCTGCCTCACTAGCGTTATAGTTAATGCTTGATCAATAACTAATAGATAAAGCTATCACCAGAAACAATTACTCAGCTTGTTGCCCAGACCACACATTAGAAGGTGAAGGGACGATGACGTTTCGGTCCGTCCTGGACCATTCTCAAGTCGATTGTGGCTAATCTTAACTTGAGAAGGTCCAGGACGGATCGAAACGTCGTCGTCCCTTCACTTTCTAGTGTGTGGTTTGGTCAACATACTTCAGCCACGTTATTGTGACTCCCTCGTCTGCAATTACTCAGCTTTTATATATTACTAGAGTGGTACACTGTTTTTATGTAGTTTATGTTCCTGTTTTCACATAAAGGACTCACGTAAGAGAAAATTTCCGAGGATTAGAATGGCTAAATAAAAATATATATTGTTAACTAGTAACAGGAATATGTGGGTTGAAAGTTTACCGTAGTTATATAGGTTTATATTTCAGACTCATATATTGCGCCCTGAAACTTTATTTGGCCTGAAACTATATTTCAGGCCCTTTTCCAGTTAGATTTATTAGTCGATCCTGTGGGTTGTTTTTCATGGGTATCCACCATTAATGGCTGTACATATATAGACATTGGAACATATGTACAACACATTTCGTTTAGTGGGTTTGAAAAGGAACTGAGGAGAAACTAATCTGAGACGAAGCATGTACATTCCATACTTGCTGTGGTAGCAATGGTACCCTGCAGGGTCCGGGTCTCTTCCCTGTCCCCCCTCAGCCCCTATTCTTCCCTTCCCCCCCCTCAGCCGCTATTCTTCCCTTCCCCCCCCCCTCAGCCCCTATTCTTCCCCCTTTCGTTCTCCCTATCCCATCCTACTTCCTCCCCTTCCTTCGCCCCATTTCTCGCTCTCTCCGAGAGTCAGAAAAGTATTGTTATGAAGCAACTGCTGAACAATGGGAAATATCACAAATATTTCAGATGTCGGGAAAATCACATGAAGGGGGACGAGTCTTTCTCAATTTGGATATTAAAGCATTTCACTTGTGCCGACACAGACTGACCTATGACACCCCTTAACCCAACATGATTCATCATGGATATTTGAGTGAAACTAGCTCTAGACATCTGACCTCCAACCCCGGACAAACACATTCTATTTAATAGATATAGATTAGGACTAAGACTGTGCATTTTAGACCTACAATTGCTTGTATTAGGATTAGGAAATTTTGTCCTGCGATCTAGAATACACTTAACAACTAACCTCGTATATTTATATGGTGATACAATCCATGTCCTGAACATATCTCCACAGTCTTTAAGTACTATCATTTTGAAAGATGGGGTTGTTTAGTGTACATTTGTCAGTGTCAAAATTGTCGAATTTCAATTAATACGAATTAAACACGTAAATAATAGATGACTGGGGGAGTTAATTGGAAAGTAAATTGGTACTAATGATGAGCAAGAACACATGTTGACTAGACAATTATGCTGGTTATAGCTGCTGGTGCTGCTAGGTCCTAGCTAGGTCCTAGCTAGGTCCTAGCTAGGTCCTAGCTAGACTAAATATTCCTACTATGGGAAGGTAAAGAAGTACCTGGCGGCTCGCGTCGTACACATTAACTGTTGCAATAGACTCGCTTCATGGGTAGTGATGATTTGTGATGAACAAGTAGTGTTGATCCCAACTACGGCTCTAGTATTTATTCCACTCACTTGCTTCCCATGAGGAGAGTATGGGTATATATGAACACACACACACACACACACACACACACACACACACACACACACACACACACACACACACACACACACACACACACATGCCTGAGAGGCATGAGCTACGAGGAAAGGCTGAAGGAGCTGAACCTCACGTCCCTGGAAAACAGAAGAGAAAGGGGAGACATGATAACCACCTACAAAATTCTCAGGGGGATTGACAGGGTGAACAAAGACAAACTCTTCAGCACGGGTGGAACACGAACAAGAGGACTCAGGTGGAAACTTAGTACCCAAATGAGCCACAGAGACATTAGAAAGAATCTCTCTCTCTCTCTCTCTCTCTCTCTCTCTCTCTCTCTCTCTCTCTCTCTCTCTCTCTCTCTCTCTCTCTCTCTCTCTCTCTCTCTCTCTCTCTCTCTCTCCCCCTCTCTCTCCCCCCCTCTCTTTCTCTCTCTCTCCCCCCCTCTCTTTCTCTCTCTCCCCCCCCCCCTCTCTCTCTCTCTCTCTCTCTCTCTCTCTCTCTCTCTCTCTCTCTCTCAGAAAACGTAATATATTTCAGACAGCTGAAATCCTAATTACAAACTCTACGGATAACACATTGCTGATTTGAAACTTCATAAAAGTCACAAGGGGGATCATTATAGATGCCAATATTTTTTAAAAGGGTAGCACTGGGGCAGACCCACATTGGCTTATGACACTCCCACACCACCTAATGTGTACTCTAGGAAACTTAGTCGAGGTTAACTCGAAACGTCTGACTTCCAACCACAGTGGTGAGTGTGGTATTTTGTAACGAGTTTTGAAATACAGATAAACTGTGTACAATGGATACAATTATACAGTGGGTTACAACCAATGTTGTAACCCTTTTTTGTGTAATGAAATTTTAAAATAAAGTTAGATATATATACACAGAGTAAAAGAATAGGGGTGGTAGGAGAAGAAAATATCAAAGTGTTCAGTGAGGATCCACAAGGTCTTCTCTGAGTACTCTTTATTTTCTTCTCCGAGGCTATGGGTCCCTACACTTGCACCAGAGGTGGTACCCCTTTTAGGATGGATACAATTATACATTTTCCCTATCATTCAGATTTTTATTCGCGAAGATATTTTAATTTCCCTTTCTTCAACAATGCTTTAATGCTGCATGGGGAAAATTTGTCGAAGCTGAAATTGCCAAATGATTCCCATGATGTTTCATGAACGTAACATTAATGCAGCTTAACGTTTTAACTCTCCCTAGGACCTTGTTTCTCGAGCCCTCTCATGATATTAAATATTATTTTTTACCCAGAATGCTTTTGAATTTAGCCCGCTTTTGGAAAATATATGTACATATATTTTCTGGCTGTCTGGGTTCGAATCCTTCTGGGTGTGGAGTTTTCAGTTGCATATTGGCTTGGGGACCATTCAAGCTTGTTTGCATATGTACATATGTATAAGTGGGTAAGTAATTGGGTTTAAATAGTAATTAGTAGTCGTGCCTCGTCGGGTTCTCAGCCTATTTCGGTCAAACAATTCAGCTGGACCTATTTTGTTTGTATAAAAATGTTTTTTGTTCTCTATCACTTGCTTCTAAAATTGAAGTATATTTTAATGCCTGCAATTTCCCAGCTTGTCGTTTATGGTTTTGTACGTGTAGAAAGCGACGTAGGAGTGCGATGTTGAGGTTAGAATGTTGATCAAATGTTGCTCATTGTCTCATCTGGCGAGTAGCCAGAGTTCGAACCCTGGAACACAGCGTGAATAAGGTTAATTCATTCTTACACAAATTAGTAACCACATAAGGTTCTAAATATTCTACTCTGTGAGGAAATGACCTTCCCAAGCCTTCCTCTTGCCTCCAGATGTGCTTTATACTTTATTATTAAAGTTACCAAGATTCACAAATAAATTATCATTGCGCAAAGCGTTATTTCCTGAAGAAAAGATTCGAGTAAAAGGTGTTTAAATAATACAGTGGTTTAATTTTGTAATATTTTTGTGTTTTTTTTCAGGCTTTGTTTTCTATGATGTGTTCTTTCACGTTGGTTTTCTACCATCTTTCTTTGACGATAAATTTTTGACGTTTCTTAATGATAATGTATTTGTATAAAATATTTTAATATTTGATACACAAACTCCTTTTATCCCTTCTTAGGAGAACACCGCTCTTCTCCTAGTGATTTACTGTATGTGTGTGTGTGTGTGTGTGTGTGTGTGTGTGTGTGTGTGTGTGTGTGTGTGTGTGTGTGTGTGTGTGTGTGTGTGTGTGTGTGGATATCTAGATGGACCAGACTTCTCCTGACATGATTTAGTTCATTAGACGCCGAACCAACTCAGAAATGTCAGCTTGTCTGCTCAAGGATGGAGACCAGACCCTTTTCCACCAAGTTTTAACAGTAGTTGCTGTTGGGTATGTGACAAACGTGGACGAGTTGGGATTGTCCTCCAAGAAACACCTGAGGACTATAATATAGTGACCCCTGACCTGTTCAGGGGTAATGGGGGTCACTGACACCGATATTATACACAGGGTGAATATAATACAGTGACCCGCTAGCAGGAAAATGTTGGAAGAATCCACAGCAAAATAGACTGGAATTTTATTCGTTCCTCGCATGTATAAATTTGTGTAGTGTAGGTGTTATGAGTCTCAGGGGCGGGTGTGGGTGTGGTGAGGAGGGCAGGGTGTGGGTGTGGTGAGGGGGGAGGGGGCAGTGTGTGGGTGTGGTGATGGGGGGCGGGGTATAGCTGGGGTGAGGGGGTGCAGGGTGGAGCTGGGATGGGGGTCGGATCCTCTACGTGTCTCCGGGCTACTTGAACCAAGCAGCGAGCGCGAACTGGGTAGACAATCGGAGGAAAAAAATGATAAAACTGGAGAGAAGTGGGTGGAGGGAAGAGGGCGGGGAAGAGAGAGAGGGTGGAGGTGATGGTGGAAGAGAGAGGGCGGAGAAGAGATGCCGAGAGCCCCGTCGCCTGCATATGCAGTATGCATGAGTAGTACATCACTACACTGACAGGCTGGACAAATTTATACTGTTGAAGAAGCTGGGTACATCCTTGTGGGGGTCGAACCTTGTACTGGCCTAGTTATGCTTGCGGAGGTTGAGCTACAGCTCTTTGGTCCCGCCTTTCAATTGTTAAATAACAGCTATACAAGCTTCTCAGCCTACTGGTCTCTATCATATCTACATTTGAAACTGTGTATGGAGTCAGCCTTCACCACATCACTGCTTAATGCATTTCATTCGTTAACTACTCTAGCATCTGAAACAGTTCTCTTTAACGTCACTGTGGCTCATTTGGGTACTCAGTTTCTACCTGAGTCCCCGTATGAGATTACCACACATGTTAAATTATATCTTTATATTCCCATTAAATTCCCCTATGAATTATATATGTGGTAATCATGTCTCACCAAACTCTTCGGCCTTGAAGCAACGTGAGGTTCAATTCTCGTAGCTTTTCCTCGTAGCTCGTTTCTCGCAGTTCTGAAACTAATCTGTTGGTAAACCTTGGTATAATCTGGCATACCTTTGAACCTTCTCCAGCCACCTACGATCTTAGAAGAACTTTAAGAGTTCCTGAATCTTGCAGTAACCACCCTGAAGCCATCAACACTGCCACTCTTCTGGTCAAAAAAGGTGTCCAGCCGCTGGACACCCTCATAAAGACTGTCAAGCAGTAACCTTCCCCGCGATAGTATCCTGACGATTAAATGCGACCTCAGCACACAGTATACATTTACTAAACAAATAATCTACCACTTACGGGCTATTCATACCCGTGCCACATTGGGTGGCTTAATCTTCATCAATCAATCAATCAACCTTCTCCAACTTTGTCTTAGCCTTGATTAGGTGTGGACTTCACACTGGAGCCGCAAACTCCAAGATTGGTCTGACGTACGCGACATGCAGTGTTCTAAATGATTACTTACACAAATTTCTTAAGGCAGTTCTGATGTTAGCCAGCCTCGCATATGCCGTTCATAATCTTTTTATGTGCGTACAGGTAGAACACAGACTAGGACATGAATGAATCAGACCAATTAGAGCAAATTGTCAGCGTCTGTAGTTAATGAAAGGAATATTCTAAGAATAAGATGCTCATGTCCACTGTAACCTGTACTCCAGTCGATTAAAGATGGTAAGGCGGAACGTAGGAGCTGAAGCTCAACCCTAACAAGGAGAAGCATTGGGGTGTTGACTCCAGATGAAGTGTATAGTTTGCTAATAGTAATTCAACCGCTTGTACTACTGAACTAGCGTAGTAGAGGTGGTTCGTACCTCAAGGGAAGGAACCACCACCACTAGCATCACTAGCACAAGTTCCTAGAACTAGCATCACTTTCGTACTTGCAAATGCAAAAAGTACTGAACTTACTCTCGCTGATATTCTCGAAATAAATAATCCCACATTTGCTAGGTTGTGTTTACTGTTTTCTCTCAAATTTCCGTCCCATTACGGAAAAGGGACGGAAAAAACTGTCCCTGCGCGTTCACTCAACCGTCACTGTCATCATTTTATCCTGTACAGGACCCGACCTGGTTCCATTCACTTCTCTGGGACTGAAATACCAGGACGACATAGGCTGCCTTCAGAGTGAGGCTCCGAGTCACCCCAATCACCTCTCTAAAACTCTGAACTTAAAGCTAACTTCTCTTTTAGGCGAGGTAAAAGAGCCGAGAGAGAGCGAGAGAGAGAGAGAAACTCTAGAGAGCTCCATAAATCATGAAGGGCGGCCTGAATCACGTACAATGCAGCACTGGGAGCCACTGTACATAAACCGGAACTTTTTCATTGCACGACCGGACCGGGACGCGGCATTTCTGCTCTTCACTAAAGAGCACCAGTAATCATGAGGCCGTTCCAGGCTCTCCTTATTTTCAATCTCGTGTTACAGCGAAACTTTTTATGAAAATGTATACATATGTTTTTTTTTTAGATAAATTTGGAAGTTCAGTTTGCAACTATTGGCAGTTGATTCGGGAGATCAGCAAGCACAGGAAGGTATATTCTCTGTACTCAGTAAATGAGGAAATTGATGGTGAGGAGATTAGTCATTCACCCAGCCAGTTTGACAGTCAACCAGCCAGTTTGCCAGCCAACCTGCTAGTTTGCCAGCCAACCTGCTAGTTTGCCAGTCAACCAGCCAGTTTGCCAGCCAACCTGCTAGTTTGCCAGTCAAACAGCCAGTCTGCCAGCCAATCAGCCAGTTTGCCAGCCAAACAGCTAGTTTGCCAGCCAATCAGCCAGTTTGCCAGCCAACCTGCCAGTTTGCCAGTCAAACAGCCAGTTTGCCAGCCAATCAGCCAGTTTGCCAGCCAACCTGCCAGTTTGCCAGTTTGCCAGTCAACGAGCCAGTTTGCCAGTCAACGAGCCAGTTTGCCAGTCAACGAGCCAGTTTGCCAGTCAACGAGCCAGTTTGCCAGTCAACGAGCCAGTTTGCCAGTCAACGAGCCAGTTTGCCAGTCAACGAGCCAGTTTGCCAGTCAACGAGCCAGTTTGCCAGTCAACGAGCCAGTTTGCCAGTCAACGAGCCAGTTTGCCAGCCAATCAGCCAGTTTGCCAGCCAACCTGCCAGTTTGCCAGTCAATCAGCCAGTTTGCCAGCCAATCAGCCAGTTTGCCAGCCAATCAGCCAGTTTGCCAGCCAACCTGCCAGTTTGCCAGTCAAACAGCCAGTTTGCCAGCCAATCAGCCAGTTTGCCAGCCAACCTGCTAGTTTGCCAGTCAACGAGTCAGTTTGCCAGCCAACCAGCCAGTTTGCCAGCCAACCAGCCAGTTTGCCAGCCAATCAGCCAGTTTGCCAGCCAGACCAAGCCAACCAGCCAAGCCAACCAGAGTCTGAACTGCCAACAAAATTTTCACCCCTCATCGACCCAGTTGCCTTTAACTACTCATCAATTTCTCCCTACAGGTTTTAATTTTCCGTCTCCCTTCGCCTGGCATTCTTCACTCCCTTTCCTCGTTTACATCCCCGCTTTTGTTTCACCAAGGTTCTGGTTCGAATCCCTGAGTAATCATCACTGGTTACTACTTCTATTCTTCGTCCCAGTCCTGGGGCCAGATTCACGAAAGCAGTTACGCAAATACTTACGAACGTGTACATCTTTCCTCAATCTTTGACGGCTTTGGTTACATTTATTAAAGAGTTTACAAGCATGAGAACTTGCCAATCAACTGTTGTTATTGTTATAAACAGCCTCCTGGCGCTTCGGAGCTCATTAACTGTTTAATAATTGGAAACAAAGCCGCCAAAGATTGAGGAAAGATGTACAGGTTCGTAAGTGCTTGCGTAAGTGCTTTCGTGACTCTGGCCCCTGGTTTTTACGCTTGGGGTATTATTATTATTCTCAGGTTGCACCATTTCGTATTCTTCATCCATATGGTTTATTCCTCTGGGTAGTCCTTATCCCCTCTGGTTTGCACCCCTGGATAATCGTCGCCCCTCTGGTTTGCACCCCTGGATAATCGTCGCCCCTCTGGTTTGCACCCCTGGATAATCGCCGCCCCTCTGGTTTGCACCCCTGGATAATCGTCGCCCCTCTGGTTTACACCCCTGGATAATCGTCGCCCCTCTGGTTTACACCCCTGGATAATCGTCGCCCCTCTGGTTTACACCCCTGGATAATCGTCGCCCCTCTGGTTTACACCCCTGGATAATCGTCGCCCCTCTGGTTTACACCCCTGGATAATCGTCGCCCCTCTGGTTTACACCCCTGGATAATCGTCGCCCCTCTGGTTTACTCCATTTGGTATTCTTCCGTTTTGTTGATTGCTTGTTATTCTTGTCGTGTGTCTCTCTTGATTATTAATTGTCAGCCAGTTCTCTCCCTGCAGGTCCTGGTGCCTGTGCTTTGTTGCTCTTGATTGCTACTTCTCTTTCCATAAATTTGTAAAGTCAATTATTATTCTCTAGGTTTCAGTGTGTGTACTCACCTAATTGTGCTTGCGGGGTTGAGCTCTGGCTCTTTGGTTCCGCCTCTCAACTGTCAATCAACTGGTGTACAGGCTCCTGAGCCTACTGGGCTCTATCATATCTACATTTAAAACTGTGTATGGAGTCAGCCTCCACCACATCACTGCCTAGTGCATTCCATCCGTTAACTACTCTGACACTGAAAAAGTTCTTTCTAACGTCTCTGTGGCTCATGTGGGTACTCAGTTTCCACCTGTGTCCCCTTGTTCGCGTCCCATCAGTGTTGAATAGTTCATCCTTGTTTACCCGGTCGATTCCCCTGAGGATTTTGTAGATTGTGATCATGTCTCCCCTTACTCTTCTGTCTTCCAGTGTCGTAAAGTGCCTTTCCCGTAGCCTTTTCACGTAACTCATGCCTCTTAGTTCTGGGACTAGTCTAGTGGCATACCTTTGGACTTTTTCCAACTTCGTCTTGTGCTTGACAAGGTACGGGCTCCATGCTGGGGCCGCATACTCCAAGATTGGTCTTACATATGTGGTGTACAAGATTCTGAATGATTCCTTACACAGGTTCCTGAACGCTGTTCTGATGTTAGCCAGCCTCGCATATGCCGCTGACGTTATTCTTTTTATGTGGGCTTCAGGAGACAGGTTTGGTGTGATATCAACTCCTAGATCTTTCTCTCTGTCCGTTTCATTAAGTACTTCATCTCCTATTCTGTATCCTGTGTCTGGCCTCCTGTTTCCACTGCCTAGTTTCAATGCTTTGCATTTACTCGGGTTGAACTTCAACAGCCATTTGTTGGACCATTCACTCAGTCTGTCTAGGTCATCTTGGAGCCTCCTACTATCATCCTCTGTTTCAAATCCTCCTCATAATTTTTGCATCATCGGCAAACATTGAGAGAAACGATTCTATACCCGCTGGGAGATCATTTTCATATATCAGAAACAGTATAGGTCCAAGGACTGACTCCTACGGGACTCCATTCGTAACGTCTCGCCAATCTGAGATCTCACCCCTCACACTGACTCGTTGTCTCCTGTTGCTTAGGTACTCCTTTATCCAATGGAGTACCTTCCCTTTCACTCCAGCCTGCATCTCCAGCTTTTTCACTAGCCTCTTGTATGGTACTGTATCAAAGGCTTTCTGACAATCCAAAATATGCAATCTGCCCACCCTTCTCTTTCTTGCCTTATTTTTGTTGCCTAGTGTGTGTGTGTGTGTGTGTGTGTGTGTGTGTGTGTGTGTGTGTGTGTGTGTGTGTGTGTGTGTGTGTGTGTGTGTGTGTGTGTGTACTCACCTAACAAATTCAACTGTGTGTGTGTGTGTTGTGAGTGGTGTGTGTGTGTGTGTGTGTGTGTGTGTGTGTGTGTGTGTGTGTGTGTGTGTGTGTGTGTGTGTGTGTGTGTGTGTGTATTTTCTGTTTTTTCATGCAGGATCGAGCTGTTAGCTCTTGGACCCCGTCTTTCTAACTGTCGGTTTTGTAATGTACTGACTTCCAACCTATTTTTCCTCTATCATATCTACTACATACATTTCTCTCTCTCTCTCTCACGCACACACACACACACACACACACACACACACACACGCACACACACCACACACACACACACACACACACACACACACACACACACACACACACACACACACACACACACACACACACACACACACACACACACACACACTCACACACTCACACACACACACACACACACACACACACACATCCCCAGAATGCAGCCCATCGTAGATGTTAACCTTCCCCTCTTTTTTCTTCCTCTCAACCCCTTCCCTCCCTTCTACTACCTTCCCTCCCTTCTCCTCCCTTCCTCCCTTTTCCTCCCTTCCCTCCCTTCTCCTCCCTTCCCTCCTATAGTTAAATTGTCTCCACACTCTCGTTAAGTGTTCGTAATCGCTTCAAGTTCTCTCGCTGTGCTGTCCGCATTGCAAATTAGCCGCCCTGTCCTCACACTTATTACACCGTATTTTTGACGCTATTGACAAACCATAAAAATCAGGAACTTTGTGAAAATATATAATAATATTGACTCTCGTTTAGACTAATAAGTATCGCTCTAAATAGGTGAGGTGTTGCACGGATTTTGGATAAGGCAAAACCACTCTAAATATCACGAATGATTCATCACTTACAGATCAGTTTAAGAGCTTTTAAAAACCCGACTTGAATTCCTCGTCCTCTTAACTCTTGTTAGAATGCAGGAATTCACTCAAAGCAAGTCTTCGGAATTCCTGCAAGAGTTGCATTGTCCTATATCGGTTCATTGCATTCTGCATCGATTGTGCTTGGGCGACCTGTTCCCTCGAGCGAAAGTGTGCATTATGCTAATTTTGTCTTGTTGTTCAGAGTCTATTGCAGCAATTGTTACGTGTGTTGAGTTTGCTAACAGCTGTCATGCACGTTCCTTGTCATGCACAAGACGAAG
>NC_091175.1:17460314-17513441 GCF_040958095.1 Procambarus clarkii
TTGGAGGTAAAGGAAGTGTGGACTTGAAGCAGTCAATATTCCCACCTTCTACTTCAGTACATTATTAAAGATGCTTTCTAAAGGTGTTACTAATTTGAGCATTTTTATCTGGTAATGTGCGTCGTTCTCGACACTAAAGCTGAACAACTTGTACTGAGGGAAACATAGCGCGCGCGCACACACACACACACACACACACACACACACACACACACACACACACACACACACACACACACACACACACACACACACACACACACACACACACACACACACACACACACACACACACACACACACACACCACACACACACACACACACACACACACACACACACACACACACACACACACACACACACACACACACACACACACACACACACACACACACACACACGCACCCCCCACACACACACACGCACCCCTCCCCCTCCACACACACACACACACACACACTCAGGATCCTGTACGCTAGTTGAGAGGCGGGACCAAAGAGCCAGAGCTCAACCCCCGTAAGCACAACTAGGTGAGTACATACATACACCAGACCGTCCTGACAGAACTGACTTTAAATAATATACTAAATTGCCCGAACCTAACATAACCAAAGACCCACATATAGAAACCATGAATGTTTGTGACCGCTATGATATATTGTCCATCATATTTCACCCTATTGGGGAGTTTGACATATTGCGATGACATATTATTCGTGAGGACAGTTTACACGCACATGTATTCATACACACATGTACACATGTGTGTCCATGTATGCGAACAAGCCTGAATGGTCCCCAGGCATATATGCAACTGAAAACTCACACCCCCAGAAATGACTCGAACCCATATTGCCAGGAGCACTTTGCAACTGGTGTACAGGGCACCTTAACCACTCGACTTCACATGTGTGTACACGTGTCATTTGGTCATTTGGCCAAAGAGCCAGAGCTCTAATAGATTAACTCTCACTCTGATAGATTAACTCTCACTCTGACAGATTCACTCTCACTGATAGATTAACTCTCACTCTGATAGATTCACTCTCACTCTAATAGATTAACTCACTCTGATAGATTAACTCTCACTCTGATAGATTAACTCTCACTCTAATAGATTAACTCTCACTCTGATAGATTAACTCTCACTCTGATAGATTAACTCTCACTCTGATAGATTAACTCTCACTCTGATAGATTAACTCTCACTCTGATAGATTAACTCTCACTCTGATAGATTAACTCTCACTCTAATAGATTAACTCACTCTGATAGATTAACTCTCACTCTAATAGATTAACTCTCACTCTGATAGATTAACTCTCACTCTGATAGATTAACTCTCACTCTGATAGATTAACTCTCACTCTGATAGATTCACTCTCACATTCCCCATTATTAAATTTCTCACCCATACACCTATTAATATTCCTTAGTTCAGCGAATTTAAGTTATATTCACTTATTTTGTGTTAATGATTCGTCTAACTTCGGCCTGGGGCACTGACTGAAAATTAACCAAATGCTTCGATTTTATCGATCTTTGTGTTCACGGACAATGCAATTACAAGAACATGGTGTATCAATGAGAAAATGTTGAAGCCATGCAATGGGATCGAAGCCGCGTTCCTGGCCTCCTCCGCCACACGTACTACACATACAGCAACCCGTTCTCACAAATTTAATAAGTCAATATTGACTTATTAAATATGTGCATAGGTGACATACATAACATAATAGTTTACCTTGAAAAGCTTCATAGAAAACACCGACCTTACCTAACCTACTTAGTATGTTAAGATAAGCATCTTATTGCTTCGTAATTACAATTATTACCTAACCTATACCTATAATAGGTTAAGTAACAATTGTAATTACGAAGCTATAAGATGCTTATTTTAACATACTAAGTAGGTTAGGTAAGGTCGGTGTTTTCTATGAAGCTTTTCAAGGGAAACTATTATGTTTAGTATGTCACCTATGCACGCAACTAATAAGTCAATATTGACTTATTAAATTTGCGAGAACGGGTTGCATACAGGACCGTGATGGGCGTGTGATGGCGTGTGACCATGTGGTACAGTCGACTAGAGCGCGTCTGGGAACACTCAACGCGTAGGTTCGAACCCATGTGAATTTCTTCTACGGAGTTCAATGTTGGATTTCATGCAGTGTTTTCTCATGTCGTTACGGTTGTTAGCGCTATTTTCATCGTCGTTGCTAATTATAGTCTGCCGTTTGAATTATACTTTCCCGGAACTCTTAGAGTTACAGTCCCGTTCCTGTGCCAGGTAAGTCCACTACGGGATCACCATAACCCGTGCTGCTTGGAACTTGTTATTCTGAGTAGTTGAATCTAAAATCAACAACATCATATTGTCAAGATAATTTAATATTGTACAGAGCGAGCTTATGTGGTAAAATATCCCAAATGCATCTGTCTGTTAGGGAAAATGCTGTTTACTAGTAGCGCGGCTCTTGTTGTTAGGTAAGATTATGCATATATAATGCAGTGGCCCTCCGCCTGGGTGCTCAAATTCACACTGAGTGTATTTGTAACAAGGAGGAAGCCGGCCATTATGGCTTGCATGGTCTGCACTGCGGAAGCTCCAAGGAGGTGGTAAGCCAGCCGCAGGGAAGCTAACGGCTTCATTAAAAGCAGCCTTGCCACAGGCCGGTGCCCAGCAGAGAGAGAACCTCGTTTTCTAATTTGCCAAAACAACATTATACCCTTGGAAGAACGGTACATAGGTGATGTGGGACTACACTTCTGTATCCACCCTGGCTGGTACCTCGGTATTGATTGGACAAGTCGGCTAACCACAGGGTAGCAGTACAGTCAAACAAGTACAAGCAACAGGAACATAGGTACTCGTTCCTATAGCATCCAAGGTGCACAGCTCCTGGGGGCAAGTGTGCCGTGAGACTTCTCAAAGAAGTGGGTTCTAGGCTCATCGACACAACTAAGAGACCCAAGCGTAGCCAGTTTCCCGTTTCAGCGCCTCAATTTGACGATCCAGAGGGGAAATGCCTATTGTGTTTTCTTGGGTTGCTGTCTGGAGCTCGGGAACTCCAACAACCTTAATATCCTTTCATTGAAAACTTGTAAACTTGTAACTTTTACAAGTATCAAGTAAGGCAAAATGAAACATAGAAGAGGGTAGTGTGGAAGGGCATAAGAACACATAAACTTCATTGTGGGAACTTTAAAATACACTACTTCTTTGTGTGTACATTTCTACGAGGCTATGAGTCCTCTTTCCAACCAGTTGTTGTAACCCTCATCCACACACCCACACACACACACACACACACACACACACACACACACACACACACACACACACACACACACACACACACACACACACACACACACACACACCAACCCATCCTCCGAATTGACAGTACGTTTTACTACTAAGTGTAATAAGTGCATTTCCTGACTGCTATACATAGTACATAATTGCACTTAAGGGGCTGTTACATATACCCATCCCCCTCCCCCGACTAAAATCTCCTAGTTTTCTGTATGTGTATATATATATATATATATATATATATATATATATATATATATATATATATATATATATGCCTGGGGACCATTCAGGCTTGTTCGCATTTGTGTTCCTCACGTGTGCCCCAAAGAATGAAGTGATTTGATAAAATACCATACCCAAGATTACCATCAGAGTGCCGGCGGGATGATGGGGAAATAGCCTCGGCTACCATCATCTTTTGTTCGGTCGTGATGGTCGAGTAGTTAAGGGGTCCTGTACACCAGTTGCAGAGTGCATCTGGCAGTATGGCTACGAGTCACTTCTGTGGTGTGAGGTTTCAGTTATATATATATATATATATATATATATATATATATATATATATATATATATATATATATATATATATATATATATATATATATATATATATATATATATATATGCGAACAAGCCTGAATGGTCCCCAGGACTATATGCGAATGAAAACTCACACCCCAGAAGTGACTCGAACCCATACTCCCAGAAGCAACGCAACTGGTAACTACAGGGCGCCTTAATCCGCTTGACCATCACGGCCGTCAAAAAGGAAGTGATAGCCGAGGCTATTTGAGCCACTTCCCCGACGGCAACTCGGATGGTAATCTTGGGCATAGCATTTCACCAAATCACCTCATTCTTTGGGGCACACGTGAGGAACACAAATGCGAACAAGCCTGAATGGTCCCCAGGACTATATGCGAATGAAAACTCACACCCCAGAAGTGACTCGAACCCATACTCCCAGAAGCAACGCAACTGGTAACTACAGGGCGCCTTAATCCGCTTGACCATCACGGCCGTCAAAAAGGAAGTGATAGCCGAGGCTATTTGAGCCACTTCCCCGACGGCAACTCGGATGGTAATCTTGGGCATAGCATTTCACCAAATCACCTCATTCTTTGGGGCACACGTGAGGAACACAAATGCGAACAAGCCTGAATGGTCCCCAGGACTATATGCGAATGAAAACTCACACCCCAGAAGTGACTCGAACCCATACTCCCAGAAGCAACGCAACTGGTAACTACAGGGCGCCTTAATCCGCTTGACCATCACGGCCGTCAAAAAGGAAGTGATAGCCGAGGCTATTTGAGCCACTTCCCCGACGGCAACTCGGATGGTAATCTTGGGCATAGCATTTCACCAAATCACCTCATTCTTTGGGGCACACGTGAGGAACACAAATGCGAACAAGCCTGAATGGTCCCCAGGACTATATGCGAATGAAAACTCACACCCCAGAAGTGACTCGAACCCATACTCCCAGAAGCAACGCAACTGGTAACTACAGGGCGCCTTAATCCGCTTGACCATCACGGCCGTCAAAAAGGAAGTGATAGCCGAGGCTATTTGAGCCACTTCCCCGACGGCAACTCGGATGGTAATCTTGGGCATAGCATTTCACCAAATCACCTCATTCTTTGGGGCACACGTGAGGAACACAAATGCGAACAAGCCTGAATGGTCCCCAGGACTATATGCGAATGAAAACTCACACCCCAGAAGTGACTCGAACCCATACTCCCAGAAGCAACGCAACTGGTAACTACAGGGCGCCTTAATCCGCTTGACCATCACGGCCGTCAAAAAGGAAGTGATAGCCGAGGCTATTTGAGCCACTTCCCCGACGGCAACTCGGATGGTAATCTTGGGCATAGCATTTCACCAAATCACCTCATTCTTTGGGGCACACGTGAGGAACACAAATGCGAACAAGCCTGAATGGTCCCCAGGACTATATGCGAATGAAAACTCACACCCCAGAAGTGACTCGAACCCATACTCCCAGAAGCAACGCAACTGGTAACTACAGGGCGCCTTAATCCGCTTGACCATCACGGCCGTCAAAAAGGAAGTGATAGCCGAGGCTATTTGAGCCACTTCCCCGACGGCAACTCGGATGGTAATCTTGGGCATAGCATTTCACCAAATCACCTCATTCTTTGGGGCACACGTGAGGAACACAAATGCGAACAAGCCTGAATGGTCCCCAGGACTATATGCGAATGAAAACTCACACCCCAGAAGTGACTCGAACCCATACTCTTTACTCACTTCCTTTTTGACGGCCGTGATGGTCAAGCGGATTAAGGCGCCCTGTAGTTACCAGTTGCGTTGCTTCTGGGAGTATGGGTTCGAGTCACTTCTGGGGTGTGAGTTTTCATTCGCATATAGTCCTGGGGACCATTCAGGCTTGTTCGCATTTGTGTTCCTCACGTGTGCCCCAAAGAATGAGGTGATTTGGTGAAATGCTATGCCCAAGATTACCATCCGAGTTGCCGTCGGGGAAGTGGCTCAAATAGCCTCGGCTATCACTTCCTTTTTGACGGCCGTGATGGTCAAGCGGATTAAGGCGCCCTGTAGTTACCAGTTGCGTTGCTTCTGGGAGTATGGGTTCGAGTCACTTCTGGGGTGTGAGTTTTCATTCGCATATAGTCCTGGGGACCATTCAGGCTTGTTCGCATTTGTGTTCCTCACGTGTGCCCCAAAGAATGAGGTGATTTGGTGAAATGCTATGCCCAAGATTACCATCCGAGTTGCCGTCGGGGAAGTGGCTCAAATAGCCTCGGCTATCACTTCCTTTTTGACGGCCGTGATGGTCAAGCGGATTAAGGCGCCCTGTAGTTACCAGTTGCGTTGCTTCTGGGAGTATGGGTTCGAGTCACTTCTGGGGTGTGAGTTTTCATTCGCATATAGTCCTGGGGACCATTCAGGCTTGTTCGCATTTGTGTTCCTCACGTGTGCCCCAAAGAATGAGGTGATTTGGTGAAATGCTATGCCCAAGATTACCATCCGAGTTGCCGTCGGGGAAGTGGCTCAAATAGCCTCGGCTATCACTTCCTTTTTGACGGCCGTGATGGTCAAGCGGATTAAGGCGCCCTGTAGTTACCAGTTGCGTTGCTTCTGGGAGTATGGGTTCGAGTCACTTTTGGGGTGTGAGTTTTCATTCGCATATAGTCCTGGGGACCATTCAGGCTTGTTCGCATTTGTGTTCCTCACGTGTGCCCCAAAGAATGAGGTGATTTGGTGAAATGCTATGCCCAAGATTACCATCCGAGTTGCCGTCGGGGAAGTGGCTCAAATAGCCTCGGCTATCACTTCCTTTTTGACGGCCGTGATGGTCAAGCGGATTAAGGCGCCCTGTAGTTACCAGTTGCGTTGCTTCTGGGAGTATGGGTTCGAGTCACTTCTGGGGTGTGAGTTTTCATTCGCATATAGTCCTGGGGACCATTCAGGCTTGTTCGCATTTGTGTTCCTCACGTGTGCCCCAAAGAATGAGGTGATTTGGTGAAATGCTATGCCCAAGATTACCATCCGAGTTGCCGTCGGGGAAGTGGCTCAAATAGCCTCGGCTATCACTTCCTTTTTGACGGCCGTGATGGTCAAGCGGATTAAGGCGCCCTGTAGTTACCAGTTGCGTTGCTTCTGGGAGTATGGGTTCGAGTCACTTCTGGGGTGTGAGTTTTCATTCGCATATAGTCCTGGGGACCATTCAGGCTTGTTCGCATTTGTGTTCCTCACGTGTGCCCCAAAGAATGAGGTGATTTGGTGAAATGCTATGCCCAAGATTACCATCCGAGTTGCCGTCGGGGAAGTGGCTCAAATAGCCTCGGCTATCACTTCCTTTTTGACGGCCGTGATGGTCAAGCGGATTAAGGCGCCCTGTAGTTACCAGTTGCGTTGCTTCTGGGAGTATGGGTTCGAGTCACTTCTGGGGTGTGAGTTTTCATTCATATATATATATATATATATATAGAATCAAAATGTTAAATTTAGAATTGTTTGTCATACAAGCAATACATTAAATAAATACATTAGTGGACAAAATGACAATAAACCGTTCCTGCTAATCTCTCATTATCTAATACACTTCTGATTGTAATGTAATGTGATTGTAAATTTGATATGTAACGAGAATAACAGCTTAAACTAATACAATATTGAATTGCCATACGTAGGAGGGTTCGTGTTATGATTTGACCAGGTTACCGTAATTGGATGAGAAATGTTGATATTAGGATACGTAATATTAACATACAACCAGGTGTCTCGAGTGTAATTAAGATCCTTGGGGGGGATTCGAACCGTCTAGACATTCTGATTGTATTGCGATACAAAGTCTCTGAGTCTGAATAACGAAAGTGTATTTCGAAGTCTGTGAGGCTCTTCGTTTCGTGCAAGATTAGTCCTTTTATTGGACGAACAGGTTCGTGTAGATGAGAAGAGCGGGAGAGTTTGATTCGGGCTGAACCTTAGCTGTAACGAACTATAATCTGGTTTGTTATTGGGAAGAAGGGAGGAAGGGAATTATCGGGGGGGGAAAGCGCCAAGCCATTACGACTATATAGTAATTGGAGTCAGGATAAGGATTTGGGATGGGACAGGGGGAAGGAATGGTGCCCAACCACTTGGTGGACGGTTGGGGATTGAACGCCGACCTGCATGAAGCGAGTCCGTCGCTCTACCGTCCAGCCCAAGTGGTTGGGCAGAACATTGACTTTTATAGACGTAAAGAATGACAATGATCATTGAACAACTCCACAAGGGCCGTGACGAGGGTTCGAACCTACGTCCGAGAGCATCCCAGACACTGCCTTAATCGACTGCGCAACAACATGGTAAAAAGAATTGCAACCAGAAGTTCTACTGCCCTTACTTGGACTCTGCAGCCTCTCAGAGACAAACCAGGATTTGTGGATTTGTTCACTTGATGCATCACGCTATTGTGATTTCTGTGTACAATGGTCATTGTTTAACTTCTCGGAAACCATTCAGCTGTTGTTGAACACAGTGGTCTGATATGGCCCCAATCAGTTCTGAGTACTATATTTAAAGCATTGTTTAGCTGTCTATCGCGATTTTGAATACGTTTCAAGTATAATTGGAGGATTATAGGTAATTGCAGCAGAGAAATTAATGGCAACTCGCCCCCCCCCCTTCAAACCACTTGGGCTGGACGGTAAAGCGACGGTCTCTCATCATGCAGGTTGGCGTTCAATCCCCGACCGTCCACCAAGTGGTTGGGCACCATTCCTTTCCCCCGTGCCATCCCAAATCCTTATCCTGACCCCTTCCCAGTGCTATATAGTCTTAATGGCTTGGCCCTTTCCCCTGATAATCCCCTCCCCCCTCCACTTCCAGGGTCTCAGCTCGCCTAACAAGCAATCAGGAACGTGTGAAATAAAAGCCTGTTCCATATTTCTCTAAGACAATTAGAACATTCAAAAGCCTCTGGAACTCCGTATTAACCTAAATATAACTCACTGTTATTCCATTGTTACACGTTGATGCTTTAGCTGAGTGGGAGAAGTATTTGTAATCTTATTTCCATGCAGATTTTTCCTTTCCCTGCCGCGAGTTTGTTGAGAAGGTCTTAGTTCGATGGCCCAATTGTAACGACCTGTGGAGTGCGCGCGCATGCTCTCATGCTCGCATATTCTTCCTCACTTACGCACCGACGCACACTCAAGACGCACTCTCACGCCCTGGCACGCACTTTGACGTACGTTCCAAATGCCTATAAAACCTGCAAAAAGGAGAAGTGTGCTTGCAATCACCAGCCGGCCGGCTCAACAAGACCTCCAGGTGTTAGGTTCCAGAGAGTATATGTGTGTGTTGGTTTAATTAATGTCCGCTGACAGGTGGCGGTCATACGGTGTCAGGGGAAGCTGTTTAAACCACCGTGAGGTTTATTGGTTTAAGGACGTGGGGGCAGCGGCTCTTTATATGATAATCTCCGTGGAGATGGTGTGGCTACCAGTGAATATAGTCTCATAGCACAGTTGGCTTCGTACTCGAATCTGTCATACCTCCGCAACAAAGGAGAAATGCAGTAGTCGGTCTGTTGGGGGCTTCCTCTGCCTGCTTAACACAATAGCAATCAGAACTTTTAGTACCGTAATATGTCCGATACTCAGCCGCCACTCTTGTTTTTACACCTATATTCCCCCAAACTCATTTTTTTTTATTGTCGTTGAAATATTTCCAACCCGCTCTTTCCAGTTATATATAGATTGTTTTCCTCGTTGTTGTATGTAAAAATGTATATTTTTCTGCATCAGCCTGAATGTTAGTGTGTGTGTGTTTTGGGTATTGCTTCCTTGTTCACCAATGTGTCTGTGGATGACAATACGAGAACATTGTTATGGGCTAAGCTTACAGGGACGCAGCTTGCATATCTATTGACAACACCAGATCACGTTTCTATATAATAGACAATTCGACGTCAATACCAAAAGTCTCTTTACTCTGGGATCTGAAAAAGAAGTACAAACAAAAGTCATTAACAGTGAAAATATTTGCAGTAAGAATGGTCCAAAAATCGGATTATAAGAATTAGAGAGTAAGCTGGGAGACATGATTGGAACATACAAAATACTTTAGCGTATCCGCAAATCAGACAAACAGCTTTAGTAAGATGGATAACAGAGAAAAGGTACAATAGACAGAACAAATTATTAGCAAACATAAAGCGATAGAACGGGACCCAGAGCTAAAATTGGTATGACCAATTGAGGGTTACAACAGTCATGGTTTAACAAGGAAATGTATATGTTTATCTCTCAGAATGTTCGGTAATATGTTTATTGCTTGAGGTGTGTTTCTATGTATGTATGAACACGATGAACTGAACGGGGTGAGAATAGCTTGAGCTACCTCATCCCTTTGTGTGTATTTTACCTCAATAAACTTATTTCAATTTCAATTCAATTTCAATGGTTTAACATATAAATAAGCAGTACTTAAGTGGTCGTCGGATAGCAGCTAGAGAGGCAGACAGAAGCTATACCTCGTTCTATATATTTATATATAATTCTATCGTAAGTATCGGCCCTTTGTTGGAAGATGGTTATGAAAATTATTTTATAAAAAGCCAGTGGCATTGGGGGGTTCGACCCTCTGCTGGTGCTCTAACAAGCTTGACAATTGCTGTGCAATTGTCATCAGAACAGCTTAAATTGGATTTTTAATTAAATTTGGTCCCTCGTTCAATAGTGGGAACTACAGTCCACATCTCAGGAAATGACCAAGTAAAGAAAGACATGACTGGCGGGTAATCTGTGTGAAGGAGATGAGAGAAATATCAATATTCTGAAGTAAATGCTGAATAGAGTCCACAGATCGAGCCTAGAGATAGAGCTGAACAAAGATAGAGACTAGAGATAGAGGGAACAAAAGGTTGCAAGTAGCACGGGCTATGGTGAGCCCGTAGTGGGGACTTTCCTGGCACAGGAGCGGGGCTGTAACTGTGTGGTGGTGTCCCCCATCAGTCAGCACTTATATCAAGCTTCACTTCTCCACCACACCCCCACACCCACACCACCTGTCACGCCAACCTTCTCTCTTGTATCGACCCCTTCTACCTCTCCTCAGTTACCACCTGATAACGCACCAGGAGAGACAGAAACGTCATTTTCACTTCACATGTGCTGGGTATTGGGTTATTTTGCTTTTCATTAGGCATTGAATATATATTTGCAGAGGTAATATATATGCACTGTAAGATACACATTGATAATACCACGTTTGGTACCCTGTGATTTTATATATATATATATGATTATCTATTTGCGATTGTACGTTTGGGAGATAAATGTAGACGAACACTCTTTGGGGTGGTGAAACACATGCTAGATTTTACGTACTCCATGAAAATAATTGTAAGTACAAACCTTTGTACCGTTTCATCACATCTATGCATAAAGTAACTTTACAAACATGTGCAGAAACATACTATTTGAGAGCCAAAGCGGCGTGAGCGCCAGAATTGAACACAACGTCCTCTGAAGGTTGGCCCCGCCACCAAGCCTAACAGAAAATTTAGACCAAAGACATCAGAGAGGATATAGGCCTTTGCCGAGGCCCTTTTCAACTCTTGCTCTTCACCCTTGAGGTCACGACTCTTGCCTTTGGCTCATTAACAATCCATCTTACCTACCAACTACGTGGAAAATCCTCGAAAATTCAACCTTCGGGGAATAAATTAGGCTCTGTGAGGCCTAAATGATAGCTTGTCCGTGGACGAGAACATTAACATCAACCTTTAGGCTCGTTGAAGGATTCCTGTGTGTCGCTGTTTGTTTGTATTTCCACCCTAGTGATGCTAGAGGTCCTTCTGTTCACTCTCCTGTTGTTCTGGACCTCTGTTGCCCTGGGCCTCTGTTTCCCCGGGCCTCTGTTGCCCTGGGCCTCTGTTTCCCCGGGCCTCTGTTACTGGGGCCTCCGCTGACACCACTAACTCCCAATAACTTGTAAAAAGAAAAACAATTGTTCCGTGGGCCTGGTCTTGCCCGGGGAACTCGGCAGACCTGACCACTCAGCTAGAGGCAAGCCGGGTAAAAGCCAGTAGCTTAATTATGCATGGCGACTGCTGAAGCTGGGATGGGGCACAGTGCTCGTCTCCCGCCTGGCTCACACAGTCATTACGGTGCACTGTTTTCACCGTCACTGTCGTATGGTACAGTGGATATCCAAGACGATCTTGTTAATCACTTACCCAAGCTGCAGTGGTAGGGTGGTTATAGGGACTGGGGGATATAGCCTATCTAAAACGTGGTCGATTTATATTTCAATTCTGTCATTATTCATTTAATTCATACACATTCCTGTATTTACATACAAATATTTATACGCAGCTACTGTGATCTTTAAGTTAATGTGACCTTCACAGTTTCTGTGACCCCCAATTATTATTTATTGGAATGAATTCTTCAGTACTTTGGTCTCTTTATTGACTTTTCTACGTCGTTATTTTGTTTCATTTGACTTTTATAAATATATTCTTTATTAGATTTTTGCTTTTGGTGAGATTATTTCAGACAATGATAATGTAGTTTTTCACTATGTAGCACTGGTTGATACCTGGTTGATACCTGGTTGATACCTGGTTGATGGGGTTCTGGGAGTTCTTCTACTCCTCAAGTAGCACTGCATTCTAGTGTGTGTGTACTCACCTAGTTGTGCTTGCGGGGGGTTGAGCTTCGGTTCTCTAGTCCCGCCTCTTAACTGTCAATCAACTAGTGTACAGATTCCTGAGTGTGTGTGTATGTATATTTACTATTTATATTGTAGACGCAAATCCACGACGCGCCAAATAATTTTGTTCCTGTAATAGTTCTAAATAATGCAGTGGATTAAATAGGGCTTTAATAACCCACAAAATGACAATTATTTATATTTTTCCCATTATTTTTCTTGAATTGTATTGTCCAACTTGAAGGGGGAACGCCTGCAGGTATATTGTATAACAATTTATGCAGTTTAACTAGGGGGGGGGGGGAGGTGTGCATAGAGGGAAATTTGCCTGCTTGTGTGTGTTGTGTGACCTGGGTGTAGGTCACGTGTTTACAGGTGTGTTGTACAGGTGTGTTGATGTGTTGCAGGGTGTAGAGAGTATGAATGACGAGTGTTGTGCAGCTACCCAGGCAGAGGTAACTTTTAAAGCCGAAGAGTCCTGGCTTCAGAGCTCTTGTGTGTTAAGGTGTTGTGTGTGCTCATGTATACACATACGCGCTCGAGTGTCTTTATGTATATACGCACGCTCGTGATCGCGTACATGTACGCGGTTGGGCTTGGATTTCGTCACCGAATTGCGCTTATTTTTTTTTGTCTTGCACAAATTTTTTTTAGCCTCAGTTCTTTTTAAAATTCTGGTATAATCGATCCTTTGAATAACATTCAGGAACATAAAATGACTTCTTTTTTAAAGGAATTGAAATCTTTATTAAAGGAATGTAGTTGTAAAGGAATTATAACTACTTTATTCTAATATTTTGATATTTAAGACCAGCTCACAGCCTCCCAATCCCTCTCTGTATTAAACTACAAAATTCGACTTGTTCCGTAATATACAGGACTATCCCGCATCCAGTCTCATCCATTCCTGCTTAAGTTACAAAAGACAACTGGAGAATTTGTTTGTTTTCAAGAAAACTTATACGGATTAAAGCCAAAATTGGTCTACAGATTAGGCAAATAAACTCGTTTATTCCACAGAAGGAATTATTATTATTAACATCTTTATTGACAAAATTAATTACAATTTTGCCCCACAGAAGGAAAGGAGAACACAGACATGATAGAAACGCAAGATATGTTTAGGAATGGATTAATGGAAAGCGAATTATTCCTTCAGATGAGTACCAGATAACATGGTTCTTCTAGAGACTTAGTGAACATTATGAAATATTTTAAGTGGATTGGATTGCACTAAATAATTAAATTGGGACTTCTTCCCATTTTATACCACAAAGTATAAGGGTAGTAAGTATAAGGACATTGATTGGCATATCAGCCATCGTGAATGAGGTTGAAACACATCTGGAGGAACTCGATACGACAAAGTTAATAAAACCCCTTAATATAATATGCGCCTTAATGAAGCTGCTGATGAATGAACAAATACACAAGGGCCGTGACGAGGGTTCGAACCTTCGTCCGAGAGGATCTCAGACGCTGCCTCATCTGCTGATGAATGTTTCGTCAACTATATTTTCAATAAAACACTCGAGACAGGACATCTCCCTGGAACTATGATAATGGAAATCGTTGTCCCAATAATAAAAAAAGACAAAACCCGCTAAATGTATTGATGGTGCCATTTCTGACAAGCATTGTGTCTAATGCTTGAGAAAGTAATGGGGATGAAATTAATGGGAATAATTTCCCCCGAAGAAAGGGAATAATTTACAAACTTGATATAGACCAATGACAATGCAGACGAGGAGTCACAATAACCTGGCTGAATTATGTTGACCAATCCACACACTAGAAAATGAAGGGACGACGGCGTTTTGGTCTGTCCTGGACAATCGACTTGAGCATTTCGGTCCAGGATGGACCGAAACGTCGTCGTTCCTTCATTTTCTAGTGTGTGGTCTGGTTAACACCAATGCCAATGTTACCAACATATGACAGGAAAGAAAAGAGGCCTTGGCGATCGTTGTGGTGGGTCGATACACGTCGTTGGACATGGCACCACTGCTCTGTAATGCTTTTTGCGCTACCGCTCACAGGATGAGTATGGGGTGCACAATAAACTAGGCAACAATCATCACTACCCTTCAACCCACACACCAGCTTATCCTTCAACTCCTCGCCAACCATTTATCTCTCAACCACAAGAATTACACACCTGCAAATGTATAATACAGCCAGTCATTTGCACCGCGAGGAAAAAGAATATCAAGACGCCGCTGAATACATCTTGCCCAGTTGTCCGCCTATCCCCCAAACGTGCCATAAAACACCGCAAGGTAAATATGCACTGCCTTCAGCTGTGCAATCCAAGGAGACGAGGTAAATCGCGTTTGGAAGAAAAACAGCGTGAAAATTCAAGCTCAGGAATGTCTATATGTCAGGTGTATAATCATGTTTTCTCGGAGAGGCCGCAGTGTGGTGATGATATGTTGTTAAGAGAGGGTAGTGGAGCAGTTCTGGAGATTAATGGCCCTCAATCGGAAGAAAAAAGGTCAATTCTTTCTTCCATTCCTCTAGTATTACTTCGCCTCTGTCTCCCTCTTGCGTTGCTTCACCTTTCTCTCCGTCTATCAGGTGACTCAGGTGTGTTATTAGAGTGATAGACAGGAGCACTTGGCGTGTACAGGTGTGATACACCCGTCAACCACACAACGTTACCTTATACCAACTATTGTCACCTTGGTCCAACGTTACAGCAACGGAATAAGATAACAAAAACGGTACGGGTTAGCACGTGGTGTATGATTCAGTTTTCAATGGCTATATTTCTGCTAATATTCGTACATTTTCTCATAAAGTTTTCAGGCTGTTTATGGAGTAAAGGAAAAAGTTTTACTTGCCGATATCACGCTCAGGATTCGAAATTTGTGTACGCATAGTACACATAGTACGCAGGGAGCCGGTCGGCCGAGCGGACAGCACGCTGGACTTGTGATCCTGTGGTCCTGGGTTCGATCCCAGGCGCCGGCGAGAAACAATGGGCAGAGTTTCCTTTCACCCTATGCCCCTGTTACCTAGCAGTAAAATAGGTACCTGGGTGTAAGTCAGCTGTCACGGGCCCCCCCTGGGGGTGGAGGCCTGGTCGAGGACCGGGCCGCGGGGACACTAAAAACCCCCGAAATCATCTCAAGATAACCTCAAGATATACTCACGTGTGTGTGCAAAGGTCATTCCTGCCCAGTGGTGTGGTTAGTGTGTGTTTGTCTAGAGCATTAGTAACTCTCGTGTTCTCAGTCAGTGCATCACAATTTAAACGTTGGGGGCAGGTGTGTGTATAGGGGGCAATTTGCGTGCGTGTGTGTATGTGTTGCACTGATGGGTTCCACCACACCAGGTTATCTAGAGATAATTTCGGGTCTTAGCGTCCCCGCGGCCCTGTCCTCGACCAGGCCTCCTTTTTGTTACACACCCCTAGGAAGCAGCCCGTAGCAACTGTCTAACTCCCAGGTACCTATTTACTACTAGGTAACAGGGGCATCAGGGTGAAAGAAACATTTTGCCCATTTGTCTCCGCCTCCACCGGGGATCGAACCCGGAACCTCAGCACTACGAATCCGAAGCGCTGTCCATTCAGCTGTCAGGCGTCCTGACAGGCTGGGAATCATTTTTGTTCTAAAAATCTAAAATAACTCCAAAACGCCCTGTTTTAGATTTAGCTACTAGGAATTCAAATTTCCATGTAGCACGGACTATGGCGAGCCCGTATTTAAACGCTTCTAACAGGAGCATTTAAAGTGAGGGGCTTTAGTGGAACTTGAGATTCTTGATCAAATCTATGCACGTGTAGAATGCATTAAGCAGTAAGGTTTAGTTTAGCTTATTTTGACTAAATTATAATTGTCTTTGATCATGATAATAACAATATGCAATTATTATTCGTGACGTCATGACCAATCTCTTGATTCCAAAAGCCAATTTCAGAAGTTTTATAACAATAAATTAAAATTTTAAATTAATTTATTCAAAATAAAGTATATAAAGTTGAACAGAACTGGAAAAAAGTAATATATTTTTAAAGCCTTGACTATAGTCACGTGATTGTTTTACTTCTCTTTTTTTTTGCTTTATTTTAAATTCACAATCACAAATAAAAAATCTGGAAATTAATGTTGGAAGCCTAAGTAAACGCTGCCTACCTGCGTAAGCAGACAAGCTTACCCACATGTCTGCTTCCTAACAAGCAACAAGGAAGCACTAGTACATCAAAATCAGACAACGAACTATATTCATGTTAGCTAATGTGAAAATAATAAAAAGATTAGTTAAGACTGGGAAAATGCGAGACAATCAAAATATATTACAAAGATCTGAAAAAAATTGCTGTTTGAATTCAACCATTAAAAGTGTAACGTTATTAAGCTAGGTTCAGTAGCAAAGAGACTCACTGAGCAAGAGGTGACCTTCCAGTTAACATTATAGCCGATGTGAAAAATTTAACTGAACAGCGTGTACATATCCCAACAGCTGTAATGAACTGAGACAAGGGCTCCGTCAGAATTCTGTGTTTACCAAATGTCACACTCACCAATGACTGTACAAATTTAGGCTACTCACCAATATTTTCATCAAACCCCAACATTAAACAAATAAATGAATATGTTGTTGTTGTTTTAGATTCAGCTACTCGGAACAAAATTTCCATGTTGTACGGGCTATCTTGAGGTTATCTTGAGATGATTTTTGGGGCTTAGTGTCCCCGCGGCCCGGTCCTCGACCAGGCCTCCTTTTTGTTACACACACCCAGGAAGCAGCCCGTAGCAGCTGTCTAACTCCCAGGTACCTATTTACTGCTAGGTAAGAAGTTCATCAGGGTGAAATAAACTCTGCCCATTTGTTTCCTTATCCGCCGGGGATCGAACCCGGAACCTCAGGACTACGAATCCGAAGCTGTCCACTCAGCTGTCAGGCCCTCAGCTGTCAGTCCCCAGTGAGGCCGTGATGTATAAATGAATAGTAGGGTGTTTTATATATTCCAATCATTTGTCCGCGCCAGTCAAGCAGGGAGCAGCTTGACAGAGCAATCACAGGCTAAGCGCTGCCGGTGAATTATCAAGGTACCTTCTGGCAGCATAATAAACTAATTCCCCCAACTTGGGGATGCTTACCGCGATGAAACCTTAGCGCAGAGAGGGGATAAGTTTGTTTAGTCAAATGCTAACCTTCAGATCGCTTGTTAATGGAATGGGATATTGCTTTGTAGAGTGCTTGAAATTGAGGGGTGAGGTGAGACTGAGGAGTGGGGGTGAGGTGGAGGTGGTGGGGTGATAGGGAGGGGGAGTAGGAGGGGGGATGGACTGAGAGGGAGGTAGGGGGTACAAGGCGACAGCCAGGGACCCCAGGGGGTGCCAATAGAGTCTATAACTACCATGGTTGGAATGTATAAAATAAGGATTATTGCACACCAAAATAAGTTCAGATTTTATTCTATTGAATTCTTTGCAAAGAAATCAGCCCTAAACCTAACCAGTCCAAGGCCTAAATGAGCAATCCTAGGGCCTAAATATGCAACCTTAGACCTAATGCAAACAATCTTATGCCAATTTTAGTATATACATGTGTCACACTAGGCCTAGGGAATGTTAGGTTTCGGTTTTTGGGTTCATTGTCTGGCCCTCTGTAAATTTTATACTCCAATAAATGGACCTTTTTTCTTTCCAATAGTGTGTTGTGTACTACCATCCATAGTTACGTGGTACTGTCATTTGTGGATGACAGGTTGTCCGGGGGCACCAGACTGTGCTAGGGAGCAGCCAGGGACGTCAATTGAAGGAACTATGTCGATAGATATTCAAAATAAGTCAAATAAAAACCTTGCCAAGTTATATTTCAAAAAAATAATTCATAGGGACATGTTGCCGTGTCGTAAATTTGTAGAGACGATGTTTTGACAGTTACTAATAAGGTGTCAGGGAGTTGGAGCAGCCCCCCCATCCCTGCCATCCTCCCCTCTCCTGCTGTGTTGACACTTCCTCAGCCATCTTGCTCTTCCTGCTCACCATTCGCGATGCTGCCTCCCGCCTGAGGCCAGACAACGGCCTGCAGGTGCTCACTGCGCACTCTGAGAGCAGGATGAAGCTCTCTAGTGCCGGGTTAGCGAGTCTCCTTGTGGCTCTCAAGACCTTATGTGGCGCTGCCAAACACACAACATAACTCTAACTTTTTTGTTAATGTTGTTATAACGTTCCACAACGAAATTAAATTAGTAAAAAGAACGTGTTGGTTGCTGTGTGTGTGTGTGTGAGTGTGTGTGTGTGTGTGTGTGTGTGTGTGTGTGTGTGTGTGTGTGTGTGTGTGTGTGTGTGTGTGTGTGTGTGTGTGTGTGTGTGTGTGTGTGTGTAATTACCTATGTAATCCTGAATCTAAGTGTAGTTACAGGATGAGAGCTACGCTCGTGGTGTCCGGTCTTCGCAGCATTCTTTGCCATATAACGGGTTTAAAGCGTGTTTTATAATGTGTGTGTGTGTGTGTGTTTGCCGTGATAGTTTGGTTTTCGTTTGCATGTAGTTTAGTCGTAAGCTATCCTTAAGTGGTAATTTTTGGCTTGAGTTACTTTAATATGATTTAATTTACTGTTGATTTAATCCCAACCACTTGGGCTGGCTGGTAGAGCAACGGTCTCGCTTCATGCTGGTCGGCGTTCAATCCCCGACCGTCCACCAAGTGGTTGGGCTTAACAGATGTACATCATTTAACAAAATCCCTATAGTTTCAAGAGCTTAACTGAATAATACGCGTAACTTAAGTGGTTATGTAGATGCTAGCAACAGAAGACAGTTGTATTCAAAAAGCAATTGTAGTAGTTAAATATTTACAAAAACTGTTCATGACTGGTTATACATTGGTTATACATACACTGGTTATACATACACAATTGTCCGTGCTTACAAAATTCCTGTTAAATAATTTACAAACGAAAATGGCGGTAATATATTAAATTATACTTTTACACAGAAAACTCACTAACACGATGCATATCAATGAGAAAATCAACAAATTGATTTTTGATGTAATTGATGTTGACTTTATGCAGTTGATGTTGATTTGATGTTGATTTTTACGCCGGAGCAGAGGGCAGGTAGAGTGTTTACCTGCTTTGCTCACACCCAAGTGCCTTTTATATGTAAAATAAAATCAATAAATAAAATACTCGAGTGTGGTCCACGGTTCGAGCCTCCTAGAGCCCTGGGGAATGAAATTATACGTAAAACTTAGTATGGCTTCAGGAGAGAACTCCAGACTTCCTGTCGATTCAGTAGACTCCCAGGTTGTATAACTTTTAGCAGGTCAGGGTGGTATAGTGGTTGAGGCTGCGCCTGGCGGAACGTTGGTCGAAGGGTTCGAGTCACCTTATGAGCTCCAGTTGATTTTCTCATAAATTATTCTTTATTACCAAACAGCAGATTGACTGATGAAGATTAAGTCACCCAAGAGGTGGCACGGGCATGAATAACCCGTAACAAAACAGCAATGCTGTTATGTACTATATTTCCTGTCATTCTTGGTCAGGACGCCCAGCCACATAGGCTGGACGGTAGAGCGACTGTCTCGCTTCATGCAGGTCGGCGTTCAAGCCACGATCATCCAATTTGTTGGGCATCATTCCTTTCCCCCGTGCCATCCCAACTCCTTATCCTGACCCCTTCTAAGTGCTATATAGGCATAATGACTTGGCCCTTTCTCCTGATAATAATAATTCCTCGGGAGGGCATAAGAGTCCTCGATGGACCGAAAAATCGTAAATTTCGTTTCGCTTAATGTGTGGGTTTGGTTATTTATTTGTCATTATAACTTACAAAATACCAACAAAAGACGGTGCAGTTAATACTAAAGTGTTTACTACACTGATACATTACTTAGAACTTAGACTTTAAGTTAAAATTTTAACGAGTTGCAAAATATATCATAAATTGTCATAGCTCAAGTGATCCGTAGTATGAAATATTTGTATAAAAAATCAATTACACACTTCACACACTCTCTCTCCACCCCCTCCAGCACCCCCCCCCCTCCTCCCCGTCTCGGGTAACTGTTACATTAACCTTATTAACTGCCTCATTAAGCCCCCACTTGTCCCAACACTTGAGGATTCTCGGCAGCAAGTTTCAAGTCTTATATCACAGCATCCTAAAACAGAGTCGGCCAAAAAATGATAGTGATTATCGAGTGGCCCCGAGGAACCATAGTGCCCAGCCAGCCTCATTACCATTCACTGCGGGAGGCCATTACCGTATAACAGGAATATGGAGTTTACAGGAGTTACAGGCAGGAGGGCTGGCGATAAGATATGGCCACGCTGCTTCCTGGGTACGTCGTGTGTGCGGCAAATCAAGCTAATTTCACGAGTTTTATATTTGCTAATGATTAACTTTACTCTTTGGAGGGTCATTCGGCGCTCCAGCTTTGGAGAGCATCCGGTCCTTCGCACCAGATCCCTCCGGTGCGAAGTGTTCTAGCAAGTGATGTAAATTAATTTACCTCAGTCACCTGCTTCTGATCAGTCTTGACTCCAATGACAGTAGTGCCGGGGACATGTAGGTGTGTTATAGTCCACCTGGTGATGATAGCGATGAGATCAGTTATCCTCGTGATGATAGCAGTGAGAGCAGTTACCCTGGTGATGATAGCGATGAGATCAGTTATCCTGGTGATGATAGCAGTTACCCTGGTGATGATAGCAGTGAGAGCAGTTATCCTGGTGATGATAGCAGTTACCCTGGTGATGATAGCAGTGAGAGCAGTTATCCTGGTGATGATAGCAGTTACCCTGGTGATGATAGCAGTGAGAGCAGTTATCCTGGTGATGATAGCAGTGTGACCAGTTACTCTGGTGATGATAACAGGGAGACCAGTTATCCTGGTGATGATAGCAGTGAGAGCAGTTATCCTGGTGATGATAGCAGTTACCCTGGTGATGATAGCAGTGAGAGCAGTTATCCTGGTGATGATAGCAGTGTGACCAGTTACTCTGGTGATGATAACAGGGAGACCAGTTATCCTGGTGATGATAGCAGTGAGAGCAGTTATCCTGGTGATGATAGCAGTTACCCTGGTGATGATAGCAGTGAGAGCAGTTATCCTGGTGATGATAGCAGTTACCCTGGTGATGATAGCAGTGAGAGCAGTTATCCTGGTGATGATAGCAGTGTGACCAGTTACTCTGGTGATGATAACAGGGAGACCAGTTATCCTGGTGATGATAGCAGTGAGAGCAGTTATCCTGGTGATGATAGCAGTTACCCTGGTGATGATAGCAGTGAGAGCAGTTATCCTGGTGATGATAGCAGTGTGACCAGTTACTCTGGTGATGATAACAGGGAGACCAGTTATCCTGGTGATGATAGCAGTGAGAGCAGTTATCCTGGTGATGATAGCAGTGAGAGCAGTTACCTTGGTGATGATTACAGTGAGACCAGTTATCCTGGTGATGATAACAGTGAGAGCCGTTATCCTGGTGATGATAGCAGTGAGAACAGTTACCCTGGTGATGATAGCAGTGAGACCAGTTATCCTGGTGATGATAGCAATGAGAGCAGTTATCCTGGTGATGATAGCAGTGAGACCAGTTATCCTGGTGATGATAGCAGTGAGAGCAATTATCCTGGTGTTGATAGCAATGAGAGTAGTTATCCTGGTGATGATAGCGATGAGACCAGTTATCCTGGTGATGATAGCGATGAGACCAGTTATCCTGGTGATGATAGCGATGAGACCAGTTATCCTGGTGATGATAGCAATGAGACCAGTTATCCTGGTGATGATAGCAATGAGACCAGTTATCCTGGTGATAATAGCAGTGAAAGCAGTTATCCTGGTGATGATAGCAATGAGACCAGTTATCCTGGTGATGATAGCAGTGAAAGCAGTTATCCTTGTGATGATAGCAGTGAGAGCAGTTATCCTGGTGATGATAGCAATGAGACCAGTTATCCTGGTGATGATAGCAGTGAGAGCAGTTATCCTGGTGATGATAGCAGTTATCCTGGTGATGATAGCAGTGAGAGCAGTTATCCTGGTGATGATAGCAGTTACCGGTTGTTAGAGTGACTCGGGAGAAGGTAGTTAAGAGGAGATAGAGATGAACCAGAGTCACTTGGAAGGCACGCGAGGACAAGACGCTGGAATAGGAGGAACTGTGCCCAACCACTTGGGCAATCGGGGCTCGAACGCCGGCTTGCAAAAAGCGAGTCCGTCGCTGAATCGACCAATCCAAGTGGATAGGGGTAGCAATAGCACTATAATAACATTTAAAAAGTCATTTAACTTGCAGAATGATAATATTCCGCAAGTTATTTGCGCAACATCAAGCATTTTCGCAACTCCTTACGAAACCTTTACATCCCTCCTAAATCATAGTGGCTTTGCTTACAGTTATTACAGTTTAGGAGCTTGGGAACTTCACAACCCAAGGATATTTTTGTTATAAACAACCTCGGAATGCCTCGGAGCTCACAAACCGTCTAATAAATGTATACAATGCTACTCTGATTGAGCAAAGATGCACAGGTTTCGCAAGTGGCCCGAAAAATGCTCGGTGAATCCTGGCCCAGGAGCGACTTGGAAGAGGTTGAGAATAGGTTGCGGAGGAAAGAATAAGCTAATTAACACGAGTTAACTTTTCTGTGGGTTCCTGTTGCTTACAGCATAGCGAATGATAACGGGAAAAACAACGGGAACTTATGGGAATGGTGTTAACGCAACAGTTGGGGGAGAAGTGGGGGGGGGGGGAAGGGGGGTTAGGGGTGGGGGTAGGGGGTAAGTGGGGGAAGAGAGAGAGAGAGAGAGGACAGTAACCACGTATGGGAATACCGTCCTAATATACTGTTTGCTAACATTAGCGAGGGGCGCAAACAACCTTCCCCCCCCACACTAACAGGAGCTGGGGGTGTGAACAGCCCCCCACACAACAGCAGTAGGGGGGGGGGGCGGGCGTTAACGGAACACGCACAACAGTATTCGAGAGGTCTGGAAAGATTGCGAAATTGGTGCAAGCCCCATTAATAACATCAGAGGAACAAATTACAGCCCCATTACTGGCAGCAGAGGCGCCAGAACAGCTGCAGTTGGGTAATTAGCAACAGTATTGGTAAACAGTAAATGTGGTGATTAATAATGACGAGAATGGTAGCTCCCAGACGAGGCAGAGACGCCTATATTACCATGCCTGGGAAAGAGTGCAATATTAACTCTTAAATGCATCATCGGTTGGTGCAGCAAGAGCAGCAGCAAGAGCAGCATCAAGAGCAGCAGCAAGAGCAGCAGCAAGAGCAGCAGCAAGAGCAGCAGCAAGAGCAACAACAAGAGCAGCACCAAGAGCAGCAGCAAGAGCAGCAGCAAGAGCAGCAGCAAGAGCAGCAGCAAGAGCAGCAGCAAGAGCAGCAACAAGAGCAGCAGCAAGAGCAGCAACAAGAGCAGAAACAAGAGCAGCATCAAGAGCAGTAGCAAGAGCAGCAACAAGAGCAGCATCAAGACCAGCAACAAGAGCAGCAGCAAGAGTAGCAACAAGAGCAGCAACAAGAGCAGCAACAAGAGCAGCAACAAGAGCAGCAACAAGAGCAGCAACAAGAGCAGCAACAAGAGCAACAACAAGAGCAGCAACAAGAGCAGCAACAAGAGCAACAACAAGAGCAGCAACAAGAGCAGCAGCAAGAGCAGCAACAAGAGCAGCAACAAGAGCAGCAACAAGAGCAGCAACAAGAGCAGCAGCAAGAGTAGCAACAAGAGCAGCAACAAGAGCAGCAACAAGAGCAGCAACAAGAGCAGCAACAAGAGCAGCAACAAGAGCAACAACAAGAGCAGCAACAAGAGCAGCAACAAGAGCAACAACAAGAGCAGCAACAAGAGCAGCAACAAGAGCAGCATCAAGAGCAGCAACAAGAGCAGCACCAAGAGCAGCAACAAGAGCAGCAACAAGAGCAGCAACAAGAGCAGCAACAAGAGCAGCAACAAGAGCAGCACCAAGAGCAGCAACAAGAGGAACAGCAGCTAGAATTAATGCCATCCACAGCTTTCAACCGTTATCAACCATAGCGTCATCCATAGGGTACCACTATTCACCCATCTACCGTCATCCTCAGGACACATACACGCTCACTATGTGTCCCCTGTGTACAGGACACACGACAGTGTACTGTGTGTCTCTCCCCTCTTGTTAAGACACTTTAAAAATATTTGATCTAATTTCCTGAAGGAAAGAGTCACTATATTTTAGTTAACACTAAATATCTTACGGTAGTTTTTCTATGTTAATCTTCGGAAACAACCAAACTCAAAAGAGCAGAAGGAACGAGCGAGGAATAATAAATGTTGAAAAAAAGGTAAAAGAAAAAAATAGGTCTTCATATTCGTGTACTCTCGTAAAAGCTTAACATTAAAGTGTCTAGTTTTTTGCATTTTTTCCCCCACTTTTTTTCCCCGTGGCCTCAAGGCTCTGTCTTTTTCAGAGTCCGTTTTCAGAGTCCGTTTTCAGAGTCCTTTTTCAGAGTACTCGTATCTGTTTATCTCTTTTTTCACCCTATTATAACACTCCTCCTTTATTTGTCTAGCCACCATCTCCCTTCAACTATACCCCCTTAACACCTCACTTTACTGCCCCTTACCACACCTGAAGGTGTATCTATGATCATATCACCTAAAATAGGTCTCTAATGGGGTAGTTGAGTTGGTCGCAAGTTTCCGTGAGGTAACAAATGTCAAATATCAAGTGAGAAATATTTGAGAAACTAGGAAGGTGTTGAGGCTGGGTGTAGTGTGGCCAGCTGGGCCTGTGGGTGTGGTGTGGCCAGCTGGGCCTGTGGGTGTAGTGTGGCCAGCTGGGCCTGTGGGTGTAGTGTGGCCAGCTGGGCCTGTGGGTGTAATGTGGCCAGCTGGGCCTGTGGGTGTAGTGTGGCCAGCTGGGCCTGTGGGTGTAGTGTGGCCAGCTGGGCCTGTGGGTGTAATGTGGCCAGCTGGGCCTGTGGGTGTGGTGTTGCCAGCTGGGCCTGTGGGTGTAGTGTGGCCAGCTGGGCCTGTGGGTGTAGTGTGGCCAGCTGGGCCTGTGGGTGTAATGTGGCCAGCTGGGCCTGTGGGTGTAGTGTGGCCAGCTGGGCCTGTGGGTGTAGTGTGGCCAGCTGGGCCTGTGGGTGTAGTGTGGCCAGCTGGGCCTGTGGGTGTAATGTGGCCAGCTGGGCCTGTGGGTGTAGTGTGGCCAGCTGGGCCTGTGGGTGTAGTGTGGCCAGCTGGGCCTGTGGGTGTAGTGTGGCCAGCTGGGCCTGTGGGTGTAGTGTGGCCAGCTGGGCCTGTGGGTGTAGTGTGGCCAGCTGGGCCTGTGGGTGTAGTGTGGCCAGCTGGGCCTGTGGGTGTAATGTGGCCAGCTGGGCCTGTGGGTGTAGTGTGGTCGTCTTACGACTCATAAACGTTTAACAAGAAGCGAGAGAACAACTCTCTGGGGAAGAGGCGAGGGTTCGTCTCTCACAACCTCTTTTTCAACCCTTGTTCTTCCTTGTGTTCTCTGTTCTTTCTCTCTCGTGGTCTCTGTTCTGTCTCGTGGTCTCAGTTCTTTCTCGTGGTCACTGTTCTCTCCTGTGTTCTCTGTTCTTTGGGTTGGGTATACTTAGATATACTTGAAGAGCAATGACGTAGCCACTTTTCTCAGGTCTTAGATCCTACTCGTTCTGTGAGGTGTTCTTTCTGGTCAATAGACTATTAAATTATATGTATTAGAGGGTCCAAAGTCTTCCCCCACACATATTCTTTCTAATTAATTGTGTTACATTTGCAATTTGTGATGTTATTGGTGATTTTTTCAGTAAGATAATTTTTTTTACAGTTTTATTATTTATTTAATATAATGCATTTGTTTTACTGTATTTTACTGAAGTTTACTGTATCAGTTTTACTGTATGGGAGGTAAAAGCTTGTAGTTACCTCCCTTTCCTAGACCAGTGCTTCCCTCCCCTAAACCGGGTGCCGTCCTCACCATACTTCCTAGTGTCAAATTAGCCAGTTACCTGTTAAAAAAAAAGTCTGAGTAATTATTTCTTGATAAATGTTTACCTTTTGAAGTAACTTCTGCTTCATTTCCTTAACATTCTCGAGTCTCGTCTTCAGTACTGGGAGAGCCTAGTCATCTGAGAGTTTTAATTAGGCGAAAATTAATTGAAATTTGACTCCAGGCAGCTAGTTGAAGTTGAGGGTGTCTGGAAGATTGACTCCAGGCAGCTAGTTAAAGTTGAGGGTGTCTGGAAGATTGACTCCAGGCAGCTAGTTGAAGTTGAGGGTGTCTGGAAGATTGACTCCAGGCAGCTAGAGGAAGTTGAGGACGTCTGGAAGATTGACTCCAGGCAGCTAGTTGAAGTTGAGGGTGTCTGGAAGATTGACTCCAGGCAGCTAGAGGAAGTTGAGGACGTCTGGAAGATTGACTCCAGGCAGCTAGTTAAAGTTGAGGGTGTCTGGAAGATTGACTCCAGGCAGCTAGAGGAAGTTGAGGGTGTCTGGAAGATTGACTCCAGGCAGCTAGAGGAAGTTGAGGACGTCTGGAAGATTGACTCCAGGCAGCTAGTTGAAGTTGAGGGTGTCTGGAAGATTGACTCCAGGCAGCTAGTTAAAGTTGAGGGTGTCTGGAAGATTGACTCCAGGCAGCTAGTTGAAGTTGAGGGCGTCTGGAAGATTGACTCCAGGCAGCTAGAGGAAGTTGAGGGTGTCTCGAAGATTAACTCCAGGCAGCTAGTTGAAGTTGAGGGCGTCTGGAAGATTGACTCCAGGCAGCTAGAGAAAGTTGAGAGTGTCTGGAAGATTGACTCCAGGCAGCTAGTTGAAGTTGAGGGCGTCTGGAAGATTGACTCCAGGCAGCTAGAGGAAGTTGAGAGTGTCTGGAAGATTGACTCCAGGCAGCTAGAGGAAGTTGAGGACGTCTGGAAGATTGACTCCAGGCAGCTAGAGGAAGTTGAGGGTGTCTGGAAGATTGACTCCAGGCAGCTAGAAAAGGTGGAGGGCGTCTGGAAGATTGACTCCAAGCAGCTAGAGAAGGTGGAGGGCGTCTGGCAGCTGTCAAAATGGAAATCTGTGGACGATATGACAAGCGTAACATTTGAAGTGGTTGAGGCTATAAAGAAGGATTATGAACCAAGGCCACCCAGGTACCTACAGAAGACGAAGTGCATATTAACCGTTATTATTATGGTGCTTTTAAATTCACTAAACCGCCGGAAATTTGACGTTGTCATCAATATCGGGATTTTTGTCATGTTTTTAAGTGTGAGGACAGGTTGAGTAAATGATTGTGGGGGGACTGTCAGGTGAAAGTGCCAAGCCATTATAACTATATGGCACTGGTAAGAGGTCAGGATAAGGATTTGAGATGGGATGGGGGGGGGGGGAAAGGAATGGTGTCCAACCACTTGGACGGTCGGGGGATTGAACGCTGACCTGCATGAAGCGAGACCGTCGTTCTACCGTCCAATCCAAGTAGTTGCACTAAATGATAATGGATGATGCCTGACTTTGTTGAATGTGTGGGCGTGGCCTGAGTTGTGACTGGGGAGGTGTGGGCGTCACTGAAGTAGGGTACAGCAAGACGCAGACGTGACCCGAGATAGGACTCCACAAGGCATAATTGTAACCACTCCTCTGTGTCTGGGAAACATAGATGAGATTATGCCAGTCAAGAGGCATGTTGACATGGTACATATTGGCTACATAAAACAGATCTAAAACACAATATCGTCTATCTCTTTAATGATAGAGAATTCAGTTATTAGTTTTCACATGTAAATATTTCATGGGAGCATTTTGCTCTTGACGGCTTTGTTCAACATAACACTGTGACATTCCAATCAATCGTCATAGTTCACGAAAGGTCGAACGCATTTCATTTCTATGGGCAGCCATACAGGTGAAGCTCCTGGTTTTTTCCTGTAGGATTCGTTTGGGTATAAAAATGTACCTTTGGCATTAGATGAGCTTGGAACGTCATTAGAGAGATGGTGTTGGTGAGAGGCAGGAACCCCTACGGTGAATGTCTGGATCCTGGAACACCAGCCCTTAGTGACTGTGTGAGGTATGTGACTGTGTGAGGTATGTGACTGTGTGAGGTATGTGATTGTGTGGGGGTATCTGATTGTGTGGGAGTACCTTACCTTGCGGGAAAAAGAACAAGGACTGATGTCCCATCAGTCCTTAAGTTGGGACATCAGCTCAACAGCATTCAAAATCGATATACAATCATTTGTCAGAGTTAAAAAAAGTGGATTTATATGATTTGCAATATAAGCCATAATATAAGTCAATATAAGTTATAAGTAAGTGATGAGTTTTATATTGCATTCATCTTCACGAAAATCAACAACTCTTCAATAAATGTTAAAATTAATCGGCCTGAAATACTGACCAGACTTAAGGGAGAATGTGCCATTAATTTTCAACAAAATTTTCTTACACGTTTATTGAAGAGTCGGAAATATATTATTGGATGATTGAAATTTCTGATAACTGTTTATAATAGTTGTTTACACCTCCATGGTGACGATAAGGTGTGAGATTATCAGATCATATTCTGGGTATTGTTTTCATTAGTCTACGAGAGCATTTACATGAGTATTTGTGAATGAAAAAAGCTCATAATTCTATTTATAATCATGGTGAAATAGTATGGTATGAATTAACACTTTGGAGGGTGAAGGTCTTCATTCTAGGGCAGCATACTACACATCTCAAGATCTATTAATTTTAATGAATTTTTTTTTGTCGAGGCGCGTAACAGAGAGTAGGAATAGTAAAAGCCAGTCTTGATTATTTGAAGGTGTTACAGAACGGCAAGCAGCTTAGTGTTAATACCGTCAAAGAGCATTGGAAGAGAATTACATTAGGTCCTAGAGGAACAAAGGCACACACACACACACACACACACACACACACACACACACACACACACACACACACACACACACACACACACACACACACGGAAGCATTAAGGAAAACAGACAGGCAATATTAACGTCAAGGAAATACAAACTGAATGCCCAAAACTAGAAGATAGACCAAAAGCCCTCTCAAACACACGGACAAAGGCACATCGGTGGAACCGACTATAGAAAATGTATATAATCTCTTGTGACAGGACTTGCTAATGGTCCAGAACGGACCGAAACGTCTACCAATATTGAATGTCTAATTTTCAGGCAGGGGTCTGTGACTGTCTGTGTATTGTTAAGCTACATTGTGGTTAAGGAAGAAATGAGAGAAGCGCATGTGAAAACTGGATGCTACAATGGCAGTCTGAATACCATTAACGAATAGCTATAATTACACACTGAAGACGTGAGGATTGTCAGAGCTAGATCGAGACGAACTTTATACATATATATATTTCAAAGGAAGGACAGACTGCACTTGACTTTAGGTTCGACATTTTTTGGGGGGCGAATTGTTGTGTTTAGGGATTTACAAGATAATAATAAAATTTTCAATAATTACATTTAATTCCTTGGCTGTTTATATTTTAAGTTAACATTTGGCATGCTGTTGCTAATAGTACGTGCTAAAGTTATTAATGAAAGCTTTAGCACCGTAAATAACTTTGTCCAGCTCAAGCTTAAAACATTATTAATATGAAAGTAAAATTATTTAATTTAGATTCCTCTTGTAAATATTTAACTCCCGTGTGTGCTTGTGTTTGTGATTTACATAAGGCTCCATTTATGAATGCAAGTTGAAATTACAAATTTCACAAAAGGAAGTGTGGGAAAGCACACAAGAGTAGGGAGATTATTAAATGTAGCGAAGATGGTGCATAACAAGAATTTAATAAACAGTAATGGCAGGAGTGCCGGTGTTGAAACGTCCCCCTTCTGAGGCACGGAGAATAGACCAGAGATGAACGAGAACTGAGCATTGTAATATAAATATGTGTGGATACAATTTTCCGCTACATCCGAAGGAGTGAGAAGGAAGGCGTATATGGGATTGGAGAAAGAGATGGAAAGAGTGGAAAACTGTTAGAGAAGTCGAAGCTTAACTCTTGTATGAACGTGCTTGTTGGCGAGGAAAACTTTTAGGAATTGTTGAAGGAGAGGAGGAACTGGCTTCCCCACCTATCACCACCACCACTAACACACACTCTTTCTCGCTCTCTCTATTGCTGTCTCGTTGTCTGTGTCGTGCTCGGTGACGCTCTCTGTGGATGTGTGTGTTCGCTTCTGGCTTCCTGTGTATGTTTCTTGCTATTGTGTCTGTTTCTCGCTGTGTGTATGTCGTGCTCGCTCTCTCTCTCTCTCTCTCTCTCTCTCTCTCTCTCTCTCTCTCTCTCTCTCTCTCTCTCTCTCTCTCTCTCTCTCTCTCTCTCTCTCTCTCTCTCTCTCTCTCTCTCTCTCTCTCTCTCTCTCTCCTCTCTCTCTCTCTCTCTCTCTCTCTCTCTCTCTCTCTCTCTCTCTCTCTCTCACTCTCTCTCTCTCTCTCTCTCTCTCTCTCTCTCTCTCTCTCTCTCTCTCTCTCTCTCTCTCTCTCTCTCTCTCTCTCTCTCTCTCTCTCTCTCTCTCTCTCTCTCTCTCTCTCTCTCTCTCTCTCTCTCTCTCTCTCTCTCTCTCTCTCTCTCTCTCTCTCTCTCTCTCTCTCTCTCTCTCTCTCTCTCTCTCTCTCTCTCTCTCTCTCTCTCTCTCTCTCTCTCTCTCTCTCTCTCTCTCTCTCTCTCTCTCTCTCTCTCTCTCTCTCTCTCTCTCTCTCTCTCTCTCTCTCTCTCTCTCTCTCTCTCTCTCTCTCTCTCTCTCTCTCTCTCTCTCTCTCTCTCTCTCTCTCTCTCTCTCTCTCTCTCTCTCTCTCTCTCTCTCTCTCTCTCTCTCTCTCTCTCTCTCTCTCTCTCTCTCTCTCTCTCTCTCTCTCTCACTCTCTCGCTCTGTCTCTCTCTCTCTCTCTCTCTCTCTCTCTCTCTCTCTCTCTCTCTCTCTCTCTCTCTCTCTCTCTCTCTCTCTCTCTCTCTCTCTCTCTCTCTCTCTGTCTTTCTCTCTCTCTCTCTCTCTCTCTCTCTCTCTCTCTCTCTCTCTCTCTCTCTCTCTCTCTCTCTCTCTCTCTCTCTCTCTCTCTCTCTCGCTCTGTCTGTCTCTCTCTCTCTCTCTCTCTCTCTCTCTCTCTCTCTCTCTCTCTCTCTCTCTCTCTCTCTCTCTCTCTCTCTCTCTCTCTCTCTCTCTCTCTCTCTCGCTCTGTCTTTCTCTCTCTCTCTCTCTCTCTCTCTCTCTCTCTCTCTCTCTCTCTCTCTCTCTCTCTCTCTCTCTCTCTCTCTCTCTCTCTCTCTCTCTCGCTCTGTCTTTCTCTCTCTCTCTCTCTCTCTCTCTCTCTCTCTCTCTCTCTCTCTCTCTCTCTCTCTCTCTCTCTCTCTCTCTCTCTCTCTCTCTCTCGCTCTGTCTTTCTTTCTTTCTTTCTTTCTTTCTTTCTTTCTTTCTTTCTTTCTTTCTTTCTTTCTTTCTTTTTTTGCGCTCATGCGCCCATGATTGTGGAGGCAAAAGTTCATTGTAGGTTCTTTATATCACCGTGGTCAGAATCAGACACAGCCGCTGGTGACCCTGACGGGAGTATAAGGTCCTCTTCTCCAGGGGGCGCTAGTGAGATAAAGATGACACCTTACGTAGCGAACTACACACGGTGAAATGTCTTGAGCGCACTGTCTTACTTTGACCTTAAAAGGTCAAGGTTAACAGTTCTTACGCCTGGGAACTTAAAAGTTCCCAGTCCTTAAAATTTCTCTTGTTTTTTTTTTTTTTAACAAAGTTCTCTCTTTTAAAGTGGCCTTAAAAATTCTTAAGGATTTTTTAATTCATTAAAATTCATCTACTTAACAGTTGTCTCGTTTTTTTGGATTGGTCTCGGATGGTCACACAGGTGTGGAAATGTTCTACAGGGGGACTGACGGCTGAGTGAACAGCGGTCGGGATTCGTAGTCCTGAGGTTCCGGGTTCGATCCCCAGTGGAAGCGGAAACAAATGAATAGAGTTTCTTTCACCCTGATGTTCTGTTCACCTAGCACTAAATATGAATCTGGGAGCTAGACAGCTGCTACGGGCTGCTTCGGGGGGGGGGGGGGGGGGGTAACAAAAAAGAGTCCTGGTCAAGGAATGGGCCGCGGGGACGCTAAGCCACGAAATCATCTCAAGATAGACTCAAGATAGATGTTGCTCTTGTAGGAGCTGTAGCAACACACCAATTTAAACCCCGGAGCTCTTACGTCCCCATCAACACCACGTGCGGAGGAGAAGCATTCCCAAGTGTGTATTACCAAGTCTAAGTAATGGTCTCGTCATTAGAGAAACCGGGCAAGAATATGACGAAACGCGAAATCTCAACGTCAAGGAGGAAAAGTGAGGAAGGTTGTCATCGTCTCTGTCTCTCGAGGATCATTGTGGGTGAGGATGAGTCGCGAGTTTATAGGAGAGGAACGCCATATACCATTTCCTTCCCGCTGTCCCATGGGAAAGGAGAGAGAGGTCGACCACCTCCCGCAGGTGAAGTTACTAGCCGCTCGGCAAACTAGCAGGACTAGCCAAGATGAAACAGTGGCGATGTTGTGTATTTCTCGTGTCAAGATACTTTCTAAAACACAACCGTGGAATCTTGAAAGCCGACTTGAAATGGACAGGGAATGTCCTGTGTGTAGACAGGTGAAGGGGCTTCACAGACGGGAGAGAGTAGACGAAAGGAGAGAGAGAAAGGGACAAGGAGCCCATGTGTCCTTTTTGTTAGAAGGACACATGTCGTTTGCTCCTGTTTGTCCGGTGTCTGGAAGAGTGGGCCAAGTTTGTCCGGTGTCTGGAGGAGTGGGCCAAGTTTGTCCGGTGTCTGGAGGAGTGGGCCAAGTTTGTCCGGTGTCTGGAGGAGTGGGCCAAGTTTGTCCGGTGTCTGGAGGAGTGGGCCAAGTTTGTCCGGTGTCTGGAGGAGTGGGCCAAGTTTGTCCGGTGTCTGGAGGAGTGGGCCAGACGAATTGTTGCCTAACTACGCCCACTCTCTCAAATTATTCACCTGAGAAAGAAAACTTATAAAACCCTTCATGTTATTGTATATGCCTGTATACATTATGAATTGTACTCACCTGTATACATTATGAATTGTATACACCTATATACATTATGAATATGCATATGAAAACCAATATCGATAGGCTAGAAGTCAGAATTCAGGAAATCAAGAAATATTGCACTAATCCTAATTCAAATCACACCCATTCATTTAAGTATATATATATTAGTGGCAAACAAATCATAGTGCACAAAAGGGGAAAAAATAATTTAATAATTAAAACAATGAACAATTAATAATAATTAAAACAATGAGTTCAATGGGTTGAGCTCTGGCTCTTTGGTCCAGCCTCTCAACTGTCAATCAACTGGTGTACAGGTTCCTGAGCCTACTGGGCTCTATCATGTCTACATTTGAAACTGTGTATGGAGTCAGCCTCCACCACATCACTGCCTAACGCATTCTATTTGGTAGTACTGTTATAAATTTATATTTGCTTGTATATTATACATAAACACTAATGTAATTTGATTTCTACATATTTACACTCGCTGTAAGGAATTAAATCACGTTTATCAATCAGAAGAAAATAGATTTTATAGTATTCATTTGCGACTTTGCGAAGTCACTGCACTTCTTGAATTAATAATTGTATACTAGGAAATATACAATTGTGTTTAGTTAAACTGGTAGGCTCATGGATTATAAAGTGTTTTGCAGGCCATCCGCGCACACGTGGACGCTTCAAAACAAGCAGCGATTTGAATAATAAGTGATACACAAAGCTGGGATTCATGAAGCAATTCCGTGTTTACTACGAGATCTGTCCCACTTCTCCATTTATAAAATAGTTTATGTGCTCCAAAGCGTGACGATTCCGCACTTAACTCGGTGATTATTGCAATGGACGACATTGCAGGCTTTCCCAGTTGGTAAACAGTTTGGAAAATCTCGGTAATTCACCACGATCGTAGAGGCCAGGGGGGCCAGATTACGAAAGCACTTACGCAAGCACTTACGAACGTGTACATGTTTCCTCAATCTTTGACGGCTTTGGTTACATTTATTAAACAGTTCAAGCATAAAAACTTCCCAATCTACTGTTGTTATTGTTATAAACACCCTCCTGGTGCTTCGGAGCTCATTAACTGTTTAATAATTGTAAACAAAGCCGTCAAGGATTGAGAAAAGGTGTACAGGTTCGTAAGTGCTTTCGTGAATCTGGCCCCTGAGGACTTGCTAAATCCTGGCCTAGTTAGTCCATGTTGGGATGGTTATGGCTTTTAACAAGGGTATCACCTGAATAGGTTGACGGAGGCGATTCCGTTTCAGGGTGCGACAGATGGGCAAGTTCGACAAACAGCAAACACCAGTCTAACGCGTGCCTGAAGATTGAAAGGAGAAACTCGGGACTATTGTTGCATGCAAATGAAAGCGTTGGTTGGGGGGGGTGACCTGAATCTGGAATGGCTGGTGGTCTCCTGCAAGGTGTATGCTGCAGAAACACATGGAACTAACACGTTAAAAAAAGAGAATGCTGATGGTACTCGGTCAAAGGTGTGTTCGAAATGCCAGTATATCCGTGGAGGTGCTTGAAAGGTTAGAGATGAGATCACGTAGTTCAGTCGATTAAGGCAGCGTCTTGGAATGCTCTCGGACGCAGGTTTGAATCCTCGTCACGGCCCTTGTGGATTTGTTCGTTAGAGATGAGAATTCCAGGAAGTAGGTAGGGTAAGGAGGAATCTCAGGAGGAAATCAGAAGAATGGGGGGAAGGCCGCCTGGATGATGAGGTCAAGACGAGAAACGGAGGACAACAAACACGAAATAGAGACGATAAACAGGAAAATAAGGTGGCTCAGACGGAAGATAAGAAACAGGAAGACGAACCGATAGGAGGATGAGAGAATGTTTTGAAGACGAAGAGAATTTAAATGCAAAAGAAAATCACTCGGCAGTGATTGACTCGAGTCTCTACAAGTGACAAAATGTCGAGGAACACAAATGTGGAACTGTGGTGTGATCAGGTGATTACTATTAGTTGGAATTGTGGAGAAGAAAACGAAGCGGAAGAGAATAATGAGGTCAGGACCTCACAAATTAAAAATAGAGTTGGTGGTGAAGGTGGTGGTGAGGGTAGAGTTGGTGGTGAGGGTGGAGTTGGTGGTGAAGGTGGTGGTGAGGGTAGAGTTGGTGGTGAGGGTGGTGGTGAGGGTAGAGTTGGTGGTGAAGGTGGTGGTGAGGGTAGAGTTGGTGGTGAGGGAGGTGGTGAGGGTAGAAGAGTTGGTGGTGAGGGAGGTGGTGAGGGTAGTAGAGTTGGTGGTGAGGGTAGAGTTGGTGGTGAAGGTGGTGGTGAGGGTAGAGTTGGTGGTGAAAGTAGAGTTGGTAGTGAGGGTAGAGTTGGTAGTGAAGGTGGTGGTGAGGGTAGAGTTGGTAGTGAAGGTGGTGGTGAGGGTAGAGTTGGTGGTGAAGGTGGTGGTGAGGGTAGAGTTGGTGGTGAGGGTAGAGTTGGTGGTGAGGGTAGTAGAGTTGGTGGTGAGGGTAGAGTTGGTGGTGAAGGTAGAGTTGGTGGTGAGGGTAGAGTTGGTGGTGAGGGGTAGAGTTGGTGGTGAGGGTAGAGTTGGTGGTGAAGGAGGTGGTGAGGGTAGAGTTGGTGGTGAGGGTAGAGTTGGTGGTGAGGGAGGTGGTGAGGGGTAGAGTTGGTGGTGAGGGTAGAGTTGGTGGTGAAGGTGGTGGTGAGGGTAGAGTTGGTGGTGAAGGTGGTGGTGAGGGTAGAGTTGGTGGTGAAGGTGGTGGTGAGGGTAGAGTTGGTGGTGAGGGAGGTGGTGAGGGTAGAGTTGGTGGTGAGGGAGGTGGTGAGGGTAGAGTTGGTGGTGAAGGTGGTGGTGAGGGTAGAGTTGGTGGTGAGGGAGGTGGTGAGGGTAGAGTTGGTGGTGAGGGAGGTGGTGAGGGTAGAGTTGGTGGTGAAGGTGGTGGTGAGGGTAGAGTTGGTGGTGAAGGTGGTGGTGAGGGTAGAGTTGGTGGTGAAGGTGGTGGTGAGGGTAGAGTTGGTGGTGAAGGTGGTGGTGAGGGTAGAGTTGGTGGTGAAGGTGGTGGTGAGGGTAGAGTTGGTGGTGAAGGTGGTGGTGAGGGTAGAGTTGGTGGTGAAGGTGGTGGTGAGGGTAGAGTTGGTGGTGAAGGTGGTGGTGAGGTTAGAGTTGGTGGTGAAGGTGGTGGTGAGGGTAGAGTTGGTGGTGAGGGTAGAGTTGGTGGTGAGGGTAGAGTTGGTGGTGAAGGAGGTGGTGAGGGTAGAGTTTGTGGTGAAGGAGGTGGTGAGGGTAGAGTTGGTGGTGAAGGAGGTGGTGAGGGGGGGGGGGGGCGTGGTGGTGAAGGTAAGTGTGGGACAGAAAGCCTATCTGTCCCACCTACCTAGTTGAGACAGCTTGATAAGGTTACCCTCAGCCACCGACCCACAGCCAGGCTGCCAAACATACATACCTATTTACTGCTAGGTGATCAGAGGAATCTGGTGTAATGAAATGTGCCCAAACTTCTCTGTCCAGCTCGGGAATCGAACCCGAGGCCAGTTGTACTTACTTAGTTGTGCTTGCGGGGGTTGAGCTCTGGCTCTTTGGTCCCGCCTCTCGACTGTCAACCAACTAATGTACAGGTTCCTGAGCCTACTGGGCTCTATCATATCTACACTTGAAGCTGAGTATAGAGTCAGCCTCCTCCACATCACTTCCTAATGCATTCCATATGTCTACTACTTTGACACTGAAAAAGTTCTTTCTAACGTCTCTATGGCTCATTTGAACATAAGAACATAAGAACAAAGGTAACTGCAGAAGGCCTATTGACCCATACGAGGCAGCTCCTATCTATAACCAACCAATCCCACTCATATACATGTCCAACCCACGCTTGAAACAATCGAGGGACCCCACCTTCACCACGTTATGCGGCAATTGGTTCCACAAATCAACAACCCTGTTACCGAACCAGTATTTACCCAAGTCTTTCCTTAATCTCAACTTATCCAATTTATACCCATTGTTTCGTGTTCTGTCTTGCGCGCTGTGTGTGTGTGTGTGTGTGTGTGTGTGTGTGTGTGTGTGTGTGTGTGTGTGTGTGTGTGTGTGTGTGTGTGTGTGTGTGTGTGTGTGCGCGCGCGCGTATGTGTGTGCGCGCGCGTGTGTGTGTGCGCGCGCGTGTGTGTGTGCGTGTGTGTGTAAGGTAGCAGGGCTGGTGGAGGAGAGAGAACCCGTGTTGATAATCGGGATCCAGCATTCTGAAAATTCCGACAGAAAATATCCTTCGACAATCGACGGCTTCCAGTAACACCCTACAATACTTCAGGGGCGGCCAGAGGACCCGGAGCTCACACCCCTACTGCCACTTAGCTGTGTTTTACTCCCAACGTTCAAAGGAAGATATTTCCAACTAGCATTTCTCTAACTTCCACCCCACAGTTACACATTATTGGGGCTATCCTGGCAATATTTACAACAGGTAAGGGTTCGCAGATTCACGGTGCCGTAAATGCGGATTGCAATTTAGCTTTGTTTCGAATGCAATTACTAATATGATTGTGGCGTTACACCTGGTATTGTAATTGTGGGTGATGTCTTCATTCTTCTCGTTACATTTATTTCTATAACTATCGTTTTCTTATTATCTTGTCTCCTCTTCAATTACTAATCCCAATTCAACATCAGATCCCGGTTCATAGCAATTCGACACCCGTTGTCCAATTAAAATTCCCCTGACGGGGTTGCCAATCAGATTGAAATCCACAAGTATTCAATTCCATAATAATATTCCATAGGTCGTCATTCCTGTCCACGCTGGAAATGACTTCCATTCGGAGAATAATTTTCACTGTATTTTTTTTTAGAGAAATGAATTCTGTCTAGAAGCCGTACTTAGTGATGTTTGGAATTTTGGTCGCGTTCAATTTTCCATTTGTGTTCCAGGTGAGATCGCGATTGCTATCCCGCGTTTCACTGTCCTGTAAAAAGCAATTGACTGATTTTTTAGTTACGTCCTAGTTACTTTTCAGTAACTATTTCAGCAGACTTTCAGCGTTATTTTAGATATTGTGTGGAGGACCAGGTTGTTGTGTGGAGGACCAGGTTGTTGTGTGGAGGACCAGGTTGTTGTGTGGAGGACCAGGTTGTTGTGTGGAGGACCAGGTTGTTGTGTGGAGGACCAGGTTGTTGTGTGGAGGACCAGGTTGTTCTGCAGAGTGTCTTGGCAGCATCATCCTGCTTAATCCAGCAGTGTACAGCAACTGCTCCCGTTTACCAAGTGTCGGAAAAAGCGCCCCCCCCCTCCCCCGTCTGCTGCTCCAGCAGACTCCAGATATATCAGCAGATTCCAATGGTAAACCTTGTCACCCAAAGTTGTCTTGTCTTGTCAGGTATGCCCGAAACGCTTTGCGTAATAGTGGCTTTAGGCATTGTATGTACTAGCTCTATCTATAAGTCCACCAATCTTTGTAAAAATTTCTTGTATGTATGTACCTTACCTAAATAAACATTTATTTATTTATTTATTTAAGTATTCTTGTCTTGCATTTCGCCGACAGTCAAGAACATTTCTAGATATTTCTCAAATGCTTTCCTCCTTCCTCCGAAAAGCTCCTAGCGGCATTGTAGGACTCTCTCAACGGAAACATTCAAGTGGCATGAGTCCTACCAATCTTACAATGGCCTTCCAGAACATAGGAAGTATCCTACTGTTCGCCTTTCAAGAACTTGACAAAAGTTTGAGCGTCCACAGAGCAGCTTTTCTTGTGTAACCATCCAGCACCTTGGCTCTAAATCTTCCAGGTTCCTCCAAGACGTTTCCAGGTGACCGTAAAGTCACTGTGGGGTAATATCTCACCAGCCTTCAGGCGACACCCTCTCTATAGCCTTTTACAAGCATTAAAGCACTGTACCACGGAACACCAGTGAGATTAATTTTGGTGAGGCTTATTGCTGGAAATGCCACTGGTTGAGGAATGTGTTGAGAAGGGACGCCGAGAGGGCGGAGAGAGATGAAGGGAAGGTTGGAATCATACGGGATTATCATACGAATATCATACGAATATCATACGAAAACGTATTACGACATACCTTGGTAATGTTCGTGATGGTGAGTAGTATTAGTTTCTGCGAGGAATGTTCCGTTTGAGAAATGGAGCTCCAGGTATTATATATATATATTTTTTCAAGACGATTTCTGTGAAAAACAATTATAAATGAGTGGGAGCTATAACCAGCTAGAGTCGTTAATGGGGGTGGGGAGGGGGGAGCGGTGGCTAAGTGGACAGCACGCTGGGCACGTAATCCTGTGGTCCGGGGCTCGATTCCTGGCGCCGGCGAAAAACAATGGGCAGAGTTTCTTTAACCCTGATGCCCCTATTACCTAGCAGTAAATAGGCACCTGGGAGTTAGACACCTGTTACGGGCTACTTCCTGTGTGTGTGTGGGGGGGGGGATTAGTTAGTAGTTAGTTATAGTTGATTGATATTGACAGTTGAGAGGCGGGCCGGAAGAGCAGAGCTCAACCCCTGCAAGAACAACTAGGTGAATACACACACACACACACACACACACACACACACACACACACACACACACACACACACACACACACACACACACACACACACACACACACAAAGGCTAGAAAGGCTAGGCTTTACGCTGGGCACGTAATCCTGTGGTCCGGGGCTCGATTCCTGGCGCCGGCGAAAAACAATGGGCAGAGTTTCTTTAACCCTGATGCCCCTATTACCTAGCAGTAAATAGGCACCTGGGAGTTAGACACCTGTTACGGGCTACTTCCTGTGTGTGTGTGGGGGGGGGGGATTAGTTAGTAGTTAGTTATAGTTGATTGATATTGACAGTTGAGAGGCGGGCCGGAAGAGCAGAGCTCAACCCCTGCAAGAACAACTAGGTGAATACACACACACACACACACACACTGCCAAAAGGCCTTTGATACGGTACCGCACATGAGACTGCTATACAAACTTGAGAGGCAGGCAGGAGTAAGTGGAAAGGCCCTAGTATGGGTGAAGAACTACCTAACAGGAAGGAGCCAGAGGGTAATGGTAAGGGGCGAAAAGTCGGACTGGCGAACAGTAACAAGTGGAGTACCTCAAGGATCGGTGCTGGGACCAATCCTCTTTCTAATTTACGTAAATGATATGTTTACAGGAGTGGAATCATACATGTCAATGTTTGCAGATGACGCAAAATTAATGAGAAGAGTTGTGACAGACGAGGATTGTAGGATCCTCCAAGAGGACTTACACAGGCTGCAGAGATGGTCAGAGAAATGGCTACTGGAGTTAACACCAGTAAATGTAAAGTTATGGAAATGGGATCAGGTGACAGGAGACCAAAGGGACAGTACACAATGAAGGGGAACAGCCTACCTGTAACGATTCGAGAAAGAGACCTGGGAGTGGATGTGACACCCAATCTAACTCCTGAGGCACACATAAATAGGATAACGACAGCAGCGTACTCTACACTGGCGAAAATTAGAACTTCATTCAGAAACCTAAATGAGGAAGCTTTTAGGGCGCTTTACACTGCCTACGTGAGACCCGTCTTAGAGTATGCCGCGCCATCATGGAGCCCCCACCTGAAGAAACACATAAAGAAACTGGAGAAGGTTCAGAGGTTTGCGACGAGGCTTGTCCCAGAGCTACGAGGGATGGGATATGAAGAGCGGCTGAAGGAACTGAACCTTACGACACTAGAGAAAAGAAGGGAGAGAGGAGATATGATAGGGACATATAAAATACTCAGGGGAATTGACAAAGTGGAAATAGATCAAATGTTCACACGTAATAATAACAGAACGAGGGGACATGGGTGGAAACTGGAAACTCAGATGAGTCACAGAGATGTTAGGAAGTTTTCTTTTAGCGTGAGAGTAGTAGAAAAATGGATTGCACTTGGGGAACAGGTTGTGGAAGCAAATACTATTCATACTTTTAAAACTAGGTATGATAGGGAAATGGGACAGGAGTCACTGCTGTAAACAACCGATAGCTAGAAAGGCGGGATCCAAGAGTCAATGCTCGATCCTGCAAGCACATATAGGTGAGTACATATAGGTGAGTACACACACACACACACACACACACACACACACACACACACACACACACACACACACACACACACACACACACACAAAGGCTAGAAAGGCTAGGCTTGGATCCCGCTAGAAAGGCGGGATCCAAGAGTCAATGCTCGATCCTGCAAGCACATATAGGTGAGTACATATAGGTGAGTACACACACACACACACACACACACAATACTATTCATAATTTTAAAACCAGGTATGATAGGGAAATGGGACAGAAGTCATTGCTGTAAACAACCGATGCTCGAAAGGCGGGATCCAAGAGTCAATGCTCGATCCTGCAGACACAACTAGGTGAGTACACACACACACACACACACACACACTGAATATAATTTGTGAGCGTAGGAGTTCGCAGGTATTATCTTATTAGCAAAATAGTTTACGTTCACTTCTCTTAAAGTTCATAATTCAATATTTGTTTTTATTTCGTTATATCTACTTGGCCATTTTTTTTACAAGCATATGTAACTCTTTTACGGCATTATCTAATCAGTAACCTTTCATTAATATAACATAACCCTAAGTTACACCTTTACACCTAGATATGATGTTAACTTTGATCGTTAACCTCCGCAGAAAACTAACTTTGACAAGTGTTAATTACCAGCATCTTGCCGCTGACCCCATCAACACTCATTAACCGAGAGTAATTATATTTTCTCGCTAAACAAGGTAATTACATCATTAACAAGAGTTGCTGGTTAGAGTTTTCCTGCTAGATTGGTTGTTACTTGCACCAGCGCGTGTGATACTACACAGCGCATGTGTGTGTGTTACACACACATCACAATAGCGTGATGCATCAAATGAACAAAGCCACAAGGGCCGTGACGAGGGTTCGAACCTACGTTCGAGAGGATCCCAGACGCTGCCTTAATCGACTGAGCTACGACATGGTATAAGAACCGGGAAACAGCTTAGGTCAAGCTGATTTCCCGGTTGCAATTCTTTTACCATGTCATAGCTCAGTCGATTATGGCGCGTCTGGGACCCTCTCGGACGTAGGTTCGAACCCTCGTCACGGCCTTTGTGGATTTGTTCATGTGTGTGTAGGAGGGATGATTAACATTGTGGTATTTGTACATGAATCTTTTTATTTTAAGAGATCTAAAAATTTATGTCATAGCCTAATTAAGTCATAATTGCCGGCCAGATCAAAGCAATTGTAACTGTGGCAGAGGGAGTGCTTCATCCCGCTACTGCGGCCAACTTAGAAGTCCTTCCTTTGAAATAGAAATTTTGATTATGACTTAATGATTAGTTATACGTTGCCTGAAAATGGAATTTTGAGTTCTCGTACAAACAACTTAGTATTAGTTGAAAAATTACAGGAGAACAAGGCTTCTCTAACCTCACCATTCTTAAATGGTGTTGGCTATAGTTTGTGGTTGAGTGCTCGTATGTAGTGATGGACCACCACAAAATTTTTAATTTTCAATTTTATAGAGTCTGGGGAAAATGAATAAAGCTGAAATCAAACTCAAACATTCCTAGGTGTAGTATATTATAAATATATACTATGTTAGAACTAAGATAACGTGTATTGGGGCCTAGAATTGTTAGGAGAGCTTAGGCCCATATGTTAGAACCTCTGCGTGGGACCAATCACTTCGGGGATTGAACGCCGGCCTGCATGGAGCGAGACGGTTGCTCTACCGTCCAGCCCAAGAGGTTGGGTGTGTTGGACAGAAAACAGTGTCACTGACTTGTTAGCGGAATTTCATTAGACAGATAAGCCTTTGATAAGAAAGCAATTAAGATTGCTTTCTTAATTATGTAAACGTTTGAAATTGAAAGAACATTATTTGGGATAGACAAATTTTAATTGATGATCAGATACGCTAATTCAAGAGATTTTAGCAATCTGCAGGCGATGAGTCACAATAACGTGGCTGAAGTATGTTGACCAAACCACACACTAGAAAGTGAAGGGACGACGACGTTTCGTTCCGTCCTGGACCATTCTCAAGTTGATTGTGAGAATGGTCCAGGACGGACCGAAACGTCGTCGTCCCTTCACTTTCTAGTGTGTGGATTGGTCAACATTTTAGCAATCTGTTGTATAATTTATCTTTATATATAGACACTTTCTATTATTTGTAATTATTATTTTATTATTTTTTCTATTTGCGAAATATATTATGCCATTAAATCGTAATGACCTCGCTAGGAAATTATTATTCTGATCTTTGATGGTAATAACACGTAATTACCTAAACTTAGTCCTTAATGCTTGCATGTTTTCCATTTATTATCGTGCTTTTAAGTATTCAAGTGAGGTGCATTACTAAGAGATTGCTTAAGACTATAGTCCATCATTGTCAAGTTACAGTCCCGTTCCTGTGCCAGATAAGTCCACTACGGGCTCACCATAGCCCGTGCTACTTGGAACTTTTTGTTCCAAGTACCTGAATCTTAAACAACATAAATAAAAAACTATAGTCAATCGGCACACAAACCTGATTACAACTTTAGTACCAAACTGAGGAGTTATGTAAAAGACTCGTTGGAGCTGGACAGGAATCGAACCAGTGTCCTGAATAACCCCCCGACGTGCGCCTTAACCCACGAACCACGACATGCTCAAGGCTACTTAACCTGGGTTTCGCCAGGATCCACTGACAGTCTGGAGGCATCGAACTACTCCTACTCTAATGATTGTTTGACAGTCACAGTCAAACCTTGTGCAGGTATTTTAAATATTTAGAATTATACACATCTATGTAAACTTAATTAGTCAGTTTCTCTTGAAATTTTCCCTAGGTGATCTAATATCTTTTAGGCCATCATCCCTCAAAATCCCGTGAGCCTACTGAGAGAAAGTGATCTCTGGGGGGAGAGGTTCTGGCCCAATTGGTGGTTTGGTCATTAATTTGTCGGTTCATCTGGCAGTAAATAGGCACACGGGATGCTTCACCTCACGCTTGCATCCTGGGGAGGGCCAGAAGCTGCACCTTTGGGGCACCTCGATATGTGCTTATATGTATATATACACAGGCTGCCTGTCCACAACAAAATGAATTATTGTAGAAGTAGTAGTAGTAGTAGTAGTAGTAGAAAGTAGACTTTTCGTCTACTTTCGTCTTGGGTGACCACTCAGTCTAAAGATGTCAGTTCCCTGCGGGATTACATAGGACCTGTATTATTAGTTTGTGTGGGTCCTGTGCATATAATAGTCCCGTGGAGTAGGCACCTTTGTTGTGGGTGTTTGCTCCAACGACCAATTCATGTGCAATAATAGGTGGTTTTTGCGGGCATGGGAATGCTATCTGTGTTTACATGTGTGGCTGTGACGAGGAAGGTTTCATTTTAGGGCTCCGCCTCCCAGCTGTTGTTCATGTGTGCGTGCCTGACTGTTCGGTCGGGGGTGAGGTCTTAGCTCATCGACCCCGCCTGGTAATCTTTCATCTAGTGCACATATCCTCGAGCGTCTAGTGAGTTTCTTATTGCTAATGAACACTGTTTGTTACAGGCACTGAAGGAACATTCTGTAATTCCTTTGAGTTCTTCCTTATCTTGTTCGTGTGCCAGCCATGCGAGATTATTCTTGTCCATGTATGTTAAGATGTGGTCAAGCGGTTAACACTCTTGTCTTGCTCCTATATTTTCGTCTGCTACTTTCCTTCTTCTTCCCCGGCCTAGACCTTCCTTTCCCCCGGCCTAGACCTCCCCTCCCCCTGGCTTAGACCTCCCCCTGGCTTAGACCTCCCCCTGGCTTAGACCTCCCCCTGGCTTAGACCTCCCCCTGGCTTAGACCTCCCCCTGGCCTAGCCTTCCCCCCCCCCCACGGTCTAGCCATCTCCTTCCCCTTCTGCCGTTATTGGATGGAGGAACTGGGTGTTTGCGCTGAAATTCTTAATTAAATATCTTGCATTCTTAGCAATAAATGTATCGCCTAATTAGAGCCTGCAGAGACATCGGTATCTCATTAACGAGTCTGAAAATTGTCCGCTCTAGTTCTTGTATAATTTTGTTCCTTAAACCGTCAAAAAAAATTCCTTCCGCTGGTTTTGTAAAAGGATGGATAATCTTAGGCCAAATTGTTGAAAAAAAATATCAAGTTGGGTTTTGCGTATAAGGCAAAATTTCTAAAATGGTTGGAACTGGGGTATTGCGTTGGGTTTGGGGAATTGTTGAAACTCATTACCCGAAATGCTACGAATAGCGGATCCCTTGCAGTGCGTGAGATAAATTAAATTGTTGGGTCTGCTACCCTAGTTCAACGTATAGCGTGTAGATGGTTCAAGAGCAGTGCGTGCGTGCGTGCGCGAGCGTGGCGTGGTGGGGGGATGTGTGAATGGACGCATCAGATAGGAACATAATCTTTCTCACATCTGCTCTTTTCATTAGGGCTTCCTACCCCTGTAACCTGGCTTCCCCGTCTCCCTCTCTGTAGCCTGGTAGGCCTCTTCTGTAGCCTTCCCGGGCCGCGGGGACGCTGAGCCCCGAAATCATCTCAAGATAACCTCAAGATAACCTTCCCGCGTAAATCAAGTGACACTCCATGAGTAGCGAGCGTGGAATTAAATGAATTGAACTCCTATAAATTATTAGAAATATCAATTCAAAATAACTGAACACATTTTGATTATCAAAAGTGACTCTTTGAGTGCCTTGCACAGAAGGGTCTCTATACCCCCTAAGTACACTACCACAGATCGTCTGCGTGCCAAATATTAAACATTCTAAGTCGTCTATATTCCCCAGGATACGAATGTGAGGGTCGTCTCACCTTCGTACAGGAAGCTTGAGTGGTTGTTGTTGTTGTTGTTTAAGTCAGCTACTGGGAACAAAACGTTCCAAGTAGCACGGGCTATGGTAATCCCGGAGTGGACTTACCTGGCACAGAAGCGGGGCTGTAACTTGGCTTGAGTGGTTTCAGGAGGGTGTTTATGGGGCCAGTCGTACGTGACCCGCCACGGGCGAGGGAATGATGGGTTGTGCACGTCGTAAAATAATTCGCTGGTCTGAATTTAGTTGTCTGGAATGGAGTCGAGTATATTTTGTGAGGGCGCTGGCTGGGGCGGTGAGGCGGTACACGACAGCTGCCCCTGGAGGCTTCTAGAGGAAGGGGGGTTGGGGGGTTGGGGGGTTGGGGTGGGGGGGTCAGAAGGAATGATTTATGGAGCAATTGTTGCATATAAGGCCTAGATTGGCACTGAATATTGCAAGGTTCCAGCACCTGTTTCAAGGCGTTTAATGCTTATTGCAGCACCACCACCACCACCACCACCACCACCACCACCACCACCACCACCACCACCACCACCACCATCACCTCCACAACCACCACCACCACCACCACCACCACCAGCATCACCACCACCATCACCTCCACAACCACCACCACCACCACTACCACCAGCATCACCACGACCACCACCACCACCACCACTACCACCAGCATCACCACAACCACCACCACCACCACTACCACCAGCATCACCACGACCACCACCACCACAACAATCACCACCACCATCACCACCATCACCTCCACAACCACCACCACCACCACCACCACAACCACCACCACCACCACCACCACCACCACCACCACCACCACCACCACCACAACCACAACCACAACCACCACCACCTCCACAACCACCACCACAACCACAACCACCACCACCACCACCACCACCACCACCACCACCACCACCACCACCACAACCACAACCACAACCACAACCACCTCCACAACCACCACCACAACCACAACCACCACCACCACCACCACCACCACCACAACCACAACCACAACCACCTCCACAACCTCCACAACCACCACCACCACCACCACCACCACCACAACCACAACCACAACCACCTCCACAACCACCACCACAACCACAACCACCACCACCACCACAACCACAACCACAACCACCTCCACAACCTCCACAACCACCACCACCACCACCACCACCACCACAACCACAACCACCACCACCATCACCACCAGCAAGTCACCATTAGAAAACATTCCAACAACAATAACAGATTTCAATTTAATCATTTTGCATTCATTTCAATAACTTATTTACATGCGTAATGAGACATTGAAGAACATGTCGCGTCGCGAGTCGTGAACATGTTCATGTTCTCAGAGCTTCAGACGACAAGACGAACATGCGACCGAGCGGGCTTCATCTTCACTCATTCATTAATCTTCTGTGTTATTAGGTCAAGGTCTTGTGACACATTGTTCGAACACCAGTGTTGAGTTGCTGACACCTACATTTGTTTTAGTGTTTCGAACACTGCCTTTAAATTACAATGTGTTACTGTAATTCAAAGCATCGGAATATCGACGCTTCCTTGTACTTAGGAACATGGGCTAAGATTAGCGAGATGGGATGCTTGGATTCTTAAGCTTTTAGTTGGGTAAAATCACTTCAAAAGTGGCGCTTGAGAACGGACTGGTGAGAGACCTGGGCCCAGATTCACAAACCAGTTACGCAAGCACTTACGAACGTGTACATCTTTCCTGAATCTTTGACGTCTTGGTTACATTTATTAAACAGTTTACAAGCATGAAAACTTGCCAATCAACTGTTGTTATTGTTATAAACAGCCTCCTGGTGCTTCGGAGCTCATTAACTGTTTACAAATTGTAAATAAAGCCGCCAAACATTAAGAAAAGATGTACAGGTTCGTAAGTGCTTGTGTAACTGCTTCGTGAATCTGGCCGCCTGAGGATTACATGCCTGTCGTATAAACCAGCAAAATTGCAGAATTGCAAGGACACTACCTAAGCCGAAGTGCAATTTAAAAATAGAAATCAAGTATTGATAATATTGCTGAAAAAGATGGATCAAGAGAGCAAAGAAATGTCAAAATGTGGAGGTTGGCGTCTCCTTAAGTCGTTAAAAATGGAAAATAGAACGAATGGAGGCGTAATTGCTAGAAAATTGGATAAGGGATTAAGAAAGTTAAGAAGATATAAGGGTCAAGAAATTGCGTGGAAGAGAGTGCTAGACTTAAGATCCTGGCGAGGAGAGTGTCCTTGACAGACGGAGATTGTCAGATGTCTTTAATGAGGAACTCAATTTTGGCAGATTTGACTGAGAAGTTGGAGAGTAAAAGTAAGACAGTCAGTCTTACAGTCAGAGGAGAATTATGTAATAATAATTTAGTTCGCAAGAGAGCTTCTAATTGCTGAACAAGAAACAGTAAACATGGATTGTGTTGAACTTGGAGTGATGGAATTATCAGGGGAAAGCACCAAGCCATTACGACTGTATAGCACTTAGAAGGGGTCAGGATAAGGATTTGGGGTGGGACGGGGTGAATGAATGGTGCCCAACCTCTTGGACGGTCGGGGATTGAACGCCGACCTGCATGAAGTGAAACCGTCGCTCTACCGTCCACCCGAAGTGGTTGGTGAGCCATGCTCTCATATAACACACGTGCATATACTGAAATCATTCAAAATATCAGCAAAAATAACCAATATAGCAATCACGAACAGACAATAGTGTATGAAGATGAAGTACTGAATCTATATAATATTCACACTGGTATAGTGGACATAAGCTTCCACTAAATGTCTCTCCTGACCAAAACATGCGGTATCATTGCAATGAACATTCGCTAGAACTGACTGTCCTATTTCTTCAAAAGTGCTAGATCAAGAGCCTAATCATCTAGCACTTTTTGAGAAGCTGCCAGCCTACATCCATCTCTGTGAGTCTGTATGCTCCCAGGGGCTGGGGCCAGATTCACGAAGCAATTACGCAAGCATTTACGAACCTGTACATCTTTTCTCAATCTTTGGCGGCTTTGTTTACAATTATTAAACAGTTAATGAACTCCGAAGCACCAGGAGGCTGTTTATAACAATAACAACAGTTGATTGGGAAGTGTTCATGCTTGTAAACTGTTTAATAAATGTAACCAAAGTCGTCAAAGATTGAGGAAAGATGTACACTCTCGTAAGTACTTGCGTAACTGCTTCGTGAATCTGGCCCAAGGTTCGTAAGTACTTGCGTAACTGCTTCGTGAATCTGGCCCCAGGTTCGTAAGTACTTGCGTAACTGCTTCGTGAATCTGGCCCCTGGTTACAAGGCGTCAAGAACTGCAATTGTCACTGAATTTCATGGCGTACATCAGAAAGCATGGTTGACACTGCTGAACTCTGAACAAGCCAATCAGGTTGTTGGCAGTGCCTTACATCAATCACTGTCAAACAGGCAGCACTGCCTTGTCTCCACAGAGCGCATTTCAGGTTATCAGTCAAGCATATCTCAAAAGCAATCTTGTAATCGGTGATTTATTTCTTGTAAGTGATCCCCGCTGTACTGCTATCTCCGTCTTCAAGCCGTCGCTGCTCTAGACATTCAGACAGACATTCACTCTAGACAGTTTGGACATTCTTATTGGGATTACCAACCTCGGGCCAAATTCACGAAGCAGTTACGCAAGTACTTACGAACGTGTACATCTTTCCTCAATATTTGACGGCTTTCGTTACAATTATTAAATAGTTTACAAGCATGAAAACTTCCCAATCAACTGTTGTTATTGTTATAAACAGCCTCCTGGTGCTTCCGAGCTCATTAACTGTTTAATAATTGTAAACAAAGCTCCCAAAGATTGAGAAAAGATGTAGAGGTTCGTAAGTGCTTGCGTAACTGCTTTGTGAATAATTGACCCTCGTCTCCACCCCTTATGCTTTCTCCCCTGATCAACCAGGCTGTGACTCATACGTCAGGCTGCGAGCAGCCGCGTCCAACAGCCTGGTTGATCAGTCCAGCATCCAGGAGGCCTGGTCGTCGACCGGGCCGCGGGGACGCTAAGCCCCGGAAGCACCTCAAGGTAACCTCCCCAGCTACATCTATTTCCTATTTACTCACTTCCATCCCGCGATTTGTTCCTATCTATTAATGCCACATTACGTGAGTACGAGTCTTTAAGGAAGCTGTATATCTCATTACACAGCAAAGTATGATAAAATAATTGATTCATTATACAGCAGCTATCATTTGTCGGCGCTTCGTACGTTATTAACATAAAATAGTGAATACATTATTAACATACATTAGTGAATACATGAGCATCTTTTGTAATTCAGCTTTGTAATTTATTGTTTAATAAATGTTGAATACTCATAACGTTTCTAAAACTTTGCAATGCAATACTGTAATTTTGAAGTCGACTATAAAAATGTAAATAAATATCCATATCAACCAATTGCCCCAACTGACGGCATAGGGGGCAAGACGTAAGTGTATTTGCCAAATATATTATGCCATTAAATCGTAGTAATCTCGCTTACTCGCTAGATTTCAGCAGACTAAGCAGTGTCCAGGCCGGAGTTACGTGTTAAGTAATGAGCAGTCATGACCATTCGCTGCAGAGGTGATGGACACATAAGTATCCTGAGAGCTATGTGTTCGTTGGGGACACATTCAGAGGTTATGGCCGGGTTCACGGCCGCGCCGGCTGTGGGAAGGGGCGTTCACCGCTCTCTTCGATTGAATATTTTCGGGAAAATTAAGCCATTACCAGTGTTCGAAGTGATGTTTCCGTTCGGATTTGCAGAGTTGATTGTTTTTTCAAATGATATTGTAAACCATTTGTACTTGTAGCTACAAGATTTTGAGTAAGAAGAATCATTTATATGTTTTTGAGTAGTGTTCTTCGAATAAATTATGCCTCTAGTATTTAACTATTAAATAGAAAAAAATAAGACAATCGTATTTGATATTGCAGGAAGCAGGCTTGGAATGCTGTAATAAGTTGCCATTAAGCTCTTGTAAGCTTTCTATGTTCCAGAATATTTATTACGAAGACCGTTTTGCATGAGATTTTGTATCTCATTTTCTCTTCACGAAATAATTTAGATATTTAGTCATTTTACTCATAACTATTTTTGGAGAATGATTAATATTAATACTACTACTACTAATAATAATAATTGTATTAATACAGTATTTTTATTATTTGTATTTAGAAAATGTTCATAATTATGTGATTGGATCTTAACGTGTTCAAACTTCCTGTTGTGGTTTTCGTGGAGTTAGGTTTCTGACATTATTGAGAATTTGTAGAGGATACAGGATACATCCTGTATCCTGGCACGCTAGGATACAGTGACCCAAAGGGTTACAGTATCCTAGCGGGCCTTGTATATTGTAAATATGCTCCTCTTAACCGTTGTTGTTTTGTTTTAGATTCAGCTACTGGAACACAATTTCCAGGTAGCACGGGCTATGGTGATCCCGTAATCCTCTTAACCCCCACACTGTGCCTTTTGTTTGCTGGGGTGGGGTGAGTTGGCTTGGTGGTTCTGTAGTTATGTATACTTAATTTTTCTGTTTTGTGTCGAATATTTTACGTTTAAACGGGATTCAGCGAGCTAAATGTGAACAAATTTTGTGTTAACTAAATATAAAAACAATGGTTTAGTGTTAAAACATAATTTCTCTTTGATTTATTCCTTCGTTCTCACACTATCACGACATTTCATCAGCGATAGAATTTAAGGCAGGGCTCAGGAACCTGATCTAGACCTTCCCAGCACATTTAGACGAGTACGAGCGTCGGTACATTGTGAAGTGACAAGAATATATATTCCTGTTTATAATATTTAATCATACAAACGTCTTAATACCAGGTGGTATAACTACCAAATGCCAGAGTGGTTTAACAAATTTTTCATGATGTCATAATATTGGTTATATTGTAAGTTACAACTCAGATGGGATATTGCAAAATATTGGTCCTTTGAGTGCAATGCTTGCAAGATGAAATGCAATATTCTCCTAGATATTGAATGCTGATATAGCAACTCTCAATCAGCATGATATATCAGGGGTGATTTAATTATCGATAATACTGCAATAGCTGCTGTTGATGCGAATGAAGTTTGGGGATATGTGGGAGGGGTTGGTGGACGGGCTAGGTATTGTATGCTGAGGTTCTAAATGGTGGCGAGTCTTGTGAATGTGCAGTGTGAAGGAATTACTGAACTGGCGGTGATGGTGGAGGTAGGACCTGGATTAGAGTCCTGGGGCCAGATTCACGAAGCAGTTACGCAAGCACTTACGAACCTGTACATCTTTTCTCAATCTTTGGCGGCTTTGTTTACAATTATTAAAGAGTTGATGAGCTCCGAAGCACCAGGAGGCTGTTTATAAAAATAACAACAGTTGATTGGCAAGTTTTCATGCTTGAACTGTTTAATAAATGTAACCAAAGTCGTCAAAGATTGAGGAAAGATGTACACGTTCGTAAGTACTTGCGTAATAGCTTCGTGAATCTGGGATCTGGCTTGCTCTCTCATCTTAATCTCCTGTTATATTTTATTCCATTGTCTGAGTCTGTCTATCGCTCTTGCTTTGTATCTCTCCTTTTACTCCCTCCCCCTCTTCTCTTTCTCTCCCTACCTTTCCTCTTTCTCTTTCTTCTCTCCCTCAAACCCTCACTTGGTCTACATTCTTGGGGTGGGTAGGGGTTACATTCTTGGGGTGGGTAGGGG